>NC_133325.1:654846657-655152356 GCF_042186555.1 Aquarana catesbeiana
ATTGTAGATGGGAAAGGCTTGGGAGGATTCGTGGAAAGCGACGCCGAGGTCGTTATTCTGTGGCTTGAATCGGCTACCCTCTGCTATCTCCGGCTATCTCCAGCTCTGTTCTTCTGCTGCCGGTTTTGAACGGCCCCCTTTTGGCTCTTTCTCAGCTTTCCCTCGGATCTCCCTCAAAGTTCCGTGCCCTGAGGTGTCCTATGCTATGCCGCTACTGCCATCTACTGGCCAAAATTGGAACCTATCTGGTGGAATCAGCATGAATCGGTTTTGAGGAATCCTGTAGATCTGTGTGAGATCTCCCTCAACTGTTCAGCAGTTTGCTCCTGTAAATTGGGAAGGATAATCCAGCATGCTCCCTCTGGTTACCTCCTTGATGGCCTGACTCCCTGATGGTCTGCGAACTCTAGAACCTGAAGTGGATCAGATAAGTGGAAAAAAAAATCTTAATTTTTTTGTTTTTTTTGTCCACCATACCTAAGGGGCTTTTTTTTGGCGTAAGATCTGGGGAATATAGTCGGTATTCAACTTTCAGCTTACAACTGGAGACAAGACAGAAAACTTTGGCAAAAAAAAGTGTGATACATCAATGTTACAGGATACCTCCAGCTCACAGCCACAAAAGACAGTGAAAAATAAAACCAAGGATGCAGCTGTTAAACTGGAATGGTTTGCCCATAATCCATCTCAAACTACTAGGAAAACGCAACAATCTAGAACATCCCTATCACCTTCTAAAGCAGTGGTTCTCAACCTGGGAGTCAGGACCCCCTCTGGGGTCAAATGATGATTTGCCAGGGGTCACCGAATCTTGAGCTGTTCCTGAAGCCCGCGCTGCTCTCACAGCCTTTCCGCGGCCACCCTGCAGGGCTGTCCCTAGAACCTGTGGCCACCCAGCTGGGCTGTTCCTGGAGCCCGCAGCCGCCCACTCAGCCTCTTCGCAGCTGCCCATTCAGTTCACAGCATGGCTGAAGGGCAGAGACTAGAGGTCAGTTGACTGGTGAGGAATGTAAAGTGGGTGGGGCTGGAGGAGACCCTATCTCCTGATTTCGGCATAGGTGTCACTGCTGCGAGACACCACAAAGTTGGAGACACAGTGAAGCTGGAGACACAGTGAGTGACACTACCTGTGATTATAGTTGCCATTAAAAGTCTCCACTACAGTTCTCACATCAGCAGATGACCTTGATCAAGAGCACTTAGGTTGGCTGATCAGAACTCCCCCCAGCACTACCACTCATCCCAACTACCTGCCAGCACTGCCACTCATCCCATTCCTCCCACCAAGGAGTAAGAGAAGGAATAAAAATAGAGAATACATGGAAGGGAGAGGAAAAGAGGGGAAGGAACAAAGAAAAAGGGAGAGAAAGAATAGGAGAAAGAACAAGAAAGCTGGCTAGAGAGAGGGATGGGGGGGCAAGAAATTGACATAGAGAGAGATAAAAGGGAAAGAAAGGAGAACAAAGAGAAAGAGCGATACATCCTAAAATGTACCATAAGGGGTTTTAATACTGTATGAGTGGAAGGGACTCAGGGAGCGCTAAATGTCCGTGGGTTAGGGGCGCAAATTACTTGTCTTGCCTTGGGTGCTGACAACCCACACTACGAAAATAATTTTACTGTTAGGGGTCCCCACAACTTGGGAAATTTTATCAAGGGGTCACTGCACTGGTAAGGTTGAGAACCACTGATCTAAAGGGTTAAACATGCAAAATAAGGTAGCCAAAATGGCTGCAACACCCTCCACCCCAACTACAGCAGGATCACATGATCTCTCAGCTTTAGAAAATTCAACAGTAGAAGAGGCATCTTTGAGAGAGGTCTTAAATGCGGTTAATAGGTGTAAATCTGCATTATCAGAAATGACGAATCAATTAAAATCTATTAAGGAGGAAATGGCATTTGTTAGGCGTGATCTTCAGAAGGTGAGGGAGTGCACTACAGAGCTGGAAGGCAGAGTCAGTGGAATTGAGGCTATAATAACACCTATGAAAAAGGAAATGGACCTTTTAAAAGGAACAGTTGAGAAACAAAATGATAGATTAGAAGACATGGAAAATCGGCTAAGGAGAAATAATGTCTGTATAATTGATTTACCAGAGCAAAGCGGGGGGAATAATATGAGAGAATTTTTGGAAAAAGTGGCTCTGTGAGGCTTTTGGGAAGGAAAAATGTTCCCCTTTGTTCTCAATAGAAAGGGCTCATAGAGTCCCGCAGAGAATACCTGCCCCTGGAGGGATGCCAAGATGGGTGATTATGAGGCTCCTTTTCTTTAAGGACAGAGAAACAATATTGCGAAAAGCAAAAGAAATGAAGGATGTATTGTTCAATGGAGTGAAAATCTCATTCTTTCCTGACTTCTCTGCAGAAGTGAAGAAAGAATAAATAATAAAATAGGTTCACATAATCAGTATAGAAAGAAAAGGATGTTGGAAAATTTGGGAAAAAATTCTGGTTAAAAATTCACAGCCACAGGGTAAAAAATATAGAGGATGCACCAAAGAAACCTGATTGGTGGGTATAAGATGAGTATTTATTCACATAAGGGTATATAAGAGAGGAGCTGTACAATTTATATATACACTTATATACACAAAAATTTATTTATTTATTTTTTTTGTCTTTTTATTGTATTCTATTTTTAATTTTTTTTTTAGTTAAAATGAATAGGATAGTGAGGAATGGCTCATGGAAGTAAAGGGACTGGGTCACTCAGTAAAAAAAAGCAGCTTCATTTAAAACAGCCTCAATTCTTAAGGTATCAGTTTTGTGCCTGCAAGAGACACATTTGACAAAGGAAACAGTATCCCGCTTAACACATAGGGGATTTTCCTGCCAGTATCATTCCACCCATACCTCATATTCTAGAGGAACAAGTATTCTGATACATAAGACAGTGTCATTCTCCTGTAAATAAGTAAAGATAGATGGAGAGGGAAGATATATATTTATATATTGTATGTTGGCAGAGATGCCGCTTGTACTTGTAAGTGTCTAAAACACGGTTCTTAGTGAGAGTGCTAAATTGTTACTTCAAAATCCAGTGGTAAAAAATTGCTCATGCAGTCCGGTGCTCAATCCGAAAGAATAAACACACTCCACCAATAGGTGCAATGGCCGCTAACCTTAATTTACAAAGTAACAGGCATTGGATCAAACACTGGTCTCCATAAAGTATCTGCCAGTCAATCAGGATGGTGATCGATCAGCTCACACATGAAAAAATAATACTTCTCATGGTGTAGTATAAACAATTGGGTTTATTAAGAAAAATGTAGAGACTAAAGCAGCGTACACACGATTGGATTTTCCAACGGGAAATGTGTGATGACTGGCTGTTGGCGGAAAATCCAACCGTTTGTATGCTCCATCTGACAATTGTTGTCGTATTTTCTGTGGACAAATGTTGGATGGCAGACTTTAAAATTTTCCACAAATGTCTGTTGCCGGATTTTCCGAGCATGTGTACACAAGTCCGTTGGACAAAAGTCCAAAGTACAAACACGCATGCTCGGAAGCAAGGATGAGCTGGAAGCGCTCGGTATTGTAAACTAGCATTGTAATGTTGAATTATCATTTGTGACGTGGCAAATTGTGAAATTACGAAATGCAGCGCACATTCTCTTCTTCTTTAATGGGATAATAATGAAGCTGCTTTGAGGGTGATACTGATGGAGTTATGTCAAATGTATTTTAAAGGCTTTTATTTTCTAGTGATATCAAGAATAATATTATTATGTTTTTTTTTTTCTCCTCCGATTCCGCAACATGTCTGGTTGACGAACAGCCATTCAGAAACAAACTGAAAAGCGTGAAATAAAAAGCAAAACAAAATCCAGGCACACGCCTTCGGACAAAAGTCAGAGGTTTTTGTCTGCGGAAAAACACTGCATCCAGCAAGGTCTGAGCCCAAGGGGTCACACACGGGCGGAATGCTAAAAAATCTGAGAAGTGACATCACCCGGCTCCTTACATGTTGCATCACTGAGAAGTGACTTTATCGAGGGTTGGAGGCTGGGTGACAATCGCCAGGATTTTAAGTATTTCCAGTTACCATAGGAACCACATGACGAATATAAGACATTTCCTTTTACTAAAAACAGCTACTAAACAATTGGTAACAACTCTGTATATGTCTTAAAGATGTAGTGTATATCAGATGTCATGAAACTATTAGCATTGCAGTATGAAGCACGTATGTGCAGGCATGTGTGAAATATTTCCGGTTACCATAGGAACCGCATAACAATGAATATAAGGCATTTCCTTTAATAAAAACAGCTACTAAACAATTATAAGCTCTCTTTAACAACAGAGTCTTCTTCTGTTTTTCTTGAAGCTTTAATTCTGCCTTCTGTAGAGCCGCCTTTATTTCCTTCTGCTACATGGGCACAACATTTCCTGGAAGCCAGTCCTTCAGGCTTACTGAGCTCTCTTTCGTCTTTTTTTGTAATTTCATTCCCCCATGTCCTGCCCCAAAGGCATGTCATACTGTTTTTAGTTTGCTTTATGGGCGGGTCAGGATTGTCCTCTATGGCAACCTGCCACGGCTTCCCTTGGGAATCCCACTTGACCCTCTTCTGTTTTCCAGCAGGGCGCCTCACTTATGGGTTTTCTCCCTCTTCTTCCTGTGTGGTCATCTGCTTTCTTTATAGGGCTTATGGCTTCAGGGAATAAGTCTCTCCTTTGCTCCCTGAGCCCATACTCCTGAAGATATCAGGGTGCTTGCACCAAGCATCCACATTTTCAAAAGTTGTGGGCCCACAACTGTATCCTTTGCTCAAGTTTTTAAACCATTTTCTTGGGTCCATTTGACCATTCCTTTTTCCTATGGGGCGTTACTGCTGTTTTGTTGTCCACCCATTGATTTATTGCTTGGGGATATAAAATGGTCAAGGCATCAATTCCTGTGTCCTGTACTGTAGAATTAAGATAATAGGAATTTTGATGTACCTGTAAATCCCATATTTTGGAGTATAGTACAGGACACAAATCTCTCCCCTTTTTCCTTTGTGACTTTCTTACTACTTGCTAACATCCTGGAGCCTCATGGAGGGGGCAGGGTTATATGGGTATACTCAGTGGCGAAGCTAGACATTTTATCACCTGGGGCAAAGACTCAGTTTGGCACCCACCTACCCAAAAGAGAAGTTCTCCATCCTCACATCCCGAACCCCTCACATAAATAAGCCATAGGATGGTAATAATAATATATATTAGGCATTCCAAAAGTTTGGTAATAGTGACTCACTGCACATGTAGCATGAAGGCCTACACAATTACAGTGGAAGCCTCACTTCCATAGTGGATTAGGAGGGGCGCCATTGGGAAAGGAGAAGTGAGCCAAGAAGTGTGTTTTTAATAAGGCACTCTTCTTTCATCCCCATGGCGCTCCTCCTTACCCGCCGCAGAGGTAAGGCTTGAAATTGCCTCATAAAGCTGCTTTCTTTTGGTGTGGTGGATAGGGTTGCTACCTTTTCTTCAGTCCAAACCCAAACTCTTTAGCAGTGCATGGCATTTTCTTGTTTTTGTAATATACACTATAGCAGGGATATGCAATTAGCGGACCTCCAACTGTTGCCTGCCTATAGCTCCTGCCTATGCCTCGGGGTGTCATGCTTGTGGCTGTCAAAGTCATGGTATGGCTCATGGGCTTGTAGTTCTGCAACAGCTGGGGGTCCGCTTATTGCATATCCCTGCACTATAGGATTGTAAAATATCTGGAACACCTTTGGGTGCCCCAAGAAGAGTAGAAGCGTGCCGTGGTGAACAGTGGGTGTGGCCAAATTGCTTTAACAGTGGGAGGGGCTTATGAACTCAGCCTTCCTTAAAAATTGACAGTGTCAGTCAGTACGGCAGTGGACAGTGTCAAGAGGGCAGAAGATGATGGCAGGAGGGCAGGGCAGTGAATGTAGTCAGCCAGCAGAGCAGTGGACTGTGTCAACAGAGCAGTGTATGGTGTCAGTAGGGCAGAGAATGGTATCAGTCAGCAGGGTAGTGGACTTTTTCAGCAGGGCAGAGGTTGGTGTTAGCAGGGAAGTGGATGATGTCAGTCAGCAGAGCAGTGGATGGTGTCAGTGGGCAGAGGACGGTGCCAGTATTTTTTTTTTTTTTTTTAGGGCCCAGGATAGCTTTATAAAGATTTCTAAAAAAAAAAAAGAAGTGAAAACAAAAAAGTGTGTTGTGTGTGAAGCTTTCATTGCTGAAAGACAGCAGGCTCCACAAACAAAGGTGGGGGGTGCAGACATCCATGCAGATAAGGAGTTGAAGGGAGCCCTGTCTTTGGATGCCAATGAGTGGAGGGGCGTGTTAGGGACAGAGGAGCACTACTCCTGCCAATTACCTCCAAACCCTCCCCAGCACTCCGCTCCACATCTCCTGCATGGATTTCATGATCCCCGGCTGCCGGGATGAGCTTGTGAGTGACTGATGATCACTGTATCATCCCATCTTCTCTCCTTGCCGTTCCCTGGTGCTCGATCTCAGCGTCTGCAGCTGTAGCACTTGTGATGTGGAGGAGATCAGGCACCAGGGGAGCAGCAGGGAGAGAAGATGGGAGAAGACCGGTGGCGTCCTCTTTTAATGCAGCGCCCAGGGCAGATGACCTCCCAGCCCCCCCCCCCCCCCCATTAGTTTGGCTCTAGGTACACAGGGGTGCAGACACAGCAAAGTTTTTGCCAGTGTTCAATCACCCTAAGATGGTGGCATATGAACTATGGTCTAAGAATCAATTCCCGTGTCCTGTTCTGTACTCCAAGGTATGGAATTTAAAAGTATGTCAAAATTCCTTTTTTAAAGTTTTGGATAATGTAGGAAAAAACCCACGTAAGATTATTTTTTGTATGTGTCTTGCTGGGGAGGTTTATCTTCACTTCCTGTGTTAAAAAAGAAATATGGCTTTTAAAAAATATAAACACTTATACTCACTTAGATGGCTGCAGAACCGATCCCAGCTGCAGCTGTTCCCTGCCACATCTAATTGTTCAGTTCTCGATATTTAGCCTGCAGAGAACTGGTGACTGTCAGTCACCATCTCTCTGCTCTGACCTCCAGTACTCCCTGAAGTGCCGGGTTGTGGAAGGGGCAGAAGCGGCTGGCTTAGGCTCTCAGCAGTTCACTGAAAGGCTGATCCAGCTGCTGGTCCAGACATCAGGGTAGATCCCGACTGTAAAGTCAGTATCTTTCCCAAGCCTAAACTAGCTGAAAATGAGTCACTGGAGTGCAAAACAAACTGCACTCCTGTGATTCATAAGAGAAGCATAGCCAAAATAGCTTTGGCTAGCCTTCTCCTTTAAACAAAAAAACAAAGCTCCGGCCGGAGCCGCAGTACTAACATTCTAATGTTAGTACAGTGATATCCCCTGCTGTTCTATTGTGTTTTGACAGAGGAATGGCGCTGAAGTAGAATAATAATGTATCGAACCAGGCAGGACCTCAGTGGTGCACGTTTATTAAAAACAGCTGGGAACATACAGATTTATGTTAAAAGTATTACAAGATGCAGGTCTAATTTATACAGTTTCTTACAATGCAAGCATATTAGGTACAACATGATTGGTTGCTAAGATATACGTCAATGTAACTAACCATAAATCTGTCATACAACCAGACAAACTTATTAATTCCCAGAATTTTTATATAGTTATTAAAATTATTTATAACTGGTTTTGTCTTATGGTTTTACACATGAAAATACTTGTGTAGAGACAGTATC
Source organism: Aquarana catesbeiana (assembly GCF_042186555.1). Classification (NCBI taxonomy): domain Eukaryota; kingdom Metazoa; phylum Chordata; class Amphibia; order Anura; family Ranidae; genus Aquarana; species Aquarana catesbeiana. The sequence continues at coordinate 654,854,372 of NC_133325.1, forward strand.
GCACCCACTCATGTTAAATCAAACCCTCCTTGTCCTGAAAAGACTTCATCAACTCAAAGATAAAAGATTTATGACTTTGGGAAAATTAACTTGCAACAACTCCACCTTTATGTGTTATATGTCTTATTATTTTTCACTATACAATCCTAAACAATCCTAAATGTATGTATTCATATGTTGGCTTCACAAAAAGGTACTGTAATATATATATATATATACTAAGCTAACTGTTTTATTCAATATTGTCTAATTATCAATACATACATACATACATACACATCCATGTTCTCTTATTCAGTGTATTTTAGCAGTTTTCATGAGGGCACAAGCAGACCTTTTTGACCCCTGTCAAACTTAATTCATGTACACAACTTTCCCATATTCCACATAATTACTTTTAAACCACCAGTATATCAAGTATTATCTTATCAGGCTGTAGTTTAACTGCTGTCAAAGTGTTTCTCTTCTAAGTAGTAGACTTAAAAACCTAAAATGAACTATCCTAATAACCTTTCACCCAGTAAACTTGTGACTGTCTTATAAAAAATACCAGCATGAAACAGAGAGACCATCTAAAGTTCAACATTTAAAAATTAAGACTTTCTATATTTATGGGATAACATAGTATACATTAATAAAGACTAATAACCATTGCTTTACTATTCAATAATAATATTGGTAAGACCACTACTATATAATAATATGAATTATAATTATATTATCAATAAAACATATGCAAATTAATATGAATAATATAAAATATATTGGTTGATATGAAATTCTACTACAGCCCCCCTGTCTGAACACTCTGTTCAGCACTCTCAGCCATTGGCTGAGAGCGCTGATTGGGAGCCGGTCGGCTCCTGGTTTTTCCCACATGCACATCAGACAGAAGCCAACATATGGGCCAAATGTCGGCCTGTTTTTATTGAACCGGCCGATGTTGCCCAACATTCGGCCCATGTGTACTAGGCTTAACTGTCACTGACGCTAATTTAATTTAACCTTTGACCCTGACCTTTGAACCTTACTTGACCCAAACACTAACTCTGGCACTGACCTACCTAGATCAAACTTTGATCTAGGTAGTTTTTGTTTATATTTTATTTTTTATTATTATTATTTTTTTTTTTTTTACACACTTTTTTTTTATCTCTGCAAGGCGATATAAAGATACATTATATGTTTCCTCTCTATTCACAAAGAGAGAGAAACACAGGGGTGGGCTTCACAGTGACTGATCATTCTGCTAGCCAATCAGAGGCTACCACAGCTTTCAGGTGATCTGAAATCAGGAGTTCCGGGTCCTGATGGTTAGTAGGGGGCCCTGGGCTCTCGGTGAGACCTCAGTCTCTGTGATGGGAGATATACATATATGCGGCCCCACGGAAAAAAAGCCCAGTTTAGTGGGGCCGCATATATCTGTTACGTCGGCATCAAGGGGTTAAACATGTAAATAATATATATTTTCATATCTAATGTTAGCAGCTGAAGGATTAAAAATAGTTAATGTTGATTGAGAGAGTGACATTCCACTTTAAATTTTGAATTTTTAAAGATTTTCTGACTTGGTGACAGTGGTCACCAGAAGAAATAGAGGGGTGAATCTCCCAAAAGGGAACATAGACCACGGTAAAAAAAAATAGCAATTGGTTTTACCTTTACCTTTAATGTAGTTTAAGGACATTCATGGGAAACTCCAGATAATTTCCAGCTGCATGGCTCAAGTGACTGACAATCATATCAAATTCATCCATTTAATTTGTGTTAAAAGATGAACCACAGGCAGATACTGTATAAAGACCACCAATTAATGCAATTATGTATTAATTAAAAAAATAATTAAACATAATTTAAGTATCTGAACTATGATAGAATATACAGTCAGAAAGGAGGGACAACAGTATTAACCAATAAGGTGTCCTGCACTGCACATGTGCTTAGAAGGAACATGCTGACTGGAGGAGAAAGCAGAGGGAGGTATCCATCAGTCATGAGCTTATTTACTGTCCAGTCAAAGGCTGGGGGTAGGAAGATAACTTAGATGTATTGCAGTATCTACTGTAGAGAAAAAGGGGGTCACTGTCCTGGCTATGCACTGCGGCAGACTTATGTAAATTTCAGAACTGACAGGAGTGAAATACATCATCACCAATCATTTGGCATTAAAACAAACACCAGTTATGTATTTAATGCTGCATTTAAATGCTTGCGTACAGTCCAGACATAACTCACATTTCTATTTTTTGGTTGACATAGGTAATCAGAATAACTGTCAGCTGTCTATGTCCTAGTGTTCTACAGAGAGATCTCACCTAGAAATTCTGGATTCCTCACCCCCACTCTTGCCCCTAGAAGTATACAAAGCTTATTAGGTAGTGTAGATCTCTGCTGTATTGTTTCGACTGAGTGCATTATTTAAACCCAGCACATTCTGTGTATGCAGCTCAGGTTTTTTGTATATATAAATAGAAAATAAACAGGACACTAAGAAAACAAAAAATACAGACTGCAGATGTCTTTCCTGAGGGCCAAATGACAAGTATCTTGGGATATAAAGAAGAGATACATATAAGTGAGATGTAAGGCTTATGCTCAGAATTCATTCTGTGTTTGGAAATCATGTGCATTTGAGTCATGGCCGTGATCGTAAAGTGTTAGTGCAGATGAATAATAAAATTGTTCTTTAGAATTCAAGCCAGTTTCTGACAAGTATGTAAAAATAGGCACAGTAGTTGTAGAAATATGCAGTGTAGCTTGAATTTTATTTTTTTGGTTTGTAGACAACATTCCATATATTTGATACTGCATGTTATGGTGCCATACTCTGTTGGTGCCCATAGATGTTGAGGGAAATTTTTTCCTGCACTTACAATTTGACTGCCCTGTGGCACCTCTGGCAGCTTCCACTACCATAAACACAGATGCTAGGCTCTATTGAGTAGGCATGTTAATGCCCATGTTGAGAGATAATGAAAGGTGCCCACAACACAATATCCAGCAACGCAAGACAGAATTGGACGGGGGCACCCCATATTGCAACATGGAATACACTGGAGAAGGGATTTCCTCATCATTGCTGTGTCTGAATCCACAAAGTAGCATTCTACAAACATGTATAGTTCTCAGGGGTCTCCCTCTAGCATTACCTTATCTACATTTGTGAGATTAGTTGTGGGGGTTTGGAGGATAACAGGATCTCTTTAAATGGTTAGCTTAGGTTCAGTTGGCTTGACTAGAGAAACTTCATATGGTGCTGGAATTACTACTAGATACCACAGTGAAGAATATACAATAAAATTTAAAATCAGACAAATATGAGCAACAAATAACCATTATTTGTACCTAATAATAAATAAATAAATAAATACAACTTTAGTGTCAAGATTGCTAGGGTCACTGGTGATCATTTTAGGCTAATCAAACTTTGCCAGCATTAATTTTAATACTGCTTTGTAATCTTAATGCTTTGTAGTAGTAGTAATTCCAAAATCAAAGGGTATTTACATTACAACCTGCTCACACACTCAAAAATGTAATTATGTTTTTGTGGGTCCCTTAGTAAGCAAAAAGTGCAAGCTATTGTAACCCCTCCAGCCATAGTAAAGGGTACAGCTTTACTGCATGCCCCATCTTAGGTGTACATATGAGGTACATGTGTCACAGATCAGCTGCAGAGCTGATCTGTGTCTCACCTTTACTGCTGTAGGCCGGCTGGCACCTCTTGTTTCACTAGCTTGTATTCAGCTCTGCTGCACTTTGCAGCTATGGGTGTCCCTGGACTCACCTGTTGCTTAACCAGTTGCCAACCGGCGCATAGCCAAATGACGGCTGCAGGGCGGTTGGATAACTCTGGGATCACGTCATATGACGTGATTCCAGAAAACTGCTCCCGCGCGCCCCCTGGGGCGCGCACACGGGAACATCCGTGACCGCCGGGTCCTCACCACGGATCACCTTAAACGGCCGCTGATCGCAGCCGTTTACCATGTCATTTGATGGAGCGATCACATGTAAACAAACCGGCGTCATGTACGTCGGTACAAAGGGGGAGAGATCGGATGGGAGCCGCGCTGTGGGCTGGATGTGTAGTGCCCACAGCGCTGCTCAATGACATGTGCAGTCACATCCATCCCTCCATGCTCAGCCATTCCCCCCATGCTCTGCAATTCCCTGTGCAATACTCTGCAATTCCCTGTGCAATACTCTGCAATACCCCACAATACTCTACAATGACCCGCAATTCTCTACAATGACCCGCAATGCTCTGCAATACCCCGCAATACTCTGCAATGCCCCGCAATACTCTGCAATGCCCCGCAATTCTCTGCAATGCCCCTCAATACTCTGCAATGCCCCGCAATACTCTGCAATGCCCCACAATGCCCCGCAATACTCTGCAATGCCCCACAATACTCTGCAATGCCCCGCAATACTCTGCAATGCTCCACAATAGTCTGCAATGCCCTGCAATACTCTGCAATGCCCTGCAATACTCTGCAATTCCCTGCAATACCCCGCAATACCCCACAATACCCCGCAATACTCTGCAATACCCCGCAATACCCCACAATACCCCGCAATACTCTGCAATACCCCGCAATACCCCACAATACCCCGCAATACTCTGCAATACCCCGCAATACCCCACAATACCCTGCAATACTCTGCAATACCCTGCAATACTCTGCAATACCCCGCCATATCCCGCCATACCCAGCCATACTCTGCCATACCCAGCCATACTCTGCAATACTCGGTGATACCCAGCCATGCTCAGCCATGCTCAGCCATGCTCGGCTATACTCAGCCATACTCTGCCATACTCGACTGTACTCGGCCTCTGTATGTGGCCAGGCTGTGGAAGTCTCACACATGTGGTATCGCTGTACTCAGGAGAATTAGGAGAATCTATTTTGGGGTTTCATTTTTGGTATATATATGCTATGTGTTAGAAACATTGTATAAATGGACAACTTTGTGTTAAAAAAAATGTGTTTTAACCACTTCCCGCCCGCCGGCCGTCATACGACGTCCTTGACTTTGTGTGGGGATATCTGAATGATGCAGCTACAGGCATCATTCAGATATCAGCTTTTTCAGCCGGTGATTCCCTACACCATAAGAATGATCATAGCGGCTGTTCCGCTGCTTGATCGTTCTTACGGGAGGCGAGAGGGGACATCCTCCCCCTCTCGCCGCCCTCAGGTGCTTCTACCGACTCACCGCTACGATCGAAGCCAGGATCATTTTTTTTTTTTATTTCAGGCTTCCCAGCCTAGAGGTGAGATGTGGGGTCTTATTGACCCCATATCTCACTGTAAAGAGGACCTGTCATGCCATATTCCTATTACAGGGGATGTTTACATTCCTTGTAATATAAATAAAAGTGATCAAAAAATAAAGTAAAATGAACAATAAAAAAAAAAAAAAATTTTGTCCCCGTGTCCCCGTGTGCCCATGCAGAAGCGAACGCATACGTAAGTTGCGCCCACATATGAAAATGGTGTTCAAACCACACATGTGAGGTATCGCTGCGATCGGTAGAGCAAGAGCAATAATTTTGGCCCTAGACCTCCTTTGTAACTCACAACATGTAACCAGTAACATTTTAAAGTGTCACCTATGGGGATTTTTAAGTAGCGAAGTTTGGCACCATTCCACGAGCGTGTGCAATTTTGAAGGGTGATATGTTAGGTATCTATTTACTCGGCATAACTTCATCTTTCACATTATGCAAAAACATTGGGCTAACTTTACTGTTTTGTTTTGTTTTTTTAAAGCACAAAACTGTGTTTTTAAAAAAAAAAAAACGCGTTCGAAAAATTTCTGCGCAAATACCGTGCGAGATAAAAAGTTGCAACGACCGCCATTGTATTCTCTAGGGTCTTTGCTAAAAATATATATATAATGTTTTGGGGGTCTATGTAATTTTCTAGCAAATAAATTATGATTTTTACATGTAGGAGAGAAATGTCAGAATTGGCCTGGGTGCTCCTAGAATGCCTGATGATGCTCCGTGCATGTTGGGCCTCTGTATGTGGCCACGCTGTGTAAAAGACTCACACATGTGGTATCACCGTACTCGGGAGTAATAGCAGAATGTGTTTTGGGATGTAATTTGTGGTATGCATATGCTGTGTGTGAGAAATAACCTGCTAATATGACAATTTTGTGAAAAAAAAAAAAAAGAAAAAAAAAATCTTGATTTTGCAAAGAATTGTGGGAAAAAATGACAACTTCAAAAAACTCATCATGCATCTTTCTAAATACCTTGGAATGTCTTCTTTCCAAAAAGGGGTAATTTGGGGGGTATTTGTACTTTTCTGGCATGTTAGGAAACCATAGTTATAAACTATAGTTTATAACTTTCACAAAGACCAAATAATATACACCGATTTGGGTTATTTTTACCAACGATATGTAGCGGTATAAATTTTGGCCAAAATATATGAAGAAAAAATTACTAATTTGCAAAATTTTATAACAGAAACGAAGAAAAATTCATTTTTTTACAGAATTTTCGGTCTTTTTTCTTTTATAGCGCAAAAAATAAAGAACCCAGCGGTGATTAAATACCACCAAAAGAAATCTCTATTTGTGTGAAAAAAGGACAAAAATTTCATTTGGGTACAGTGTTGCATGACTGAGTAATTGTCATTCAAAATGTGAGAGCACCGAAAGCTGAAAATTGGTCTGGTTTCCCTCCAAATTACCCTCCAAGCCAGCCCCCAGACCTGTAGGGGGACCTCGTAAGAGGGGGGGACTGTCACAGATCAGCTGCAGAACTAATCTGTGTCTCACCTTTACTGCTGTAGGCCGGCTGGCACCTGTTGTTCCACTAGCTTGTGTTCAGCTCTGCTCACCTGTTGCTTAATATATGATTCCTTCCTGCTACTTCTTGTCCGGCCCCTCATGTGCTTCTCTATTTAAATCCCTCTCTGACTAGTTCTGGTTACTTGCGCAACATTTGTTTCTGAGATCCCTTTGTTTAACCTGCCTTAACCTGACCTCTTGTGAACTGATCTCTTGTGTACCGACTCGGCTTGTTCTGATTACGTTGTCTGCAGCCCGCCCTGACCTTGGATCGCTGTCCGGCTCTCCTTTGCTTCATCCATCCTTGTCTGACAGTGTCTTCTGGTACTTCACTAGCGAGTGGGGTGAACCCGGAGGACATGACCTGGGGTCAGCATGCAGCTAAGCCCAAACCCTTGTGTGGGGGTCCCTGGCAGAATACCGGCTGGCCCTTAGACTCCACGCCCTGGGGGATCCCGTGTCACCTGCTCGCTTGTGGGCTCACTGTAAGTAGTACCGTGACAACATGTATGGCTTAACAACCCCACCAGTGGCGGCCCATGCATTGTGGACGCACGGGCGCCGCCCCCCCCCCCCCCCCCCCAACACCTATCTATATTCCTGGCCTCTTTCAGAACAACGGACACATGAATTACTATGGCGGGTATAGACGGGGATATGTATTTTGAAGCATGTGATTAGAGCCAAAGGCTCTAATAGGCTTCAAAATAGGATGGGCTCGGGGCGCAGAGCACTGCATCCTGATCCCACCCTGTTATGTGACGATAGCAAATAAATTTTCTCTATGGTCACACTACAGTTCCTCCCCGCCAATCAGGAGGCAGGTCTGTGGGGTCTGTTTCCCGATTGGCCAAAGCTCCAGGCAACCCTATTGAACGCATAATGCTTTGGCGGAAAAGGAGACACACAGGTGAGGAAGCCTGAGGATCGGACATTGGAGCCGCTGCTGCCTGCACTGGAGGAAAGGAGGAGGACAGCCCCGCCACTGCAGGAGAGGAGGAGGACAGCCCCGCCAATGCAGGAGAGGAGGAGAGCCCCGTCACACAGCGGGTAAGTGCCGCCAGACCACCCGCGGATGGTCCATCTGGTGGCCAGTGCCGTTGGTGGTCAGTGCCGTGGTTGTCGCTGTGGTCAGTGCCACGGATGGTCCAGCGGGAGCCACGGGTGGTCAGTGCTGCACAGCCGGGCGGTGGGGGGAGGAGGATTGGTGCATGTTTGCCACCCCCCCAAAAGGAGAATCCACCAGCCGCCACTGAACCTAACGTTTCTTAAGAAAAATAGGGCTGATAGATTATTAATTTGCTTTCTATGATTGTGTGGCAGGGGATGGAGTTCTTTACCTTCCGTGACAACTTACAAAACAGTTATATTCACTTTGCTGATTTGAGCAACTCCAGCTTGCATACAGAAGTACAGATGTGCTTCAAAAATCATATCATACTTCACCCGTGGCCGTAGTATAAGTGATACCTTAAGTCGTAAAAGTTTAGGTCACAAAACCTCAATATACACAAGAGCATGTACAGTATCTAGCGCAGTTGTGTTCAACTTATTATATATGGGAATCCTCAAATGTAGCCCCATAGGCTTCAAAATAGGGTGGGCTCGGGGCGCAGAGCACTGCATCCTGATCCCACCCTGTTATGTGACGATAGCAAATACATTTTCGCTATGGTCACACTACAGCTCCTCCCCGCCAATCAGGAGGCAGGTGTGTGAGGTCTGTTTCCCGATTGGCCAAAGCTCTAGGCAACCCTATTGGACGCCTAATGCTTTGGGGGAAAAGGAGACACACAGGGGAGGAAGCCTGAGGATTGGACATCGGAGTCGCTGCTGCCTACGCTGGAGGAAAGGAGGAGGACAGCCCCGCCACTGCAGGAGAGGAGGAGGACAGCCCCGCCAATGCAGGAGAGGAGGAGAGCCCCGTCACACAGCGGGTAAGTGCCGCCAGACCACCCGCGGATGGTCCATCTGGTGGCCAGTGCCGTGGGTGGTCAGTGCCGTGGTTGTCCCTGTGGTCAGTGCCACGGATGGTCCAGCGGGAGCCACGGGTGGTCAGTGCTGCACTGCCCGGCGGGGGGAGGAGGATTGGTGCATGTTTGCCGCCCCCCCAAAAGGGGAATCCACCAGCCACCATTGAACCTTACATTTCTTAAGAAAAATAGGGCTGATAGAATATTAATTTGCTTTCTATGATTGTGTGGCAGGGGATGGATTTCTTTACCTTCCGTGACAACTTACAAAACAGTTATATTCACTTTGCTGATTTGAGCAACTCCAGCTTGCATACAGAAGTACAGATGTGCTTCAAAAATCATATCATACTTCACCCGTGGCCGTAGTATAAGTGTTACCTTAAGTCGTAAAAGTTTAGGTCACAAAACCTCAATATACACAAGAGCATGTACAGTATCTAGCGCAGTTGTGTTCAACTTATTATATATGGGAATCCTCAAATGTAGCACTTGAAATATCAAGAGGGCCCACAAAAGCTTAGTTTTGTACATGTGCTAACACTAGGATGGTATTAATACGATATTAAAATAAATTGTTCTACCTTTATTTTGGAAAAATGGTCCTCTTCTAGAGTGCTGTTCTTTGAGGAGTACGCTTCTTTAACTCCTTCCTTGATAGGGTAAATTAAGTAGCTCAAAATGCACCAAGGACACAGTCTTGTTTGTGCAAATTGTTTTTGTAACATTAAAGGCGGGTTCCGGCCGCAATATTTTTTTTTTTAAAGTCAGCAGCTACAAACACTGTAGCTGCTGACTTTTAATAAGGACACTTACCTGTCCAGCGAGCCCTTGATGTCGGCCCCCCGAGGCCGATCCATCCATCGGATCGGCCGCCGGCCCCTCCATCTTAACGAAGGGAAATAGGCAGTGGAGCCTTGCGGCTTCACTCCCGTTTCCTACTGCGCATGCGCGAGCCACAAGGCGCTTTGTGAATGGCCCCATGGTTTTCTGGGACACACACAGTTCCCAGAAGGCAACGTGGCCGCTCGCCGAATAGGAGGAAGCACCGCGGAATAGGAAGAGGCAGATTGGGAAGACTGCCTAGCAACAAGGGTTTCAGGTAAGTTAATTTTTTTTTTTTCTTCAAATGTTTTTTTTTTAATTTTTAAAAGATTTGATGCAATTTTTTATTTTAGGGTGGCCCTCCAATTTAAAGACCTGTACACAAGGTCCGAATGTCAGGAGACATTGACCGGTTCAATTAAAAACGTCCGACATTCGGCCCGTGTGTATAACCGGCTTCTGTCCGATGAGCATGCTGGAAAACCAGCAACCGACTGGCTCCCGATCAGTGCTCTTAGCCAAGAGCACTGACCGGAGTGTTCTGGTGGGGGGGGGGGGGCATCTCCCTGTCAGAACACAACAGCTCAGTGGGGTAGACCGCTGTACTAACGCCAGATCATTAGTACAGCGTCTCCAACCGGAGCTGTCAGTTTTATTTTATTTAAATCCGCTGGGTTGAACGTAAAAAAAAACTTTTTAGTGTGCCATGCTTAAGGGCTCTGTCAGACACAGCCCCTCTGCTATGTTTAGCAGGAGATCCATGAGTGAATCCTTATTAGAACTTAACAGGACAGATGTCAGTTTTTTTTAAATCTATGCCCGTTCAGTTTGTTTCCGGTGGACATGGGCGGACCCATGATAGCTCTATGGGCAGCCAGATGTAAAGGACTTGTGTCTGTCTACAGCAGGCTACCTCTGATCTGTCACATATAGGACCAGAAAAACAGAAAAGGTTGCAGACTTGCGATCGATAAAATTCTGTATGACATTGAGCTTGTTTATGCAAATGCTTGATGCTCACACAGCAAAAGAAATAGTTTTTTCCTGCTCTCTCTTCTGGGGGAGCCTGACTTTATTAGGTTCGCCCCCCCCCCCAACAAATGATATATATAAGTTATACGCTGCTTGGTTTTAGCTACAGCGAGAGGCAGGGCAGAACTTGATCAGGTCTGTGCCTGATCAGACACATGTGATGTCAAAATACAGACACATGTGATGTCAAAAATGACTGAGGTTCCTCTTTAAAGTGTAAATTTAAGGGCAAAATAAAAAATGTGCACAATATCTCTAAAATACATGCATATTCCTCATGTTTTATCCCTCTTGTCAATGGCGTGTTCACCCTCCGGGGGCTAAATAACAAAAAGGAGGTGAACAAGATTTTTTTCTGTGCACTTCTTTTTTACCCTTGGTCTAAGGCCCCTTTCACACTGGGGCGGTGGGGGCGTCGGCGGTAAAACGGCACTATTTTTAGCGCCGCTTTACCATAGTTTTAGTGGCGGTATTCAGCCGCTAGCGGTGCGGTTTTAACCCCGTTAAAACCGCTCGCATAGTGCCTCTACAGCGGCGGTATAGCCGCGCTGCCCCATTGATTTGAATGGGCAGGAGCGGTGAAGGAGCGGTGAATACACCGCTCCTTCACCGCTCCAAAGATGCTGTTTGCAGGAGTTTTTTTTCCTCTGGCTTTTCACACTGGAGAAACAGTAGCGGCAGTTTTAGGTCGGTTTGCAGGCGCTATTTTTAGCGCAATAACGCCTGCAAACCGCCCCAGTGTGAAAGGGGCCTTAGTGAATATTTAAGAAAATTATTTTTTCCCCTTGATGATCATAAGTAAGCACTTATGGGCTCATGTAATTTGCTCCAAAGATACTGTAAAATAAGCATCTATTGTAGTAAAGTATGTTTATGGTTGATGAATAGTTTTGGCATTATTATATGCAGTATGTTTAATGCAGTGCTGGAATATGTGAATGCTATATTCCATTGAATTAGGCATCCAGATGTCTGTCTTTGATTTCAGTCTTTGTATGAATAAAACTGCTTTTTTAAGAGGATCAAGCTCGAGTGGATTTTTTTTCAGTGCTCTACAATAGCACATAACATTCACATTATTTTTGATTCTGCTGAAGGCCAAAAGTCAGGGTTTTGACCTTAATTGGTATATAAAGCAAGGCATAATAATTATTGCTTCACTGGGCTTAATGCAAATGTGGGCAGGAAGTCATCCATAGAACTCCTAGCAACACATTGCATAGCAAAAAGAGTTCCAAATCCTTTACCCTCCGATGAGAAAGAAGCTTGGTCCCTATGATTTTAAGCCCCAAAGCAGCCACCACGTCTGCTTCAACATTTTCTTCTCTTATATACAGTGCTGATTGAAAAAGTTCCAGTTCTATTAAAAACATAAGGAACAAGGATCATGCTACATCAAATTTAAAAGTTTCAGACCCAGTAGATCTTTAGTCATATATACCAACACAGCAACAATACATAATTGAGTAAGACCCAGCAATCTTTGCTTTGGGACACCACGCCTCCCTATTTTCATTACATAATTATTCTCAATAGGGGACATGATTCATTCAAAGTCCTGTAGAAAACAAACATATACAATTAATATACACAATGTTAATACTAAAATGATCTAATACTAGTTGGCATGTCACAATGATATCACCAGATTTACTGGCAACAAATCAAATAAATCCCAGCCACATTGCTAAAACCAGACCTTATCATTGACTGCTTGAGTTCAGTTTATAGTGATGCTTTAATGAAAACTGGAAAATAAAACTATATAAAATACACTATTAGCTTCCAGCATTTTACAAATAGACTACATGGGTAAATACCGTATCTATCGGCGTATAGCACGCACATTCATTTTAAGAGGGAAGTTTCAGGAAAAAAACTTAAATTTTAAATAAGGAACTTTGAAGCAAAATAAGGGTCAGTGCCCTTCTGCAGCCTCACCATTACCATCAATGCAGCCTGATCAATGCCTATCTTCAGCCTTACAAGTGCCATCAATGCAGCCTCACAAGTGCCATCAATGCAGCAGTCTCACCATTGCCATCAATGCAGCAGCCTCACCATTGCCTTCAATGCAGCAGCCTCACCAATGCCTTTGATGCAGCAGCCTCAACATTGCCATCAGTGCAGCCTGATCGATGCCCACCTGCAGCCTAGAGGGGACAGGGAGGGGGGCGGGACGAGCGCCGACAGATTACATACAGTGAGAATCTCCTATGATAGACAGAACAGTGGTCCAATGGCAGCCCAGGAAACGGGACTTCCTATTACAGAGGCCGCCAAGTAAACAGGAGATTCTCACTGTATATAATCTGACGGTGCTCGTCCCGCCCCCCTCCCTGTCCCCTCCGAGGCAGCTAGAATTGAAGTATTGGTGTATAAAACGCACACGCTATTTGCACCCGATTTTCAGGGTGAAAAAGTGCATGTTATACGCCAATAACTACAGTATTTATAAGCTTTTAAAGAACAAAGATGTTGGAAAATTGTTGGTCGGAAAGTTTTGTAAAGTTTATCTTAGATGACACTTGAGAGATTTAATGTCTCTCTTATGCCCCGTACACACGGTCGGACTTTATTCGGACATTCCGACAACAAAATCCTAGGATTTTTTCCGACGGATGTTGGCTCAAACTTGTCTTGCATACACACGGTCACACAAAGTTGTCGGAAAATCCGATCGTTCTAAATGCGGTGACGTAAAACACGTACGTCGGGACTATAAATGGGGCAGTAGCCAATAGCTTTCATCCCTTTATATATTCTGAGCATGCGTGGCACTTTGTCCGTCTGATTTGTGTACACACGATCGGAATTTCTGACAACGGATTTTGTTGTCGGAAAATTTTATATCCTGCTCTCAAACTTTGTGTGTCGGAAAATCCGATGGAAAATGTGTGATGGAGCCTACACACATTGGAATTTCCGACAACAAGGTCCTATCACACATTTTCCTTCGGAAAATCCGACCGTGTGTACGGGGCATTAGACTTTTCTATACATATTTATAATTACTGAAAAGTGTAGAGAAGAGGTGTTCTATGCACACAATAAAGAATTCCCATGTGTTTTATGACTTTTGGAAGAAAAATAAACTTTATCTTATAACGTTAATAGGTGAAGCATTTCATGACAGTGAAACATTTGAACATTCTGTTAGTGATTTACATTATAAGCACATTGCATAGACTGGATAAAACTGGTACTAATTAAAGACATTTCTTTCAATGTTGCAGTACTTAGTATAATTTGTGGATTCCATATGTTAAAGTCCATGTGTTAGATTCCTAAAAAATATGCTTGCCCCTATGTATGCTCAGTTCTGTGACTGAGAAATGACATAGATTTTTCATTTGTAATATTAATTTACTAGCAGAAAGTATATACTTAGCAAAGTTTGGGCGAGCACTGTATATTTCCTAGAGGAGTCTACTAGCAAAAGTAATAGAATCCTAACTATTGTAAATGCACAGCAAGGCTCAATATGTGATGTTTGCATTCTGCAATTTAAATTAGCTGGGTCCCTTAGGCTGGCCATACATTATACAATTTTCCTGTACACTTTCCTTTAAATTTACCTTTAACTATGTGGTAGAAGGGCCTGCCTGATTGCATACAAATTGAAAGTGTTTAGGCTTGACCTCATATATTATATGGTTTTAATATACCATATATACCATACCATATACCATATATTATATGGTAAATCTAAAGGAAAATTGTACAAGACAGTTGTATAATGTATGGCCAGCCTTAGTGGACTGTGGTGATTATATCAGTGGAAAAATAAGCTTATCTAGTGAATGCTGCCCAAACACTAGGGGACCACAAAGTTTTAAGCCTCAAAAAGAGAATACACTTCCATTGGGTCCAGTGACCATTTTTTAAACTGCAGCTTTCTAGTTGGATACTAATTCTCTGGGAAGCTGCTCTTTATGAGAATACATGATAAAGACAGGTCAACGCCACAAAATATGTAGGTGCATCATATACAGTATCTTACAAAAGTGAGTACACCCCTCACATTTTTGTAAATATTTTATTTTATCTTTTCATGTGACAACACGGAAGAAATTACACTTTGCTACAATGTAATGTATTGAGTGTACAGCTTGTATAATGCCCTGTACACACGATTTTTTCTGACGGATGTTGGCTCAAACTTGTCTTGCATACACATGGTCGCACAAAGTTGTCGGAATTTCCGAATGTCAAGAACGCGGTGACGTACACCACGTACAACGAGACTATAAAAGGGCAGTTCAATACCAAGCGCGCCACCCTTTGGGCTCCTTTTGATAATCTCGTGTTAGTAAAAGTTTGGTGAGAGACAATTCGCGCTTTTTCAGACTCATGGTTTTCAGATCGTTTTTCTGCTGTTCAGTTTGTGCTTGTGGGTTTGTATCTGGTCTTCAGTGCGTGCAGTGAGTTCCCATTGGTTTATGCAGTGTGTTCTTGTCCGCTCGTTACTGATTTTCAGGTCGCTCTTCACAGCCCTTGCTGTGCTTCAGTGCGTTCTGTTACTTAGTTCTGACCAGCCTACCATTTTGAAGCCATGTTGCGTGTACGTACTCATCGTAGAGTTCGTGCTGTGCGGGGGCTTGGTGTTGGGATTCTTACTTTGACACAAGCCCAGTCCATGAAAGGGGGGGAGGAGTTAATGGACCAATAATTGGTTGCTCCAGCGTGACCAATTCTGTCACATGCCTTTGCTCCGTGAGATCCGTGAGAATAATCCTGATGATTTCAAGAACTTTTTCCAGATGACGGACCCCGTATTTCACCGTTTGTTGGCTTTGCTGACCCCTTATATTAGCAGGCAGGACACCTGCATAAGGCAAGCCATCACTCAGGAGCAGAGGCCCGTCGCCACGTTGCGGTACTTGGCGATGGGGAGAAGCCTGCAGGACCTCAAGTTCTCGACAGGCATCTCCCCCCCAGGCTCTGGGGATCATTATCCCAGAGACCTGTTCTGCCACCATCCAGGTCCTGCAGAAGGACTATATTAAGGTAAGATTTATGCTTTAACATCACATTTTATTGTATTTAATGTTTGATAATATATTGTATTTCTTTCATCATTCCCTAATTACCATGATTGCAGTATGCTGTGAATGACCCCTTTGTTCTCATGCATGCTGGAATTTTTAAACTTTTTTTTTTGTCCTTCATGCATATTTGCCTTCACTTACCTCCCCAGCATGCTCTCCTGGGCCCATATCCACCTCATCTAGTCACTTAACAATGTATTTTGTCAGCTCCATTGTAGTGATTTACCCTAAACACCCCCTAAAATGTGTAAAAATGTTATTTGTGTCCTTAAATTCTGGCAGAGTGCCAGAGGCTTTTTTTTTTGGGGTCCCAAACTCATTTGAAACCTTCCCTCCTCCCAACTGCTAAGTCAACCGATACCAATCCTCTCTGCTGACTTTGCCAAACCCATACACACTATACCTACCTCTTTTGTGGCCTGCCTGAATACTTTCAAATGGTACTGTTTAAAGTTTTTGTATCCTATTATTATCTTGATAGGTAATTGCAGAATGTTAAAATTGTGCTCCAATTTGTACAGTGTGTATTTGTCAGGGATCTGTCAGCACCAGACGGGGTCATATGCGTGCGCGCATGCGCCTGCGCGCCCCTGTTCAAACGGTGCAGCAATGTCCTGCTACTGTTGTGCGTCAGCGCGTCCCTCACCCACCCGTCGGGTGCGCGATGGGTGGGTTCGCGTGTGGCAGATGCGCGCGCGTGCACGTTAAAGTCGTTTGGCGCCACTCGACGCATAAAGGTCTTTCAGTTGCACTGGCACCCTGCTGTTTCGTCTTCAGCTTCTGTGAACTTTACCTGCACCTGATTGATTTGTCTGCTATACTGACCCGGCTTTGTCTGACCATCCCTCTCTCTCCAATCAGACCCGGCTTGCCTGACTCTGCTACTACCTCTGCCAGTAACCCGTTGCTGACCTCTTTTTTTTGGGGGTCCCAAACTCATTTGAAACCTTCCCTCCTCCCAACCGCTAAGTCAACCGATACCAATCCTCTATCTGCTGACTTTGCCAAACCCATACACACTATACCTACCTCTTTTGTGGCCTGCCTAAATACCTTCAAATGGTACTGTTTAAAGTTTTTGTATCCTATTATTATCTTGATAGGTAATTGCAGAATGTTAAAATTGTGCTCCAATTTGTACAGTGTGTATTTGTCAGGGATCTGTCAGCACCAGACGGGGTCATATGCGTGCGCGCATGCGCCTGCGCGCCCCTGTTCAAACAGTGCAGCAATGTCCTGCTACTGTTGTGCGTCAGCGTGTCCCTCACCCACCCGTCGGTGTCGTACTAATTTATTTTTTCTGGTTTGACTTCACAGTTTCCTTCCACGCCACACGAATGGCAGACTGTAGCCTCCCACTTTGCCCAGCGGTGGAACTTTCCCAACTGCATAGGGGCAATTGATGGGAAACATGTCCACATCGTCCCACCCACCAACTCGGGGTCATACTATTACAATTACAAGGGGTTCAATAGTATTGTGATGTTGGCGGTGGTGTCAGATACTTACGAGTTCCTGTATGTGGATGTGGAGAAGAATGGGCAGATGTCGGATGGTGGAGTCATCGCCCAGACGGAGTTCTACAGGCATTTCCAGAATGGCAGCTTGGGCTTACCACCTCCAGAAGACAATGCGGAAGGACTCCCATTCGTCTTCGTTGCAGATGAAGTGTTTTCTCTTGGGGACCATCTTATGTGGCCATTCCCTATGAGGACCCTCACCCTGGACCAGAGGGTTTTTAATTATCGGCTGGCCAGAGCCAGAAGAGTGGTGGAGAACACGTTTGGAATAATGGCCTATTTCTTACGCTGATACACATGGCGGAATATAAACTCAATCACATCATCCTGTCTTGCTGTGTTCTCCACAATTTTTTAAGGAGAAATTCTTTGAACTATGCTGCCTCTGTTGGGCCTAAGGCCGGAATTCTGAATGAACCAACCCTGACGGCGCTTGAAACTGGCCGTCCTGGCTTGCCCCCCCAGAGTGCCCACGAGGTCCATATAAGATACATGGAATACTTTGTGGGTAGGGGGGCCATCGATATGCCAGGCAATGTCTGAGACACTTTTTACATAAAAATATCTATGAAACTGAACAAATGTTTGCTTTGATTTACTGCTTGGCTTTCTTTTAGCTGTCTCCTCGGTTATCTTTTATGTTATTATTTTTTTGGCCTTTTTCTTCAACAGTGCAAACGAAATTTCTTTGAGACATGAGGTGACAATCTCTTCTTCGGCTAGCTATTATTATTATGTTGTGGGTCTGCTACACACACCTTGTTTTTGTTGTTAATGTATGTAATGCATTACTGACAAAAATATTCTGCATTTTCAGCACGATGACCGAAATTTGGGGAGTCATGAAAATGGCGTGAGTGTGTAAAATTATAAAGCACTGTTAGGTGTTATTTACTAAAGGAAAATACACTTTTCACTACAAGTGCACTTGAGACTGCACTGAAACTGCACTTGTAGTGCAAAGTGGATTTGCCTTTAGTAAATAAAAAAACAAATTTACTCCAAAAACTGCTTTTGAGCATTGAAATAAGAAGCCACACATTGCTGATTATTATACTTTTTACTCAAAGCACAATGACATGTGCGTTTCCAAAAGGGTTTTGAACAAACCAACATGCTTGTTGTATAACATTTTTTTAGGTCACATTAATGATAAATGGCCTTTTATAGGTAAAACAGGCATGTTTAAACCCATAAAACTCTGGAACTTACAAAGTTCAGCTTTTATAAAGTGAAGGCAATATCAGACATGAGTATGTACAAACTGTGTTTGACATTGTGTTCAGCAGACGGGGTGAAGTCACCCCTGTAAAAGCCAAATTTTGAAGATGCACACAAATTGGGATTTAAAAAGGAGATTTCCCTCCTGATCCCATGCCTAATGTCAACATGTGCTAGCTGCCATTATGGGGGATCAATGGACGTGTTTTGTGGGTGCAACCCATTCCTCTCACCCACTTTATTATCGAGGAAGGGGTTGCACCCACAAAACGCATACATTGATCTCTCGTGATGGCAGATAGCACATGTTGACACACTGTGTGCATCTTCAAAATTTGGCTTTTAAAATACGTAAAAAATTAGTCATAACAAATAAAAAAAGCTGAGGAAATTTAGGGATTTCTGGGTGTTTTAGATTCTCCCTAAAACATCAGTGATGTTCTTCATTTTGTTTTGAACATCATTGATGTTTTCCTTTAGGTTTTCTAAATCCCTATTACACCCCATTATCTCCCCTATGAGGATCTGGGCACTTTCACTGGTGAAATGACATTCCTCTTCCACAACATCCTGATCACCTACAAAAAAACAAAAAAAGAAACACCATGTATTATAAATATGCAGGCATCCATCTATTACCTGAAGCAGTGGTCGCAGACACTCACCTGTTGTGGTGACAATTTCTACAATGTCTCCCTCCTCCTCCTCTGGTTAGGTTTGGGGGATTTCCCCTTCCTCCTGAGGTGGGGAGTCCCTGGTAACCTCTGATGAGTGGTGTCCTCCGAGTCTTTTCTCCCCTCTGTGAACAAAAATAGGTAAACTTAGCACACAGATATTTGATGGCAGAAATAGGAATATGAAATATTGCTTGGAAGTGGGGTACAATTGTCTGTTTTGGCAGCGTTCCAAGCTGAATAATTTTTTTTTGTCCTTTGTAAAGCTTGAATACTTACCTGTTTTGTGCAAGCTTCACAGATGGAGATACCCCTATATTATACACTGGAGCACCTGTGTGGGGCACCCTAATAAAAGGGGTGGTCTTTTGTCCCACACTAGTACTCCAGCGTCCAGATGTGTAAACAGCTGCTGGGTGTCCTCTCCTTACACAGAATCTAGTTTGCATTTCATTCTAGTTACAAACCCATCTAGACAGCAAACTTTTTTTAATAGAAGTAGGCCAGAAAAACGGTATTGAACTGCATCTGGCCAAAACATCGTATTTTAGTGGCCGAATGAACAATGTTTCCTACGAACGATTAATGTGCCCATGAACATGAAAGTTGCCATTTTAAATTGTACAACAGTAAAGAAAAGCACATGGAGCAGCACGAACATAATAAAAATAAAGAATAGGAACACAGGACAACTACTTTTTTGCAGCACTCTCCTGATCCTCCTATACTGATCGTGCTCCCTTAATTTGAGGTCCGACCACCGTTTCCTCAGTTGATCCTTGGATCATTGTACCTCAAAATTCCTGTGCAGACTTCCTGTGGGACATACTTCCCATCATAGTCGGCCTTTTTCAATATGTTCACCATCTCCCCCATCTCTACAAAGGCCATATTTGATGCCTTAAATCGCCTGTGGGATCGTGATGTTTCTGGCTCCAGGCTTTCCTCCTCCTCCTCGTTGCTGGAATTATCATGCACCTGTTGTCTCTCCGCCATGTGCTCTCCCCCACTGCGCCGAAAGAGAAGGGGCGGGGAATAGACTAGAAAGGACGTCAGGGGCGGGTGGAGTTTCACGCATGCGCAGTGTATATAAAGCGTAACACGCACGCATCATACGCGCGATCTGTGAGCGGAGGAAGGAGTATCGGAAGCGACGATCGTGATAACGAAGGTACAATTTTAACTTGGGCATATACTGCTTATAGTTTGAGGCCTATATTGGGACAAGATTAGGAGAGTTTAGCCTAACATTACATTTTGTCTTGTGTTGTGGCTTGCAGAGAAAATGGATGGCTTCAATGATCACAACTTCCTCCCCCTGTTCATAGACAAAGGGAACTGCCCTGTCTGTGGCAGGTGAAACATCCACATTATAATCATAAACAAAAGAGGCAGGCAGCGCTGGAGAAACTGCTGGAGTTGGTGAAGCCGGTGGTCCCCACGGCAACCATCCCCTCTTTTAAAGCCAAAATTGGTGGCCTGAGAAGCACTTATCTAAGGGAGCGCAAGAAGGTCCAGGATTCCCAGAGATCAGGAGCAGCAGCAGATGACATTTATGTCCCCAGGCTGTGGGACTATGAGAGACTGCAATTTCTGTCAGACCAGACTGAAGCCAGGGAATCACTCTCAACCCTTCCTTCTACTCTTCCTTCCACCCCAGTTGAGGCTTCCGATGTCCAACCTGGGCCTTCCAGCCAGGAAGAAGTGGAGGAGCCCAGCTGGAGCCAGGTATAGCATTGTTCTACAGATTTCTTGTCAAAACTTAAATGATGTTTCCTAGATGTTATTATTGATCACTAATTGCTTATTTAATAAAGGCGTTTACATATCAATAGACAGTAGTGGGCAAAAATAATGGGGACAAGAATGAAAAATGCTGGGCTCAGAATGATAGTCTTTTCTATTTATTAACATTCAATTTGCAACAGTCGTGAGATGAAAATTGTGTGTGATTGATGAAGAAAAAACTAAAACTATGTCCCTTTTTCATACACAGGAAGACCTCAGCCAGGAGGAGGCTGTGGAATGTGACACACAGGAGGAGGCTGTGGAATGTGGCAGCCAGGAGGAGGCAGGGGTTAGTGTTAGCCAGGAGGTGGCCGGGCCCAGTAGGAGCCTTACAGAATCGCAGGTTCCTCCCCTCTGCCTTCCAACCAAAAGACCCAGGAAGAGGAGTAACGTGGAGGAGTCAGCGTTCAGGCTGATTCGGGAGGCTTCTGCGGCCCTCAGAACCACCCCCACTCGTGAAGAGGCCTTTGCCTCCATGGCTGCCACAAAGCTGCAGGACATGGAGGAGGGCCAAAGCCTCATGTGTGAGGAAATCATTTGGACTTCCGGACCAGATTGTACTCCCTTATATATGGACTCCTCAGGCCACCAATTTTGCCAGAAAATAGTTGATGTGTGCCCTGGGGGCCAAAGGCTTCACCAATTTCAGCAGTTTCTCCAGCGTCGCCTCCCTTTTTATTTGGTTATGACCCCTTAATAAAGGTATTTTTTTAACTAATACTTGCCTATGTGTTTTCCTTCAAAAAGGACAGTTTGTTTGTGAGTAGGCAGGTACATTTCCAAAATACAATGTGAAACTAACAAGGGACACCAACACCAAGCAAGACAAGATAATAATGGTGTTGTGGTAACTTGACACACAAAACACACACAAAACAATTCTGGAGATCACCAAAAAAACAAAACAAAACAGGAGATCTGGATTAAAAAAAAAAAAATAATACAAAAGATAAAAACATAAAAAATTTAAATGTTTTCGGTAGATGTGACAAATAAAAATATTATAGTCATGAAATCACGAGAAATAAAAAAGAAAGAAGTGTGTGAGAACTCTATGTGAATATGAGCAGCAAAACAACTTCATTCTTCTAGCATTATAAAGAAGAAGATAATGCGCTGCATTAAACAATTTAAAACATTGCAGCGTGACGAAAGTGCTATATCCATTACGAACGCTAATTTTACCAGACTGAGCAGTTCTGTCTCGGAATTCATTCTGAGCATGCGTGGCACTTTGTGCGTCGGAATTGTCCACACAGTCGGAATTTACGCGAACGGATTTTGTTGTCAGAAAATTTTATAGCCAGCTCTCAAACTTTGTGTGTCGGAAATTCTGATGGAAAAAGTCAGATGGAGCCCACACACGGTCGGAATTTCCGACAACAAGCTCCGATCGCACATTTTCCGTCGGAAAGTCCGACCGTGTGTACAGGGCATAAGAGTGTAAATTTGCTATCCCCTCAAAATAACTCAACACACAGCCATTATTGTCTAAACCGCTGGCAACAAAAGTGAGTACACCCCTAAGTGGAAATGTCCAAATTGAGTCCAAAATGTCAATATTTTGTGTGGCCACCATTTTTTTCCAGCACTGCCTTAACTCTCTTGGGCATGGAGTTCACCAGAGCTTCACAGGTTGCCACTGGAGTCCTCTTCCACTCCTCCATGACAACATCATGAAGCTGGTGGATGTTAGAGACCTTGCGCTCCTCCACCTTCCGTTTAAGGATGCCCCACAGATGCTCAATAGGATTTAGGTCTGGAGACATGTTTGGCCAGTCCATCACCTTTACCCTCAGCAAGGCAGTTGTTGTCTTAGAGGTGTGTTTGGGGCCGTTATCATGTTGGAATACTGCTCTGTGGCCCAGTCTCCGAAGGGAGGGGATCATGCTCTGCTTCAGTATGTCACAGTACATGTTGGCATTCATGGTTACCTCAATGAACTGTAGCTCCTCAGTGTCGGCAGCACTCATGCAGCCCCAGAACATGACACTCCCACCACCAAGCTTGACTGTAGGCAAGACACACTTATCTTTGTACTCCTCACCTGGTTGCCGCCACACATGCTTGACACCATCTGAACCAAATACGTCTATCTTGATCTCATTAGACCACGGGACATGGTTCCAGTAATCCATGCCCTTAGTCTGCTTGTCTTCAACAAACTGCGTGCTTTATTGTGCATCATCTTTAGAAGAGGCTTCCTTCTGGGACGACAGCCATGCAGACCAATTTGATGCAGTGCGTGGCTTTTGGTCTGAACACTGACAGGCTGACCCCCCACCCCTTCAACCTCTGCAGCAATGCTATTTCCCAAAGACAATCTCTGGATACGACACTGAGCATGCGCACTCAACTTCTTTGGTCGACCGTGGCAAGGCCTGTTCTGAGTGAAACCTGTCCTACTAAACCGCTGTATGGTCTTGGCCACCATGCTGCAGCTCAGTTTCAGGGTTTTGGCAATCTTCTTATAGCCTAGGCCATCTTTATGTAGAGCAACAATTCTTTTTTTTGCAGATTCTCAGAGAGTTCTTTGCCATGTTGAACTTCCAGTAACCAGTATGAGAGAGTGAGAGCGATCACACCAAATTTAACACACCTACTCACCATACACACCTGAGACCTTGTAATACTAATGAGTCACATGACATCAGGGAGGGAAAATAGCTAATTGTGCCCAATGTGGACATTTTCACTTAGACATGTACTCACTTTTTTTGCCATCGGTTTAGACATTAATGGCTGTGTGTTGAGTTATTTTGAGGGGAAAACACATTTACACTGTTATACAAGCTGTACACTCACTACTTTACATTGTAGCAAAGTTTAATTTCTTCAGTGTTGTCACATGAAAACATATAAAATATTTACAAAAATGTAAGGGATGTACTCACTTTTGTGAGATACTGTAGCTGTGGGTGTATGGTTAGGTGGCATATATAGGAAACACAGATGCTATCACCAAAATATGGACAACTGGGAAATACTGTTGTTTAGTATAACATAATTTAATTTGAGCCATGCAAAGCTCTCTTCAAAAGTTTTTCAATCAAAGAACATTGTACTAAATAAATCAAAATACCATACAGATACTCTATCTTGTAAAGTATCTCTTATGCCGCGTGCACACAATCGGAAAGCCGCCAGCAAAACTCAGATGAGAGCATTTTGTCAGAAAATGCGACCGTGTGTATGCTCCATCGGTCTTTTGCTGGCGGAATTCCAGCCAGCAAAAGATTGAGAGCATGTTCTCTATTATTCGGTCGGGAAAAGTTCCTATCCGAAAATGCGTTAGTCTGTATACAGTTTGGACGCGCAAAAATCACGCATGCTCGGAAACAATTTGACGCATGCTTGGAAGCATTGAACTTCATTTTCTCGGCTTGTCGTAGTGTTGTACGTCACCGCGTTCTTGGTGGTCGAAAGTTCAGAGAACTTTTGTGTGACCGTGTGTATGCAAGGCAAGCTTGAGCGGAATTCCGTCAAACCATCCAAATTTTTTCTGACAGAAATTCCGATCGTGTGTACGCGACATTAGTATAAGTAAGACCCACTAACTTAGACATGACAGATTTTAGTGTGACAAGGAATGTCATTGAGAGCAATCTCTAAAGAAAGGGGAGATGTATATCAGAGATAAGCCTACGGAAAATAAAAAAAGGCTGCTGGCCAGATTGTGAAGATCTATCTGTAGCCAGACAAATGTCAGCCTCATGATCCACTAATGGAAACTCTGAAGTGAGTATAAGATGCAATAGGTTTATAGTGGTGCTTGGTGGGGTGTGCTGTTTTGGGATGAATGGCTGTGCTATACATGACATGCTGCCAGACTGCCTCATTCTGTTTACTGTTCAGTGTTTCATACTACAACCTCACAGTTCCATTCTGCTATACTTATGTTATACTAGGTGTTTCAAAACTGGCAATCATCAGTGTTGACACTAGTGTTGACATTAATAGACAGAGGTTGTTCATACCAGAGACTACTGAATTCCGCCCTTTTACTAGTACTAATAAAAAATAATAATTTAGTAATTGGCAGTGGTAGCGTGTAGGATCAGTGAAAATTGTCATCATTGAAATGTTGTTATTATAGCTCCAGTTAAACAGGATTAAAAAGATGGTTCAAAACAGGCAATATACACATGATGCCATATGAAATACAGATTTGTGTTTTCTGCTTCTCAGTCTAGTGAGGTTTTGAGAGGAAGAGGAGCAATATAATTTGGAAGAACTCAGCACTTGTGTCATTGGTGCTTATTAGAAATGGTTTTAGTGACTGGGTAAATTGGCCATCAGTAGGACAATAGCAGAGCCACCAGCAGGATGATCCCACAGTTCAGGTGCAGGCCAATATAGCACCTTCCTTCTCAACCTCCTCTGCTGAATCTTAATCAGGCAAGATATCACCTTTGTTGTTCTCACCTACACACATGGCACCATCATTTCTACGTATGGCCTCACCTTTCTCCTGCAAATATGCTGCCAGTCTCCTGGACTCTTCTGTTAGGTGACTACTGCCCAGGTTTCTCAACCATTTAGTAAGAGGTCTCAAAGAAGGATGAGAACCTTCCTTTTACAACATTTTAGGATTGTTCTTCAAAAGGAGATCACTGCTGCCCTGAAACGCATCATTGCAAACCTCACAAAATAAATCAGAGACTTAGCTGGCTGCACAGATCTGCTTGAAAAAAAATGGAAAATGTCATTAAAGTATTTGATTCCCACTAGTAAAAGGGGGCCTGCTGTAGGACTGTCCAGATCAGAGGCCTTCATTAGTCTATTGAATGACCTGCAATCTTCAATCACACAACTACAGGCTGTGGTACCATTCAAACACCAGGAATGTGATAGCAGTAACCGTACACTGGAACCCAAATGACCCTATGGACCCCTAACAGACATAATCACAAAACTGACTTATTACAACAAGACCAAAGTGGCCCATTTCCAGACAGTCCGTAGCAAATCCTTCCTTGTGGGCCAAAGTCACAAGCATGAACTCTGTTCAGATCTCTAATCCATCACTATTCAAAGGAGGAAGCTCCTAAAAACCTTATCTCTTATGCCCCGTACACACGGTCGGATTTTCCGATGGAAAATGTCCGATCGGAGCGTGTTGTCGGAAATTCCGACCGTGTGTGGGCTCCATCGGACATTTTCCATCGGATTTTCCGACACACAAAGTTGGAGAGCAGGAGATAAAATTTTCCGACAACAAAATCCGTTGTCGGAAATTCCGATCGTGTGTACACAAATCCGACGGACAAAGTGCCACGCATGCTCAGAATAAATAAAGAGATGAAAGCTATTGGCCACTGCCCCGTTTATAGTCCCGACGTACGTGTTTTACGTCACCGCGTTCAGAACAATCGGATTTTCCGACAACTTTGTGTGACCGTGTGTATGCAAGACAAGTTTGAGCCAACATCCGTCTGAAAAAATCCTAGAATTTTGTTGTTGGAATGTCTGAACAAAGTCCGACCGTGTGTACGGGGCATTAGCCTTGAAGACTCATCACATTAAATATGTGTAGGCCACAGCATGTTCCTGGCTAAGAACCTGGAGGAAGCTGGATTTAAAGACATTTGCTGGAGGACACTACTTTAGGGAGCTGGGCTGGAGATGGACCTCTTTTTCATGGAACAGCGTCACATGAAAGCTGGTTGCCAACCGCTGTCCTTGGACATTGTGCGTAGGACCCTTGCTTAAGACTCCTGTTGTGCCTGCAATTTGGGGGTTGAATATCAGAGGTTGCTACAAGGACTGTGCCTGCTTATGTCCCAGATAGACTGGCTATCCCCTCTACCTCCAGCAACATTTAACACTGAAGTTAAATTATTTCTGTTTACGAATCCTGCTCCTGCTTTACATTTTTGGAGTATCCAACACATGCATCCCTCTCTCCTGTTCAATGACTGCAATAAATCTACAAAAAGACATCCCCTAGAACAAGCATATGTTTGTCGGTGTGCTTGGAACTGGTGTCTGTTCCTGGCAGCTTTTGAACAGGTAAGGGAGGCCTAGATTATTTCCAGTCAGTGGCGGGCGGTCCATAATGGACACCGCCCCCCTAGTTTGCATGCGGGGCGCCCGAACTCATAGCTTTCTATTACTTTTTTTTCAAGCACATGATTAGAGCCTGAGGCTCTAATTGGCTTGAAAAAGGTTGGGGGGACCCACCCACTTGTGACACCAGCGAATCAATATTCGCTATCGGTTTACGGTTTCTCCTCCCGGCTAATCAGGACAGGAGGCGGATCTAAATAAGACCAGGTTAGCCGGGAGAAGAAGTCGGGGAAGCCACAGTGCCATGACCCAGGAGGGGTGAGTGCGGACCTAGGGGGTTTGTTTGCTGCCCCCCCCCAAAAAATTTTTCCAGCTGCCCCTCTGGTGGTTAGCTTTACCTATGCTTGGAGATAACCCTTTCAACCTGGTGTTCCAACCTAATTGTAGGGCACACATCAACCCATCTTCAACTTCTGCCTCCTAAATTCTTGGCTCCAGATACTACCAAGTGGACACTACTAAGACCCCCTCCACAATCAGCGACCACCTTTCCATCCACTAGGCTAGCTACTGTCCTGCAATCCAGTGATCCAACCTGAGGCTTTTCCTGCTCCTTGCAATAATTTTCAGCAATACTACTCTTGGCATATTGCCATACTCCACTGTGACCTACTCTGTGAGTAAACCTACCTTGCAATACCCATACCTGAAGATCTGCTGTCCCTCTCTTCTCTCTCCTATTTGCTTCTCCTTCTCTCCTTCCCTTTACCACCCATATTGCTCACATCAATAAACAATGACATACACAGATCATTTATCTGGTTTTGCAGCAATTTTTGTGTTTACATCTAGAACCCCTCCTAATTTATAAATCATAAGTGGCAGTTTCAGGGGCCATTGGCATGACTTGTTATGTGTTATTATCAACATTTTGGTCGCAAAGTGGTCCCTGGTAACCTTGTGTACTTTTTCCCCTCTCCTTTTCACGTTGCTTGTATTCCTTCCCCTCTCCCTTCTATTTTTTCCATTTTCTCTCCCCCTTCTCAGACCTCCTGCTTCCTATTCCCTTATCTCCTTCCTCCTGTTTTCCAACCCTCCCACTCTCCCTCTATAATTTCAACATTGGTGTCCCATAAAACAATGTCTTAATATTTCCCTTGCACACAGAGGCCAGGGTGTTGTAGCCTACCTTCATTATCTGTTGTACATTCTACAACATCCAGCCAATCGTCATGTATACATTGTATTCAATATTTTCTCCATGTTATGCTTTCTCTTTATCTCCTACCTCTCCTTACTCAAGCAGTGTTTCTTTTGTGGGCCAACATTTTCCCTATCACTATACTCTTTTTGAAAATCTTAGGAAGTGCTAATTCTGCTGCCCCTTCAGGTCCCCTTTAAACCTTTGGATTATGATATACAATGTTCAGGGCTTTAATGTTTATATTTACGCACTAAAGATTTTTGCTTTTACCACTCGAGCCATGTGCACATTGTGTGTTTACAGGAGATCAATTTTTTTCGTAGTCCTCTGTTTCAAACTGATTTGGACCACATTACCACCTAGTTTATGAAGCCCACTTCATGGGAACGAAAGGAGGGTTTTATTTGTCTTTAAGCGCATCTTTAGATTTATCTGCAATAAGCAGGTTTCCAATGCATCTGGGCTTGACCTCATACCCCCACTCTGCATGAAGTTGATCTTACCATCGCTATTTAGAATGCCCCTAATGCACATCAATCTCACTTCTTCTCCCATTTATTTCAACAAATTGCACATCATAGTACAATAATTCTTGCAGGAGACAAATGTAGACCTGGATCCTAGTCTGGATAAGGCTACCCTTTCTTCATTTAGTCCTACTCATTCCCTCTTAAAAAATTTAGTCTAAAGTCATGACTGCTTTGCTGAAGAATAATATTATCGTTAACATATGGCAGGAACCAGAAGCCACTGGTGCCAAACTTTTTAGGGGAGGTGGCAAACAAACCCAGGTCTGCACTCACCGCTCCTCGGCCCCCTCCGCACTCAACACTCCTCAACACAGCCCCCCTCGCACTTACCCCTCCATGGCATGGTCCCCCTGCGGCTTCCTCGGCTTCTCCTCCCGGCCAACCCGATCCGCCACCTGTCCTTATTGGCTGGGAGGAAAGGCGGAAAGACAGTAGCGAATATTGATTCGCTATTGTCACAAGTAGGCCGTGCTCTGCACCCCAAGCCCAACCTTTTTCAAGCCAATTAGAGCCTCAGGCTCTTATTATGCTCTGCATGCATCCCCACATGTAAATTAAGGGGGTGGTTCCCCTGCGTCCCTAATGGACCGGCTATGATTAGCGATTTCACTCACTTCTCTAACTCACATAATGGTTTGGGGAATGTAGATCTCTTTTTGTGTATCGTTAGATTCTCCTTGCTTTTTCTAAGGCTAAAATTCTGTCTTCCCCCTGTTCCAACCACACTCTAGCCACTCCTGTATGCTCCACTTTCACTGTTACCCACTGTCAGTTCCACTGGCAAATCCCAGCTTTCTATGTATGATATCCATTAAAAAATCTACAAGGCCATTAATACTTATTTTTATACCAATATACATTCATACCATATACATTCTTATTAGCCTTGCTATAGCGTATAAAAAAGAGCAGGATGCAAAAATGTAACTTTTGTCAACCCATCTCCTTGATTTAAGGAAGACCTGGAAACAGTCTTTTTCTCTCACTTTTCAGAAACAGGTGGATCCTGATAGGATGGAACTTAACTAAATGTAAATGTGCTGTAATTCTATTTTATATCTAATAGTACATGAACAGCAAATTTGTCTAAAAGAAGTTAAATATTTTAGTGATCACTATGCTTAAATGTATCCCATACCCACTGCTCTCAATACCTCTTTGGCCAACATTCTATATCAAAACAGAACTTTCCAAGAAAGAAAGGTCCCGTTAAAGTTCCTTAACAAATATCCAGAAACACTGGAATGTTTGGGAATCCAGAGGCTGCCTGTTGGGAGGCGGGGGGCACTGTCAGATGTATGACAGATCCAAAGCTCAAAGGAACTTAGAACAATAGCTCTAGCCCTAGAACACTGAAAGTGTTTCAGTCTGAAACAACATCCTACATGTCACACTGCAAAGCAAATTCAAGGTACTTAACTCCTACTACCTGTATCTTTAACACATAAGACTCAGAAAGCACTTAACGTGGAACTTTAGGCTATGATTTAAAAATTGGTGGACAGGCAGGATTTTTAATGCAGAAGAGACATGTTTACCTCTTCTGCAATTAAACGTCTTACCGGCCTGCCCACCCCTGTACTGTAAGTTGCGCAAGAGAAGCTCATTGCCGAATCTGAAGAAACTCTTGTTCAGGAGTGACATCATCTCCGCCTCAATGACAGCGGCCAGCGATCGGGACCTGGAAGGCGTCTGCTGACATCTTCGGACGGCCGGGTTCCAGGTCCCTGAGATGAGTTCTGGGAAAATCTGGGGACAGCACATTGCTGGATTCTGAATGAGAAATGCTACCTAAATAGCAGTGGTGGCTGGTGGTAAACTTTTTTTTGGGGGGGGCGGCAAACACCCCCCCCGGTTCGCAATCACCCCTCAACCCCCAAGGCTTCC
This sequence comes from Aquarana catesbeiana, assembly GCF_042186555.1. NCBI lineage: Eukaryota > Metazoa > Chordata > Amphibia > Anura > Ranidae > Aquarana > Aquarana catesbeiana. The sequence goes on from NC_133325.1 coordinate 654,884,902, forward strand.
CCGGCTTCTCCTCCCGGCCAACTTGGTCTTTTTCAGATGCGCCTCCTTCCCTGATTGGCCGGGAGGAGAAGCCGGAAACCAATAGCGAATATTGATTTATAAGTGTCACAAGTGGGTGGGTGCGCCCCGAGCCTAACCTTTTTCAAGCCAATTAGAGCCTCAGGCTCTAATCATGTGCTTGAAAAAAAACTCATAGAAAGCTATGAGTCCTGCACCCTGCATGCAAACCACATGCAAACTAGGGGGGTGGCGCCCCTCTGCCCCTTATGGACAAGCTGCTGCCTGAGAGTAATGTTTGTGTGACAAAGTCGTGTATAGGAACTGGTAGGTGTAGGTGTGGGAGGCCAGGAAGTAGATGAATAGGGTAAGAAAGGTTGGAGAGTGTTTTGGTGGTATTGTGGTGCAAAAGATGGTGTTGGCGGAAGAGGGATGGGTTAACGTGCATAGGGGCTGTAAAGAGGTAGTGGTTTTCATGATGGGTAGGAGTCCTTCAAAACTGCAGTCAGTTAATCAGACCAGTTGCTATCCATTCTGTCAGCTGTGGTAGCCATAATTTTCAGCATTCTGTGGAAATCCTGTCCTGTTGACCTCCCTTTTGTGGACAGTATGGTTTGTCTTGATAAAACAGGGATAGTGGTTACGGCTCTTGAGATCCTGGAACATCTTCAACAATGTCATCCCCTGCTGCAAAAGCATCCCAGCTAATTTCCATGCTGTGAATAGAAATAATGTCTTGGAACATTACAAATTCATTAGGCTAGATTTTTTAAAAACATACATAATCACAGGTGCTATCTTACTTCCTCATATCCAAAATTTGGCAAAGAAAGTTAATTTTATGAATGTGGACACTTTTGCTTGGATCTGAGACTGCTGACCCAGTTCTGTGTTCCTGAAGAAATCTGTGGTGGTGAGCATGTGCATCCTCTTCATCTTGGTCTTCAGGAGCTTCACTGTAAAAAGAAAAATGAAACTGATATTTTTTGTTTAGCTTTAGTGCCTAGCAACTAAGCTATCATTGGTTAGCCTGCACATCACATTTATGATTGAAATATTAACGGCAAGCTACATTATCTGTGACACCTGTTTAGTCATATGGGATGTGCTGAAGAATGTAGTCATGAAAAAAGCTACAAGCAAAGAATACTTAAAGATATCCATTGCTTTCCGGGAATGCTGCAATTTCCTTATTTTGTGGGAGCCAAGCCAGTAGGGAGTGGCAGCAAGTACTTTAATTATAAACAATATTTTTCTTTTGTTTTATTGGTGGTGACTGATGCAAATTATTTCTTTAGGTATATTGATGTAGGGTCATTTGGGAGCAACTCCGGTCCAAGTAATTTTGGACATTTGTTGGACAGATGTTGGGTGCAGAAGGACTGGACCTTCCAGAGAATTGTCTATTGCTGGGAACAACTGGTCCAGCTCTACCAAGTATATTTTTGGGGACATGCATCCGCTAAAGCCCTATTTAAATCATGCTCTGAATTTACCAAAATATAATAAATGTGATAACACCTTTCTCAATTACTTTTTACATGTCTGCGCAACTTTGCATCATCCTAGCCACACTACCAGGGACGTTTTCTGAAAGCAGTGGGCTTATGTGCAAGATCATAAGTTGTGCCTTTCTGCCAGAGAAAATGAAACTTCAGCAAGTGCAGTGTGCAGCTGCAAAAAATGGGTGTAGTTTTTATTGTGCTGAATAATGACTGTGGCTTACAAAGCCACAAAGTGCAGGCATTTAGTAGTAAGCGACACAGGGTTCAGTAGTAAGTGACACAGTGTTCAGGGGCCAGTAGGAAATGACTCAGGGTCAGAGGTAAGTGGGTTCAGGGGTCAGGAGTAAGTGATGTAGTGTTACCCCCATCTACTGACATCTTTGACTGATACCCCTCACCCGCAAACACTCAGTGCTCAGAGAGATCAGACAGACAGCCATTTCGGCTGAGACGGTGACTGCACACATCTCTCCCGAAATGCCCCTTCTGCCCATTAATTTGGGCCCACCTGGGCGCCTTGCACGGCGGCATCCCTAGCCGGGAGAGGGGGCAATTAGGGAGCGATGGCGTGCAGTCGCCGTCTCAGCTGTAGAGAGTGACCAGCTCACATTAGGACAATACAGATCTCAGGTAGGTGACCTATTGAGGTCGACATGCTGATGGGATGGTGGCAACTGAACTAAGAATGTATTTAAAAAATACATGGTCATGCAACAATGATTTAAAGTTAATTATAATCCAACAATAATATATAATATGATATAATATTAAACACAAATGCAATATATGATACTCATGTTGATCTATACCCAATATCCGTCTGCTGTTTGTAGACCTGGGTGTATTAAATTGATATTAAGCCCTGTTGGACCTCTACAGACCCTAAATTCTTCCGACAGGTTATTTGTCCTACAGTAAGTGGCCTGTCCTTTGTAGCCTGCATGTGTAGCCAAAAGGTTAATACACTGACCACTATTATACATATTGTTTTTTTAAATACTTTAGACCCTATCTCTCTCTGGTTAGTATCTTCCTATTGCCCCGGCGCTCGCCCAGGGAGTAGTTATGCGTGTGTGGCTCATCACTGAGGTGGTCTCGCACATACAGCTGTAATAGATTGTATTGTGATATACAAATCATTTAATGAAAAAAACATATATATCCAATTATGATTATAAATGGTATTATTCTCCTTCATAGATGAGTACTGTGTGGTCTTCACAGGCCCTGATGAAGCAGTGGCGAATAGTGCTGGCACGTGAGAACCTACCTATTAGTGCTCATTCTCTCGCTACATAACCCTATGCAGGAAACTGCTCAATGTGGCTTTTGTATTCTATTTATTTTATTATAGATGTTCATGTTGACATCATTGTTTTTTTAATATTTTGATACTAAAATAAATATATCATGTTTAAACATATTTTGAATAGATATTTCTCTTTTTGGGCCTGCACAGTCTAATCTTTTTTTCCAATTTTCTCTACTGTTTTTGCCTTTTTCTAGATCCCAGGATTAGCATCAGATTCAGGGTTCCGAGAATATACTTGATAGGCTTTTAACTTTTTCCAACCTGACTATAGAACTTCATCACCCAATCTGCCTGATGCACAACATCAATTAAAAAAAATGGCAAAAAGAAGAGTTTAAAGCATGATTCAGTGTAAAACATTGTGATTTTTACCAGTTATTTAAGCTATTATTTGCTTAGAATTCATTGTAAATTAAAGTACATTATACAGTATCTCACAAAAATGTGCACACCCCTCATGTTTTTGGAAATATTTTAGTATATTTTTTCATGTGACAACACTGAAGAAATGACACTTTGCTACAATGTAAAGTAGTGAGTGTACAGCTTGTATAATGCCGCGTAGACACGGTCGGACTTTTCAGCTACAAAAGTCCGACAGCCCGTCTGACAGACTTTCGACAGACTTTCAACGGACTTTTGGTGGACTTTCAACAGACTTTATAACAACCGGACTTGCCTACACACGATCACACCAAAGTCCGACGGATTCGTACGTGATGACGTACACCGGACTCAAATAAGGAAGTTGATAGCCAGTAGCCAATAGCTGCCCTAGCGTGGGTTTTTCTCCGTCGGACTAGCATACATACGAGCGGATTTCTGTGTCTGGCGGAGTTACGGCGTAAAGATTCAAAGCATGTTCCAAATCTAAAGTCCGTCAGATTTGTGACTGGAAAAGTCCGCTGAAGGTCCGGTGAAGCCCACACACGATCGGATTGTCCGCCGGATTTGGTCCGTCGGCGTCCGTCGGACAAGTCCGGTCGAAAAGTCTGACCTTGTGTACGCGGCATAGCAGTGTAAATTTGCTGTCCCCTCAAAATAACTCAACACACTGCCATTAATGTCTAAACTGCTGGCAACAAAATTGAGTACACCCCTAAGTGAAAATGTCCAAATTGGGCCCAATGTGTTAATATTTTGTGTAGCCACCATTATTTTCCAGCACTGCCTTAACCCTCTTTGGCATGGATATCACCAGAGCTTCACTGGTTGCCACTGGCGTCCTCTTCCACTCCTCCATGATTAGATCACAGAGCTGGTGGATGGTAGAGTGTCATTTCTTCAGTGTTGTCACATGAAAAAATATTTACAAAAATGTGAGAGGTGTACTCACTTTTGTGAGATACTGTAACTAGGTAATGGTAATTACCTACCGAGGTAATGCTTCACCTTTTGATCTTTAGTGAATCAGGCCCATGGTGTGATAATACTAGTTAAGGGGACTCATAAGGAAATAATAAACCATTTTATGGCCTTTGTAATTTAAAAACTATACTTATTTTTCTTAAACGCTGTGTAATGAATTCACAACATTTTCCAAGAATTTAAATATCCCACTTGTTCCAGGAAAAATATTCAATGTCTAAACTTTTTCATGCTTAATGTGTTTATTAAAACACTCATTTAGTTGGGAATCTCACAGTTATGCATTTATTTTACATTTCTGTTTATATATTTAGTTGCCCAAGATGACATTTTTTTTATTTATTTTATTAAACAGCTTTGATTTATTTAAGAGTGCATTATGAATGAACAATATGAATGTTTGAGTTGGGAACTGGGCAGTCCGTTATTCCTAACCAGAAACAGTTTTTCTAGAAGGTGACATCACAGTCTGGAAAGTAAGTTAGGAAAAAATACCTGTATTATTTAGGTCTCTTAAAGGCATTCATTGTAATACAGATAATTCACATTTTTCAAAAATGTTTAAGTATTCATTCAAGTATGGGTCAAATATTTTAAAAACATGCACATTTAAAATCATTAATTTTTTTGGGGTTGTGGAAATTTAGGACCATTTTTGATGACATTTTATTTCCCTAACCAGCCCCATTATTAAAATCTCTCTCCCTCTCAATTTCCTCCAGTTATTTTACCCTGTTACTGTTTGCATCGCTGATGTTTTAATGAGGTTTCTGCTCCACTGACTTCAGTGGGAAATCTTCCAACACCCAAATTAGTAGAAGCAGCAAGGTAAGGAAATGAGTAGAACATGGCATGGTATATGAACAGGTGTCTGCAAAGATAAGTATACTTTACCCATTGAATTTTTCTGTCATCAGTGGCACTTCAAATGGGTCAAATACCTGATGCGCCAGCTGCACTGTGTAATTTCTGCTGCTGACTTCTACATCACTACAGGACCTACGACCCAAATAAAGGAATCACAGTATGACTTCAAGTGGGCCGTAATGCATTTCGAAGCATGCACACTAGCTCCTTCTTCAAAACCGTGGATACAAGGACAAACTGAGCTTGGGCTATATAGCAGTGGAGCAGGACTGGAGCGGGATTGGGGCTCTTCCTGGATCTCCATGCACTGCTCCACACTGCTGGCCAGTGGTGAGACATTATATATATATTTCTTCAGGAGACCATCCTGCTGGATGTCTTATTAACTGATTAACTTTTATCTCCTGTAAGTTTTTTTTAACCTTTTGTCATATTAAAGCTTTAGAATATTGCACTTAGAAGTGCCTTATTTGTTTTTATGTTTCTATTAGAGTTTGCTTCTCTCTTATGGAGTGCTGCTAAAGTGCATTTTAAGTTGCCTGCCTACTGACTACAAGCCTAACCTCTGACTTCTATCTGGGTCTCCATGACCTTTTGTGGGTCCACCTGGCTCAGAGCACCCTACATACATTTTTCTTCCTCTTCTTTTAAAGGCTGTACCTACAGCATATAGCTTTTGACCCTAGAGTGACATGGTAATTTTTAAACCAAACATCATATACAGTATTATTGGGTGCCCAGAAAGGAATGCAGAAAAAGCTTCACGTGACCATATTTTATGCAATATGACAAGGACACACAAAGGGTGAAAGAAAGATTTTCCTGTACACTGAGTTGAGCACCCACTCTAACAGAAGGTCTGTTTTTACCTGCACACAATACATATATAAATATATATAATACAAAGCCTTTGGAAAGGGAGTAAAAAAACATATAGTACAGGGCCTGTGTGCCAACAAGGTCTTTTATCCAAGTGTAGTGTGTTGGCCACAGATGGTGACATTAAATGAAAAGCTTTGTGTATTAAAGGGAATTTGCTCCTCAAATACCTTCTATAATGTCTTAATCTGTGCTAATATGTTCTTCAACTTACAACTTTCCTTTTATCGGCAACCCATTTCTCTTAGGTGCACTGCAAATGTATAATTGTCCACATTATATCAAATCCAATGTATTCTCCTTACACAGCAGGTGGTAATCATTTACCACCACATCATTTTGTCTCTGTACACTCCTTAACCATAAGATACTGCTGCAGTACCTACCAGCCTTCAGATCCTGGGAGCAGCACAGATCTGCTACCTGTTGTGGATGGTGTATCTCTGTGTCCTTACTCCTGACTCCGCTGTCCCAGAAAAACTTCCTGGGTCTTTCACACACTGCTGTGGACGCATTGACACATTGCTGTGGAGGCCTCACACATTGGAGGTGTAACAGCATCCAGATAATAAGTGCCAATCAGAAAGAAAGGGTGTCACGTACCTGATTGTATACTTAAATGACGAGGCTGGCCTCTCTTGTATCTCCAGCCCAGGCCCCGCTGAAGGTGGTACCCCACAGAGGGTACCGAGGGACAGGAGGAACACGGGTGCTGGCGGGTGTTGATAGGAGTGCTTGCAGCAGAAGATGCAGACCCTGGCAGGCTGGCAGAACATCTGGTCAGGAATAGTAGAAGTTAAAGCGGGATTCCGGCCAGCTAAAAAATTTTTTTAAAGTCAGCAGCTACAAACACTGTAGCTGCTGACTTTAAATAAGTAGACTTACCTGTCCTGGGTGCCTGCGATGTCAGCCGCCCAAGGCTGACCCGTCCCTCAGCTCTCGGGTCCCGGCACCGCCATCCTAGGTAAGGGAAACAGGCAGTGGAGCCTTGCGGCTTCGCTGCCAGTTTCCTACTGCGTGGTGATCTGTGAATGGCCCCGTGGTGTTCTGGGAACACACACAGTTCCCAGAAGACAACGGGGCCGCTCACCGAGGAGCAGAACAAGCCGCGGAATAGGAAGAGTCAGATTAGGAAGACTGCCTAGCAACAAGGGTTTAGGTAAGCATAAAAAAATTTTTTTTTCCAAATGTTTTTTTTTTTATTTCTTTAGGATGTTTGGTGGAATTTAAAAAAAATTTTTTTCAGGGTGGCCCTCCACTTTAAAGGGGCACTCCACACAGGCTGCGGATTCCAGATATGAGGCTTGTCAGAGCTCCCAGCAGGCTTGAGACGGGAACTCGCCGTGATGAGCAGAGCTGATACAGATGACAGCCAGATAGGCACTTGAACCAGATGTAAGAGTAGAGCCAGGAAAAGCAGTGTGGTCACGGAAATAGCCAGGGCCAGCAGCAGGCAGGCAGCAAGGTACCGAGACATAAGACAGAGATGTAGTCAAGAACGGAGTCAGGGTCAAGAACTGGTGATAGAGCAGAGGCAGGATCCAAGTTCAGGTCAGAGGGAAGCTGAGTCAGCAACAATGGAACAAGCAGAATAATAGCAGGGCACAGAGAACCGCTGAAAAAACAGTCAGCACTGTAAGCATAAGCAGGGGCCCATCTAAATAGTCCATCTGGTGCCAACATGCATTGAGTGCACACCGATGCGCGCACGCCCGCTCGCGTTCCTTTACACATGTGAATGCCTAGTCACCATTCTGCTAAGAATTCTGCGCGCTTGCACATTTCTGTTACCCATTCTTCGTGCATGCACATTTCTTTTAGCCAAATGTCTGGTAGTCATTTTCTTACAAAAGGTATTGACAACTATAGGAATTTAGCAAACTACACAGGAAATATGGCAAAATGAACACATGAGCTATATCTGTGGAGCACGTTCACATGCAAAACTTTCTTGTCGGCCTGGAGTGTTCTTAAAGGCAGTATGAATGGGATTTTCAGTGTATTTTTGTTTTAACGTTATTGTTGTCTCTGTCAGACAATGACAGCAGAGTTGCTAGCAAGGCACTGCTGTTTCTAGTTATATACCATATTCTTATGTCTATATGGCAGAGTTTTAAATGCTATGCTTATGATAATTCCAGTTTTATAATGCACTTAAGTTCTATGCATCAAAAAAATTCTTCTCCCTCCTGTGTGCTTAAGGCACTTGGGCATACCTCCCAGCAATTTCTTCATAAAACAAGCATTTCTCTCTTGTAGACTTTTACTTGTAAATTATCATAAAACACTTTACATTACACAGAAAAGCTCTAAAACACAAAATAATAAACGGAGTAAATTCAGTTATAGATTCAAAAGACAAACAGGCAAATTTTAGACGCTATGGCAGAGTTTATCCACTGAGACCTTCACGTCATACTCAAGCATTATTTGGACAGAAAAAAAAAATCCAATTGGTCTTTGCTCAGATTAGGGTTGCATCCCATATCTCATATTCCCCAATGCTGTAAATACAAATAAGAACCACATGCCTGACCTCTCCCTCAGAGCTGGATCATAAGTGGCCATAGACATTGAATACAACATACAGTATCTCACAAAAGTGAGTACACCCCTCACATTTTTGTAAATGTTTTATTAAAACTTTTCATGTGACAACATTGAAGAAATGACACTTTCCTACAATGTAAAGTAGTCAGTGTACAGTGTGTATAACAGTATAAATTTGCTGTCCCCTCAAAATAACTCAACACACAGCCATTAATGTCTAAACCGCTGGCAACAAAAGTGAGTACACCCCTTAGTGAAAATGTCCAAATTGGGCCCAATTAGCCCTTTTCCCTCTCTGGTGTCATGTGACTCATTAGTGTTACAAGGTCTCAGGTGTGAATGGGGAGCAGGTGTGTTACATTTGGTGTTAGTGCTCACTCTCTCATACTGGTCACTGGAAGTTCAACATGGAACCTCATGGCACTCAGAGAACTCTCTGAGGATTTGAAAAACAGAATTGTTGCTCTACATAAAGATACCCTAGGCTGTAAAAAGATTGCCAAGACCCTAAAACTGACCTGCAGCATGGTGGCCAAGATCATACAGTGTTTTAACAGGACAGGTTCCACTCAGAACAGGCCTCACCATGGTCGGCCAAAGAAGTTGAGTGCACGTGCTCAGCGTCATATCCAGAGACTGTTTTTGGGAAATAGACATATGAGCGCTGCCAGCATTGCTGCAGAGGTTGAAGGGGTGAGGGGGTCAACCTGTCAGTGTTCAGACCATACACCGCACACTGCATCAAATTGGTCTGCATGGCTGTCATCCCAGAAGGAAGCCTCTTCTAAAGATGATGCACAAGAAAGCCTGCAAGCAGTTTGCTGAAGACAAGCAGACTAAGGACACGGATTACTGGAACCATGTCCTGTGGTCTGATGAGACCAAGATAAATGTATTTGGTTCATATGATGTCAAGCGTGTGTGGTGGCAACCAGGTGAGGAGTACAAAGACAAGTGTGTCTTGCCTACAGTCAAGCATGGTGGTGGGAGTGTCATGGTCTGGAGCTGCATGAGTGCTGCCGGCACTGGAGAGCTACAGTTCATTGAGGGAACCATGAATGCTAACATGCATGATCCCCTTCCTTCAGAGACTGGGCCGCAGGGCAGTATTCCAACATGATAACGACCCAAACACACCTCCAAGATGACCACTGGCTTCCTAAAGAAGCTGAGGGTAAAGGTAATGGACTGGTCAAGTATGTCTCCAGACCTAAACCCTATTGAGCATCTGTTAGGCATCCTCAAATGGAAGGTGGAGGAGCGCAAAGTCTCTAACATCCCCAGCTCTGTGATGTTGTCATGGAGCGCTGAAAGAGGGCTCCAGTGGCAACCTGTGAAGCTCTGGTGAACTTAATGCTCAAGAGGGTTAAGGCAGTGCTGGAAAATAATGGTGGCCACACAAAATATTGACACTTAGGGCCCAATGTGGACATTTTCACTTAGGGGTATACTCACTTTTGTTGCCAATGGTTTAGACATTAATGGCAGTGTGTTGAGTTATTTTGAGGGGACAGCAAATGTACACTGTTATACAAGCTGTACACTCACTACTTTACATTGTAGCAAAGTGTCATTTCTTCAGTGTTGTCACATGAAAAGATATAATAAAAAATGTACAAAAATGTGAGGGTGTACTTACTTTTGTGAGATACTGTATTTGTTGGAAGTGTATACAACTCTAGGCTGCCAAACAATTTTTCACTGGCCTTTTAATCCATAGACATGCACTTGTTTCAGAAATTAGACATGCGCTTGTCTCCAAAAATATACATTAACTAGAAAAGCTACAATTTCTGGGGAAATTGTGTGAAGTGTTCTTGCCTCCACCAGTAGTCTACAAGCATTATCAAGCCTAGCAGATGAAGATATGACCACATGCATTTGGGGGGGTCTCAGCATCTTGAGGTAGAATGGAGGTGAAGGTGTGCTATCAGTTTGATGATAATCAGTGTTTACATTCACTGTTTCCTAGCAACGCTCATGCCCTGTTTATGCTTCACAACCACTGCTCAATACACAATACACAGGATCATGATAGCTGTAATAACTGTGCAGTACTTCAAACGGCCGTATTTTAAAAACTATAAATCCTACAGTGAAGATCTTTATATTGTGAGAATCACAAGACCCAGACCTAGATTTTGATGCATAGTATGTCTCTGAAATATTAAAAATGAAGGCACAGTCGCAGTTTAGATATTGCCCTTCAAATTTGGAGGGGGCTAGAGTGTAGTTTCAATGAATGTCAATGGACGGCGTGAGTTACAAACAAATGGTCATATTGTGAAAACTATCAGGACTATGGCTTAGCCGTGGACATGTTTAGTGGCAGCAGGGATAGCTGAACGTTTTGATATAAGATTTGTGTAGGTGGGCTTGAAAATGTGGGAGTGGTGGCAGTTTAGAAATCATGTCCTGATTTTTCAGCTTTTGTCACCTCCCACTCTAGCTTCCCCATTCATTCCTATGGGACCAATTTCACCGCAAAAATGACGATATTTCGTGAACCATTAGGCAAAATGTTCCACAAAGTAATAGCACACCAATCGGGAACAATATGCACGTTTCGGTATATTACTTGTCTATGTAGTGTAAGAACTGTGGGAGGAGTTAGGGTGGTAAATTTGGCTATAATAATATATATGTGATCTAACAGTATGTGGTCTTGCTATGCAAGAACACTTAAATATGCACTCAGTAGATACTCCCAGGGCCAGCATTAAAACAGAAAAAAACATTTTTGATCAAATAGAAAGAACCAAGATAGCTATTTAAATCCTTTCCAAAACATTCAGGGTGTCTTCTCATATATGAAAGCACCAACTTAATAATACTTTTAATGGTAATTAGCTAATAAAACTCTTGGAACTTGTAGAGACCACTAGACAGGTCATCAGACATTCTGATAATATTTTAGGGTATGTTAAGACTTAAATGGGTTGTAGACTTTAGTAATTTTAGCGACCTGACCCTGATGGCTTAAAGATCTGTCATAGGACTACTGTGCCTTGGTTAGACAGTACTTTAAAGTAACACTGTTACTTCTTTTTACGTATATGTTTGGTCACTCATATAGAAAAAACAAGCATCATGCTCACTATTGGCTCTTTGGTAATTCAAACATACACTATATTGTCAAAAGCATTGGGACGCCTGCCTTTACATGAACATAAACTTTAATGGCATCCCAGACTTAGTCCATAGGGTTCAATATTAAGTTGGCCCACCCCTTGCAGCTATAACAGCCTCAACTCTTCTGGGAGGCTGTCCACAAGGTTTAGGAATGTGCCTATGGGAATGTTTCTTCCGGAAACACATTTGTGAGGTCAGGCACTGATGCTGGATGAGAAAGCCTGGCTCGGATTCTCCCCTTTAATTCATCCCAAAGGTTTTCTACTGGGTTGGGGTCAGGACTCTGTGCAGGCCAGTCAAGTTCCTCCACCCCAAACTCGTTCATCAATGTCTTTATGGACCTTGCTTTGTGTACTGGTACGCAGTCATGTTGGAACAGGAAGGGGCCATCCCCAAACTGTTCCCACAAAGTTGGGAGCATTAAATTGTCCAAAATGTCTTGGTATGCTGATGCCTTAAGAGCTCCCTTCACTGGAACTAAGGGGCAAAGCCCAACCCCTGAAAAACAACCCCACACCATAACTCCCCTCCACCAAATTATTTGGACCAATGCACAAAGCAAGGTCCATAAATACATGGTGAGTGAGATTTGGAGGAACTTGACTGGTCTGCACAGAGTCCTGACCTCAAACCGAGAGAACACCTTTGGGATGAAATAGAGTGGAGACTGCGAGCCAGGCCTTCTCGTCCACATCAGTGCCTGACTTCACAAATGCGTTTCTGGAAGAATGGTCAAACATTCCAATAGACATACTCCTAAACCTTGTGGATAGCTTTCCCATAAGAGTTGAAGCTGTTATAGCTGCAAACGGTGGGCCAACTCAATATTGAACCCTACGGACTAAGACTGGGATGTCATTAAAGTTCGTGTGCGTGTAAAGGTGTCCCAATACTTTTGACAATCTAGTGTATCTATTTTGGCAGAGTAACAGTTGCCACTAGTAATATCCCAAAATGACATTGGATTTCTACTTCCGTGTAATGTCCATGTCCATAGCATGTTACTGCACTGTCAGTTGACCAACTAACATTAATGAGGCCATGCTGGGTAATGCAAAGACAAGCTAGTGACACAGCAACTAGGGGGAAGTAACAGGAGGCAGAGAGAAAACACAGAAATGCCATATACCCAGAAGGTGGCATGTTGGTATGACTCTAAATTTTCAGAGCAGCCACACAGTCCCACACACTGTCTGGCCTACTGTGCACTATACCAAGGTTCATAGGATGGGTTCCGAAGCTCTATGATAGCCCTATCCAATTTGCTATTCTGCATGCCCTTAACATAAAAAGAAAACACTAGGCTGGTGCCTTCATTATATTTAAACCATGGTGGAAAGATTGTATCAGATTGGCCAACAGCTGGTATCTAATAGTTGCAAATAGTTTTTCAGTTAGAGCATGTTATTGTTGCTTATTCCGTGTTGTAATAGAATCCACATAGAGTGAGTATAACATCCCATATTTGCTTTGCTCAGTCATCATAATTTCCAAAGTCTTTAGATGTGCACTAAAGGAATACTGAACAGAATATGTTCTTTTAAACATAACATTTAAGGTCAAAGCCAGTCTTGTTTGGCAGACTTGGTTCTTGACAGCTTATGCTTCAGAATTTAATCAGAGAGCTTGTAAAGTTTCTTCTCAAATTCTGGCTTTCTATCTGGCCTTACATTGTCTGTGATATTTGATATTTATGACACATACAGAATTCAAACACAAGGTGGGAGTGTATCCATGGGAAATCTGTTCTGTACATTTTTATATAAACTTATGCTGTGAAGAAGGAGGGTGAAGGTATCTTTTTATGTTCATTTTTCATCTTCTGGTATATATTATTAACATTTTTAAAAAGGTGTTGCAAACATATTAAAGAGATTTTTTTCCATCTCCGAGGTTAAGTCCCTCTAACCTTAACCGATCATTGCTTTTGGGGCGTCATGAAGTGCTCAGAGTTTCTGTGCAAAGCTAATGCTAGTAACTATAGTTTAACTTATGGACCCAACGCTATAAATAGGTAGACACTGTTCTGGCAAATAAAAACAATATCAAATTGAATTAATAAGTAATATAATCAGATTGTACCACTGCTGGCCTATGCTGTTGTACTATAAATGAAAGCATTGTAAAATTTCATGTCTCTTTCACAGGCTCTTCATTATATACCTTTTTTCTATGTTATTTTTTTTTAAAGTATGTGAGGATTAGGAAAATAAAACCACATGAAGCAACAATAACTCGCAAAAGTGTGGATGTTCACTGATTTTTTCACAACTGTGTCTTTTTACCTAGAACGCACACAGGATGATGCACAGTTTCTTTTCATTATGGAACATTTCTGAAAAAAAAGTAAGTACAGATTTGATGTTTGTTTGTTGCCAAATCACCATTGGAAGGTTCTATGTATTTATTAAACACATTTGCCATCGCTATTTGTTATATGTTACCTTATAAAGATTTCTTTATTGAAGCTTCTCCAACATTTAGATTCTTCACTCTTGAAAAGTAAATCCAGATCTCAGTAACATTTGCTGATTTTTATTACTTCAAACATTATGTTTGCTGTGATCTAGGGCCGTTGGATGTCCAACTGCAACCTTAAAGGGGTTGTAAAGGTAAAAATGTTTTCACCTTAATGCATTCTACGCATTAAGGTGAAAAAACTTTTGACCATACCGCCGCCCCCAGCCCCCCCGTTTTACTTACCTGACGCCTCGAATCTTCGCTGCTCGTTCTCGTCATCTTCATTGCAGCTCAGCCTGGTCGCTGATTGGCTGCAGTGGATGGATTGAAAGCAGCGCAGCCATTGGCTCGCGCTGCTGTCAATCACATCCGATGACGCGGCGCACCGGGGGGGGGGCCGAGTGATACAGCGAGCGGCTATAGCCGCCGGCTGTATCACGGGAGCGCGCCCGCAAGCACTCACCACCATGCGAGGGAGCTCGCATTAAGGTGGTGAATGCATGCGGGGAGGAGCTGAAACAGCCGCCGAGGGACCCCAGAAGACCAGGTTCGGGGCCACTCTGTGCAGAACGAGCTGCACAGTGAAGGTAAGTATAACATGTTTGTTATTTTAAAAAAAAAAAAAATTTAACTTTACAACCCCTTTAAAGTGTTACTAAACCCAGGACGCTGCATTTACTATATCTGGTCTCCCACAGTTCGCGGAACATGGAAATGCAATTATTTTAGTAATGATAAATAGGGATGAGCCGAACAATCCCCCCCCCCGGTTCGGTTCGCAGCAGAACATGCGAACAGGCAAAAAATTTGTGCGAACGCCGTTAAAGTCTATGGGACGCGAACGTGAAAAATCAAAAGTGCTAATTTTAAAGGCTTATATGCAAGTTATTGCCATAAAAAGTATTTGGGGACCTGTGTTCTGCCCCAGGGGACATGTATCAATGCAAAAATAAGTTTTAAAATTGTCAGTTTTTTCAGGAGCAGTGCTTAATGCTTAAAGTGAAACAATAAAAATAAAATATTCCTTTAACTGTCATGCCTGGGGGGTCTCCTTAGTCTGCCTGTAAAGTAGCACATCTTTCCAATATTTATAACAGTACCACAGCAAAATTACATTTCTAAAGGAAAAAATGCAGTCTAAAACTGCTCGCAGCTATAATATATTGTCAGGTCCCGGCAATATAGATAAAACTCATTGAAAAAAACGGAGTGGGCTCCCCCCCAGTCCATTACCAGGCTCTTTGGGTCTGGTATGAATATTAAGGGGAACCTTAAAATTAAAAAAAAAATGTCATGGGGGTCCCCCAGGCATTATATACTCTGAAAAGCAGTATATATACTATATGGACTGCACTATATACTCTGCAGAAAAAATGGGCCTTAGGTGTTGGTGGTGACAGAACACTGTAACCCCCTC
Source organism: Aquarana catesbeiana (assembly GCF_042186555.1). Classification (NCBI taxonomy): domain Eukaryota; kingdom Metazoa; phylum Chordata; class Amphibia; order Anura; family Ranidae; genus Aquarana; species Aquarana catesbeiana. Next base: position 654,900,389 of record NC_133325.1, read on the forward strand.
ACAGTTACTCTTGTTGGGTGCAGGAATGGGTCCTGCTTAACTAATATTTCAAAAATGTTAATTACATGCCCCTGTTAAACAGGGGCAGAAAAATTGGGCCATTGGTGTTGGTGGTGCCAGAACACTGTAAGCCCTCACGGTTACTCTTGTTGGGTGGAGTTACAGGCCCTGTTTTACTATTATTTCAAAAATTGTAATTACATGCCCTGTTAAACAGGGGCAGAAAAATTGGCAATTTGGTTTTGGTGGTGCCGCAACGCTGTAACCCCTCACAGATACTCTTGTTGGTCTCAGGAATGGGCCCTGCTGTGAAATATTATATCAAAAATTGTAATTACATACCCCTGTTAAACAGGGGCAGAAAAATTGGGCCTTGGGTGGTGGTGGTGGTACCACAACACTGTAACCCCTCACATTTACTCTTGTTGGGCGCAGGAACAGGCCCTGCTGTGAAATATTATATCAAAATTGTAATAACATGCCCCTATTAAACAGGGGCAGAAAAATTGGGCCTTGGGTGGTGGTGCCCTAAACCAAACAGTATATGCAGCATAGGCAGTCTTCAATTGATCCTAGATCCATAGCAAATTCAATCAGTTACATCAGCTTGAGGTCCTTGATAACTGCTGATCCAGGACTGACTCATTTTTATAAATGTGAGCCTATAAACGCGTGGAGGTGTCTGTGGACAGGCGCACTCTTTGATCCATTACAAATCTTCCAGAAGCACTGAATGTGCGTTCAGAAAGCAGACTGGATTCAGGACAGGCCAGTAGCTCAATTGCATATTGAGCAAGTTCTGGCCAGTGGTCCATCCTCAAGACCCAGTAACCCAGTGGATGCTCTGTTGGAAAGGTCTCAAAGTCTGCTCTTGCCCCTAGATATTCCTGCACCATATAATGTAGACTCTAGCGATGGTTGCTTGAACTGACCAGACCTTGGCGCTGAGGACTGAAAAATTGTTCAAAGGCATCAGTCTACTCCACCGCTCTTCCTCTGACTGAACAAAGCCTCAGCAACACGTCCAGCACCAGAAAATGGTAACCTCTCGGGTCTGGAAATGCGTTACACAAACCTTTCTTCAAGGCCTCCTGAAGATGTTTCATCCTCTGATCTCTCCTTGAAGGCAGGATGAGTTCTGCAACTTTACCCTTGTAACGAGGATCAAGAATGGTTGCCAGTCAGTAATGATTCCTCTCCTTGATACCACGAATCCTAGGGTCATTTCGCAGGCTTTGCAGAATCAGGGAGGCCATGCAGCATAAGTTTGCAGAGGCATTTAGTTCCTCTGGGTTACTAAGGATCACATTATCCGTAACTACCTCCTCCCAGCCACGTACAACTCCTTGGGTTTCTGGGGACTGAAAACCATCCCTTGAAAACTGCTTCTGAGTGTTATCCTCTACATCCATGCTGACACAATCCTCCTTCTCCTCCTCTTCTTCCTGTGTGTTTGGCGGACCCACAGGAATGCTATCTGGATAAAGGGGGCATTGAGAGGAAAGGAAGTCCTCCTCTTTCTTTCTCTGTTCTGCCTCAAGTGCCCTGTCCATGATTCCACGAAGCGTGTGCTCCAGAAGGAAGACTAGAGGGACAGTGTCACTGATGCATGCATTGTCGCTGCTCACCATCCTTGTGGCCTCCTCAAATGGTGATGGGACAGTGCATACATCCTTGATCAGTAGCCAGTGGCATGGCGAAAAGAAGCCAAGCTCCCCTGACCCTGTCCTGGTGCCATACTCACACAGGTACTCATTGATGGTCCTCTGCTGTGTGTGCAGCCGCTGCAGCATTGCCAATGTTGAGTTCCACCTGGTGGGCATGTCACAAATGAGGTGGTTGGTGGGCAGGTTGCATTCCCTTTGAATGTCAGCCAGCTGAGCACTGGCATTGTATGACCAGCGGAAATGACCACAGACTTTTCTGGCCTGCCTCAGGAGATCTTGTAAGCCTGGGTACCTGCTCAAGAACCGCTGCACCACCAAATCCAGGACATGTGCCAAACATGGAACATGGGTCAAGTGTCCCTGTCGGAGGGTGGAGAGAAGGTTGGTGCCATAGTCGCATACGACCATTCCTGGCTGAAGCTGACGTGGCATCAACCACCTCTGGGCCTGCCCCTGCAGAGCTGACAGAATCTCTGTCCCCAGTGTGGTTCCTGCCCCCTAGCCAGACCAACTCAAGCACCGCATGACATCTTTTAGCCTGACTGCTTGCGTAGCCCCTTGAACGCTTACAGAGCACTACTGGTTCAGAGGACAAATCTGCAGAAGAGGTCATGGAGGAAGAAGAAGAGGAGGGGGTAGAGGAGAGAGCTGTGGCAGAATCACCACTAGCATTTTGGAGGCGTGGTGGTGGAACAAGCTCCAACAACACTGAACCCTGTCCTGCATCCTTTCCAGCTGCCAGCAGAGTTACCCAGTGCACCGTAAAGGAAAGGTAACGTCCCTGCCCATGCCTGCTGGATCATGAGTCAGCAGTAATATGAATCTCACTGCTGACCGCCCTGTCCAATGAGGCCAAAACATTTCCTTCCAAATGACTGTAGAGAGCCGGAATGACCTTCCGTGAAAAGAAAAGGCATTTTGGAACCTGCCACTGAGGTACAGCACATTCTACAAATTCATGAAAGGGGGCAGAGTCTACCAGCTGAAAAGGCAGCAGTTGCAGTGCTAGCAATTTGGCCAAGCTAGCATTTAGAACAGTGGTTCTCAAAACTCCTAATGCAGTGACCCCTTGATAAAATTTCCCAAGTTGTGGGGACCCCTAATAGTAAAATTATTTTCATAGCATGGGTTGTCAGCACCCGAGGCAAGTCATTTGCGCCACTGACCCAAGGACATTTAGCGCTCCCTGAGTCCCTTCCACTCGTCCAGTATTAAAACCCCTTATGGTACATTTTAGGATGTACCCCTCTCTCTTTGTTCTTCTTTATTTCCCTTTTGTCTCTCTATCTATCCTAATTTCTTGTTTTTTTTCCCCATCTCTCTATCTAGCCTTCTTTCTTGTTATTTCTCTTATTCTTTCTCTCCCTTTTCTTTTCCCCCCCACCCTCTTTTCCTCTCCCTTCCATGTATTCTCTATTTTTATTCCTTCTCTTACTCCTTGGTGGAGGGGTGGGGGAAATGGGATCAGTGGCAGTGCTGGGGGGAGTTCTCATCAGCCAAATTAGCTGTTCTTGATCAAGGTCATCTGCTGATCTGTAGTGGGGACTTTTAATGGCAACTATAATCACAGGTAGTCTTACTCACTGTGTCTCCGACTTTGTGGTGTCTCGTAGCAGTGGCACCTATGCCAAAATCAGGAGATAGGGTCTCCTCCAGCCCCTCCCACTTCACTTTATTCACCAGTCAGCTGACTTCTAGTCTCTGCCCCCCAGCCATACGTAAACTGAAGGGGCGGATGCAAAGAGGCTGAGAGGGCGGTCACGGGTTCCAGGGACAGCCCTACTGGGCAGCCACAAAAAGGCTGAGAGAGGGATGCGGGCATCAGAACAGCCCAGGATTCGGTGACCCCTGGCAAATCATCATTTGACCCCCGAGGGGGTCCCGACCCCCAGGTTGAGAACCACTGATTTAGACGCTGAGCATGTGGATGGCTGGGACCGAATTTCTTTTTACGGTTCAGCAACTGGGGTAGGGAAATTTGCTGCTAAAATCAATTGGTGGTGTACTGCTAGCAGATTGGCTGCAAGTACTTGAAACAGCCATTGCTATACCTTCATTCCTCTTAGAGCAGCTTTTTGAGAGGACTGGAGGTCTGGTAGGGTTGGAGATCCCAGATGAGAAGCAAGAAGAATTCCACCTTTTTCTCTGATGTGGGTCTTTCAAGTGCTGTTGCCAATGGACTGCATGGCAGGTCGTCATATGTCTAGCCAAGCATGTGGTGCCCAAGCTGCTGCTGTTCTGGCCACGCTTGACCTGCTTCAGACATAGGTTTCAAGCAGCAACGGAGTGATCTGCTGCACACGTGTTGAAAAAGGCCCACACAAAGAAACTTTTAAAAGTCAGTGGGGAGTCAGCAGCACCCTGCACCTTTGGAGCTCTGTGGTGTGATGCAAAAGGGTGGCTTCCCTTAAGCTGCCCCCAGAGGACAACCTGCCTCATTGGAGTTGTGCCTCCTCCTCCTCCTCACTTTCCTCTCTTCTCTCAGGCACCTAAGTATAGTCAGTGACCTCATCATCCCCTCCCTCCTCGTCACTGGAGCAAATTTGGCAGTATGCTGTAGCTGGGGGAACATGACTGCCAGTTTCTTGTCCTTCTGTGGCACCCCCTCTCTTTAGGCTCACGTTACTCCCTTCCTTAACCTGGGAACCAACTTTGGAGCCTTCAAATCGCTGCACATCCTCCAGCAGCATGTAACCAACACTGTGGTCGAATAATTGTGGGATCTCCTCCGTGCATGATGGTGAAGCTACGAAAGGAGTGACTGTGGACAAGGAGCCGGTGGAATAGGCTGCTTTGGCAGCTGCGTTGGAAGGCAAACTACTCTGGGTGACAGAGGATGAGGAGGATGAGGACGGCTTCGTTATCCACTCTACCAACTCTTCTGCATGTTGTGGCTCAATAATGCCCCGTACACACGGTCGGACTTTGTTCGGACATTCCGACAACAAAATCCTAGGATTTGTTCCGACGGATGTTGGCTCAAACTTGTCTTGCATACACACGGTCACACAAAGTTGTCGGAAAATCCGATCGTTCTAAACGCGGTGACGTAAAACACGTACGTCGGGACTATAAACGGGGCAGTGGCCAATAGCTTTCATCTCTTTATTTATTCTGAGCATGCGTGGCACTTTGTCCGTCGGATTTGTGTACACACGATCCGAATTTCCGACAACGGATTTTGTTGTCGGAAAATTTTATCTCCTGCTCTCCAACTTTGTGTGTCGGAAAATCCGATGGAAAATGTCCGATGGAGCCCACACACGGTCGGAATTTCCGACAACACGCTCCGATCGGACATTTTCCATCGGAAAATCCGACCGTGTGTACGGGGCATAACACTGCCAGCAGCAGAAAAAAAGGACAAGCGTGCCCCATGGCCACCTGCAGAGGATGCACCATGTCCACGACCACCACTCCATCACCCAGCCCCCTTACATTCCATAAGAGGATATTAAGTGCAGTAGCCATAGGATAAAGTTATAAATGTAATAAGCACAATATAGTATACTATTCGTAGTTTTACCATTGCAGCACTACTCCAGGCATCAATAACCACCCTCGGGGACAGATCATTTCTCCTAGAGCCCCAGTTTTGATCTACTATGTGAAGCAATTTTAAACATTTCACCTCCCTTGTATATCCCGCACACAGGTATCTTCTGATAAAGCACTTGTCAGGCATATTGGTAAAAGGCAAAACATTATGCTCCCCGCAGCAGGCAGGGTGTGGAAAAGGCTGAAAGCAATTCAAACAGCAAAAAATAATAAGAAAAAACTAAAAAAAAAAAACGTGTTCTCTCGTATTTCAAAATCCCTGCCTCTCGAAACATTAGTAGAGGCAGAGGTCAACAGGAATGCGTCCTCGTAGGACAAGTGGGGAACAGGGGGGCCCCAACGTCTCTGTTCAAACAACAATTCAAAGGAACTTGCATCTTTGTGCTTTTCATTAGAACGCAGCATAGCGTCGTTTCCTAGTGTCCCGCCAATCCGCCTTACAGGGAATATGAACAGTCTGTAAGTTAGGAAAAGGTATTACCGTAGCTCCTGTTGTAGTATCTCTGACCCGCAATAGGGGGGACATCTGTAATTAAACTGCATGATGGGGTGCTCTCGTCAGAGAGTGTTCCACTCTGTCTAGCCAGGCAGAGGCAGTAGCAGGATTTTCAAAAAAGTGAGTCTCATCATTAGCTGCAACATGAAGTTTAGCTGGGTATAGCATTGCATAGGTAACTGCATATTTTCTAAGGCGCTTTTTTACCTCGATAAATTTTGCCCTACGGCGCTGCACTTCCGCAGAGAAATCAGGATAAAAGGATTTTCTTGCATTATCCATTTTCATGAGGTTTCCCTTGGTTCTGGCATGGTGAAAGATTGCATCTCTGTCTTTAAAATTAAGCATTTTAAAGAGGAATGGGCGTGGAGGCTCACCAGGTCTGGGCAGCTTTGCTGGGACTCTGTGAGCCCTCTCTACTGCAAACATCTTGGAGAATGATTGTTCACCAAAGGTGCTGGTAAAACAGTTTTCTATGAAAGCCACTGGGTTCTTCCCCTCTGCTCTCTCCGGAATCCCCACTGCTCTCACGTTGTTTCGTCTGAGTCTATTTTCCATGTCCTCTAGACGAGCAGTGTGGCCAGAGGAGTGAGACTGCAGGTGATTTATTTCCCTCAGCAATGGCGCCACCTTGTCTTCTACATTGCTCAGCCTCCCTTCTAAAGCAGTGGTGCGGTCCTGCAGCTTCTGCATGTCATGCCTGACAAGGTTAATCTCCTGTTTAACTCCTTTGATTTCAGTGGTCAGGACTGTGATAGCTGTGTTACAACAGGTGACTGCTGAGAGAATGTCTCTCAGTGTAGGTTCCGTGGCAGTCTCTGCTGGGCCATCTGTGTTCTGTGCTGCAGGGAAGGGGGCCTGTGTGTTGGCTGTACTCATCGCTGCAGGGAGGTGGGCCTGTGTACTCACTGTGTCCCATATGTTTCCGTTTGAGGGATCTTCCTGCCATGCTGCCCCTGGGATATCCATGTCTTCCTGCTCTGCTCGGTCCAGGGTTCATTCCTGAAAGGACTGTCCTTTGCTCCTAGCTTGGAGAAGAGCTTTATGGCTGCCTCCTTTGCTGAGCGCATGGAGCGGGTGCCATCTTGTCCCGCATGGTCTGCCGCCGTTAACAAGTCCTTTCTCTGCAGGGACATCTCTTATACTTAATCCCTGTGAACCGGAGTGTAGAGCGGGTTGCAGGGAGCCGGTACAGCAGAAAGACAGGCTTTGAAGTGGTCTCGAGAGCAGGTACTCTGTGTGTCCTACTCCATCAGCTGCAAGCCACGCCCCCGTCCAGGACCACCACAGTTGACTGTAGACACAGAGGCTGCTTGCCCTCTTTTAGTGGCCTTTGAGCGTCTGCCTCTCCCTGGTGGCCTTCTGGACATGATATATTTTTTGTTTTGCAACACCACACTACACTGTATTATATACTGTATACACTGCTTGAAGTGTATTAGAAACTATACACCACCGATTGCACTGTATATATAGGCTAAACTGAGTGCAGAGTGTGTGTATATATATATATATATATATATATATATATATATATATATATATATATATATATATATATATTAATACACACGCCTGAAGTGTAGTAGAAACTGTCCACACTGTATTAGATACTGTGTAAACTGCCTGCACTGTATTAGAAACTGTACAATGGCTGTACTGTGTTGTATACTGTGTACACCACCAGAAGTGTAGTAGAAACTGTACACACTGTATTAGATACTGTGTACACCACCTGTAGTGTATTAGAAAGTATACACCATGAACTGTATATATGTATATACATGCACTGTATATATAGGCTACACTGAATGCAGAGTATATATATATATATATATATAGATTGTATATAGATATATATAGATAGTGTGTATATATATATATATATATATATATATATATATATATATATATATATATATAAATAGATAGATAGATAGATAGATAGATAGATAGATAGATAGATAGATAGATAGATAGATAGATAGATAGTGTAGATAGATAGATATAGATAGTGTATATATCTATCTATCTATCTATCTATCTATATATATATATATATATATATATATATATATATATATATATATATATATATATATATACATATATATATATATATATAGATAGATAGATAGATAGATAGATAGATAGATAGATAGATAGATAGATAGATAGATAGATCTATATATATGTATATAGATATATATCTATATATATGTATATAGATATATATATAGATATATCTATATATATAGATATATCTATATATATAGATATATCTATATATATAGATATATCTATCTATATATATAGATATATATCTATATATATTTATATATAGATATATAGATATCGATATAGATATCTATATCTATATATCTATATATATATATACAGTATCTCACAAAAGTGAGTACACGCCTCACATTTTTGTAAATATATTAATATATATTTTCATGTGAAAACACTGAAGAAATGACACTTTGCCATAATGTAAAGTAGTGAGTGTACAGCTTGTATAACAGTGTAAATGTGATGTCCCCTCAAAATAACTCAACACACAGGCATTAATGTCTAAACCGCTGGCAACAAAAGTGAGTACGCCCCTAAGTCAAAAATGTCCAAATTGGACCCAATTAGCCATTTTTTTCTCCCCGGTGTCATGTGACTCTTTAGTGTTACAAGGTCTCAGGTGTGAATGGGGAGCAGGTGTGTTAAAATTGGTGTTATCGCTCTCGCTCTCTCATACTGGTCACTGGAAGTTTAACATGGCACCTCATGGCAAAGAACTCTCTGAGGATCTGAAAAAAAGAATTGTTGCTCTACGTAAAGTTGGCCTAGGCTATAAGAAGATTGCCAAGACCCTGAAACTGAGCTGCAGCATGGTGGCCAAGACCATACAGCAGCTTAACAGGAAAGATTGTACTCAGAATAGGCCTAGCCATGGTTGACCAAAGAAGTTAAGTGCATGTGCATGTGCATGTTGAGTGCATGTGCTCAGCGTCATATCCAGAGGTTGTCTGGGAAATAGACATATGAGTGCTGCCAGCATTGCTCCAGAGGTTGAAGGGGATCAAGAACAGGGACACATGGACAAGTCACAAGATATTACAAGAATGGTTCATAGCTCATGGTGTCATTTAAGCCCGGTGGTGAGGTGGCTTTCAAAGTGTGGATTCACTGCATCTTCCTCTGGAGGACCCTTTTATAGAAAACTCCTCCTCTGGGATCTATCGGGATCCATTCTAAAGCAGCAAATTTAATAACTGAGACATCGCCTAAATGATGAAAACCTACATGTCGCCCTATTGGCGTGGATAGCATATTGGTGGTAACATAGTATACATGGTCTTTAATCCTATGCCAGAGGGGACGTGTGGCTATTTTAAGAGGATGTGCTTGGCAGCTTCTGGGTGTATCCTCTGCTGATGGAAAGGGAAACAAAGGGAAAATTCTGGGCCCTGTACAACAACCCTTTATAGTTGATCACTTATATACAGACATAATTTGAAAGGTAATGTAATGTTTGTAGTATAAGTTACATTTTTATTATCATGCATGTGGGTAAAAATATGTGGATGTATATGTAGCAAAGTAAAACAAGTGCCTGCCAGCTATACGCATATACAGGTAAGCATGTAATAAAGTCTTCGACCATGCACATATATGCAGATTACACATGCCAAGGGGTGGTATTGATGTGTACTGCATGTTGAAAAATGCATTTTTATTTCCTGTGTTAACCAGCTTTGAACCTCTTCTTGAAATAATGTACCCTTAAAAACGAATGTCATAGCTACATTGGTAATGTTCCTAGTGAAATGATGCTAAGATGCCCAAAAACTCACCACACATGTTAAAATCTATGAATTATTATTACAGTAAAACCTTGGTTTGAGAGTAACTTGGTTTGAGAGCGTTTTGCAAGACAAGCAAAAATTTAAATAAATTTTGACTTGATAAACGAGCAATGTCTTGATATACAAGTAGCGACATGTCACAACTGAGTATAAAACAGAACAGAGGTGCCTCTAAGTGTAGCAATATGGTTACATTTATTGAAGGTACAACATTTAGCAAGTCACATGGTTGATGATTAAAACAGGCACATCTTAGTATGCAGGCATCTGGGGTAAAGCTGTCCACATAGACCATCTTCCACGCCACTATCAACGGCATCCTTTCCATGAGTGCTTCACGCCTCGCTTTCAAATCGCTCTACTGCAGAATAGTCTTCCTGGTCATGATTGCAGACTGACAGCGGTGAGAGCCGGCAGAGTGGAGGACAGTCTATGTAGACAGCTTTACCCCGGATGCTTGCATACCTAGATGTGCCTCTTTTAATCATCAACCATGTAAGTCGCTAAATTTTGTACCGTCATGAAATGTAACCTTATTGCTACACTTAGAGGCGCCTCTCTTCTCTTTTATACCCTGTAGTTCCTGCTGGATTTTGCTTCTAATCCCCTTGTGGCGGCTGCCATTTGTGGATGGACATTTTATGGTTACCCAACCTATCACATTGCTATGATCTTTTTATATGGACTATAAATTGAAGGACTTATGAATAAATGGTTGTAGAACGAATCATCTGAGTTTCCATGATTTCTTATGGGGAAATTTGCTTCCATATACAAGTGCTTTGGATTACAAGCATGTTACCGGAACAAATTATGCTTACAATCTAAGGTTTTACTGTATTATTAATATTACATAGTATCAACAACTATGTAGTACATGTACCTACTGTAATCAATTTGCTCTTCCTGGTAGATAGTCATACTACACAGAATTCTTAAAAGGGAAATATGGGGAAAAAAAACATTTATACTCACCTAGGTGGATGCAGCATTGGTTTGATGCTGCATCTTTCCTCTGCCACCTCTAAGACCGAGAATCAAAGACCCCTGATTACTCAGTTCTCGGTCTTCAGTGAGCAGAGAGCTAGCGACTGTCAGTCACTGGTTCTCTGTCCTGCCCCTCCAGTGCTCACTGGAGCTACGGGCTGCGGAGGGTGTGGGAGTGGATGGCTCAGGCTCTCAGCTGCCCTTTTGGACCTTCTTCTCTTTAAAAGCTACGCAGACTGCGCAGAGATTGTACAGTCAGATTGTATCTTTGATGGAGACCAGTAGACATGTAGATAACTGACAAATGGATAACACACTTATATATAATAAAGAAAAACAGACAAGAGAATGTATGACAAGCATATTTATATTTATTGTGCAACATTAACTTTTCTGAAATTGTCCTTTTTTATTTTAAAAAGTTTGACCTTTTTTATTTGAAGATTTGAAAAGGGTAAATAAAATAAATATTAAACAAAGACAAAAAAGGGGCAAACCCACAATTCTTCAAAAGGTTATGCTCCTCAGAGCACAATCTCTAAAGGATGTGCAGCTGATGGTACAGTGGAGGGGGTGTAGTGCAGGAAGCTTGCTGAGGAGCTAGCAAATATGTGGTCTGCAGGGTAGTGTTTCTATATATGGCCTTCTGGTTAACGCCAGAATACATAGCCTGCTGGTTTGGGCCAGAATACGGTATTTAGCCTGCTGGTTAGTGCCAGAATAAATAGCCTGCTGGAAGGGCTGGCCCAAGACATTGTGCTACCTGGGTCCAAGAATGAAATGCTGCCCCCCCAAAAAAACCCCACCAAAAGGCCCCCCACATCCATTATTTTATATCATGATAATGATATACTCATCAGTGATACTAGATTGGGAGTCCGCGCTTAGGATTATGGAAGGGCTGCTGCCTCCCCCTTAATTAATTCCTAAAAGGAGTTAATTGGAAGTATTTAAAGGAGAGATCTGGGGAATTGGCGCTGCCCTAATTTCAATAGATGTTAATTAAAGATCACCGAACCTTATAAAGTTGTGTATAAAACAAAAAATAATAAATAATAAATAATTTGTGTGGCCCTTAGGTAGATTTACCCCTCCATTTGTGCCAAAATATATAAATAAATAAAAATGTGTTTCTTTAACGTGAACGTGCTAATCCTCTGTATTGCATAAATAAATTTCACAATATATGGGTTTGATTTAGATTTGCCCCACCTCCATTGCAGGACTCCACTTTTAATATATATCAAACTTATTGAAAAATTGTTATTAAGTAGCCTCCTATAGTGTTAGTGGGGTTTGTAACGAACCACACTAATTGGGGGCTATCAGTAACTGTGTGAGGTCCCCTTGTATCCCTATTATATATGGTGACAAAAGTGCACTGTGCATAAAGTGAAACAAGAGTGCATTAGCCCTTTAAAATACTAGAATGCATATAGAATAAATTCATGTATAAAAATTCATAAAAATATAAATCCAAACCATTAACATTCATGTAAAAAATAACGAAATAAAAATACACATCTGTGAAAAAAGTCCCTGTGATGAACCCAAACAGGGTTAAAAAGTCTTAATTTTTAGAGACAAGGATATTAGAAACGTCAGGATCAGTTGACATGCATTTACAAATGCCCAAGGGGTGGTAATAAGTGACTTCCATGCATGTAGAAGCTGGTGACTCCAAGTGCTCCCCCCCGTGCTCCCCCACTCACCAGATTCCGTCACCCCCTAGGGGGTATTAGGCAAAAGAGGGGGTGTCTCAGGATGACTGCCTTTGATGGATGTCCCTCTTAAGCTTTACTGCTCCGTGAATTACCTCTTTTACACTGGTGGTAAGGGACCCCTTCTGCTGGTCCGGGTCCAGGTGCCTCCACTACTATCCACCTCCGTGCTGCTAGATCCTCCTCCCGCAAAGAAATAGACAGGGGGCTTGCATAGTGAAGTACGTCCAGTTTATTCAAAAGTTTAAAAGTTTAAAAGCATAACAACCACAGCTGGGTGCAAAGGATGGGATCGGGAAACGAATCCGAGCGTGCGTCCCACCTTGCGTTCCAGCCGGCTCTTCCGGGTATGACGTGTGAGCGTGACTCCGCCTTACGCGTTTCGTCATCAGACGTTGTCAAAGACGGTGTCGACGCTTCACTCTACACACACAGATATAGTCCTCCCGGCTCCATCGAACCTCATACCCGGAAGAGCCGGCTGGAACGCAAGGTGGGACGCACGCTCGGATTCGTTTCCCGATCCCATCCTTTGCACCCAGCTGTGGTTGTTATGCTTTTAAACTTTTAAACTTTTGAATAAACTGGACGTACTTCACTATGCAAGCCCCCTGTCTATTTCTTTGTGGGAGGAGGATATAGCAGCACGGAGGTGGATAGTAGTGGAGGCACCTGGACCCCGGACCAGCAGAAGGGGTCCCTTACCACCAGTGTAAAAGAGGTAATTCACGGAGCAGTAAAGCTTAAGAGGGACATCCATCAAAGGCAGTCATCCTGAGACACCCACTCTTTTGCCTAATACCCCCTAGGGGGTGACGGAATCTGGTGAGTGGGGGAGCACGGGGGGGGAGCACTTGGAGTCACCAGCTTCTACATGCATGGAAGTCACTTATTACCACCCCTTGGGCATTTGTAAATGCAAGTCAACTGATCCTGACGTTTCTAATATCCTTGTCTCTAAAAATTAAGACTTTTTAACCCTGTTTGGGTTCATCACAGGGACTTTTTTCACAGATGTGTATTTTTATTTCGTTATTTTTTACATGAGTGTTAAAGGTTTGGATTTATATTTTTATGAATTTTTATACATGAATTTATTCTATATGCATTCTAGTATTTTAAAGGGCTAATGCACTCTTGTTTCACTTTATGCACAGTGCACTTTTGTCACCATATATAATAGGGATACAAGGGGACCTCACACAGTTACTGATAGCCCCCAATTAGTGTGGTTCGTTACAAACCCCACTAACACTATAGGAGGCTACTTAATAACAATTTTTCAATAAGTTTGATATATATTAAAAGTGGAGTCCTGCAATGGAGGTGGGGCAAATCTAAATCAAATCCATATATTGTGAAATTTATTTATGCAATACAGAGGATTAGCACGTTCACGTTAAAGAAACACATTTTTATTTATTTATATATTTTGGCACAAATGGAGGGGTAAATCTACCTAAGGGCCACACAAATTATTTATTATTTATTATTTTTTGTTTTATACACAACTTTATAAGGTTCGGTGATCTTTAATTAACATCTATTGAAATTAGGGCAGCGCCAATTCCCCAGATCTCTCCTTTATATACTCATCAGTGCCCACCAGTTCCACCTCATCAGTGGCCATCAGTGCAGCCTATCAGTGTCCACCAGTGCAGCCTATTGGTGCCACCTTATCAGTGCCCATCAGTGCAGCTTATCAATGCAGCCTATCATTGCCCATCAGTTTCCATCTGTGCCACCTCATCGGTACCCACCAGTGCAGCCAATCAGTGCCCACCAGTGCCATCTCATCAATACCCACCAGAGCAGCCTAATAGTGTCCATCAAAGCTACCTCATCAGTGCCCACCAGTGCAACCTATCAGTGCCCATCAGTGCCACCTCATCAGTGCCCATCAGTGTAGCCTATCAGTGTCCACCAGTGCAGCCTATCGGTGCCACCTCATCAGTGCCCATCAGTGCAGCCTATCAGTGCTCATCAGTTCCACCTCATCAGTTCCCACCAGTGCAGCCTATCAGTGCCACCTCATCAATGCCCATCACTGCAGCCTATCAGTGCCCATAAGTTTCCATCAGTGCCACCTCATCAGTGCCCACCAGTGCAGCCTATCAGTGCCCACCAGTGCCATCTCATCAATGCCCACCAGTACAGCCTATCAGTGTCCGTCAATGCCACCTCATCAGTGCCCAGTAGTGCAGCCTATCAGTGTCCATCAGTTCCACCTCATCAGTACCCACCAGTGCAACCTCATCAGTGTTAATCAGTGCAGCTTATCAGTGCCCATCAGTGCAGCCTCATCAGTATCCATCAGTGCCCACCAGTGCAACCTCATCAGTGTCCATCAGTGCAGCCCATTAGTGCCAGTGCACATCAGTGCAGCTTATCAGTGCCTATCAGTGCCCACCAGTGCAGCCTATCAGTGCCCATAGGTTTACATCAGTGCAGCCTATCAGTATTAATCATTGCCACCTCATAAGTGCCCACCAGTGCAGCCTATCAGTGTCCATCAGTGCCCACCAGTGCAGCCTATCAATGCCCATCAATGCAGTCTATCAGTGTCCATCAATGCAGTCTACCAGTGTCCATCAATGCAGCCTCATCAGACAATCCACACAGGCATCACATTGGGGAGAAGCCAAAGAACCTACCTGCCAGCAAGCTCGCTGCACATACAATCAGTGCTCCAGGGATCTGAGTGCTGTCACTCCCACTTCGAACCCCTGAAGCCTCGGCTTTCTCCCAACCATACATCGGGGCGGGGTCTGAATCAGCAGCGCTCCTGGCCCCGTCGCCTCCCCTGCTCCCTGTGGACTACTACAGCTGGCTGCCTCAGTGCTAGTGGCATTGTGGGCAGTGGCTTCACTAGGGTTGATGTCACCCGGTGCAGAAAAAAATCAGCTGGCGGTTCCCTAAACCATAAGAATAATCATAGCGGCTGTTCCGTCGCTTGATCGTTCTTACGGGAGGCGAAAGGGGACGCCCCCCCCTCCCACCACCCTCCAGTGCTTCTCCCGACTCACCACTATGACCGGTGAGTCAGAGACAGGATCCGCTGGCCCCCGATGTTGATCATAGAGAGTCTCTATGATCATCGGAGGCTGTTATGACGTCACGCCCGGCCTCTGCATTAAAAAACCCGTCTGGGAAGCCGTGATCGGTTTATTTATTTATTTTTTTTATTTCAGGCTTCCCAGCCTAGTGGTGAGATGTGGGGTCTTATTGACCCCATATCTCACTGTAAAGAGGACCTGTCATGTCATATTCCTATTACAAGGGATGTTTATATTCCTTGTAATAGGAATAAAAGTGATCAATTTTTTTTTTTTTTAAGTGTAAAACTAAAAAAAAAAAAGTAAAATTAACAATAAAAAAATTTTTTTTTTAAAGCGCCCCTGTCCCCGGGTGCTCGCATGCAGAAGCGAACGCATAAGTAAGTCCCGCCCACATATGAAAACGGTGTTCAAACCACACATGTTAGGTCTTGATGCGAACATTGGAGCAAGAGCAATAATTTTGTCCCTAGACCTCCTCTGTAACTCAAAACATGTAACAAGTAAAAAAATTTTAAGCGTCGCCTATGGGGATTTTTAGGTACCAAACTTTGGCACCATTCCACGAGCATTTGCAATTTTGAAGAGTGACATGTTAGGTATCTATTTACTCGCAGTAACTTCATCTTTCACAATATGCAAAAACATTGGGCTAACTTTACTGTTTTGTTTTTTTTTTTAAAGCACAAAACTGTCTTTTTCCCAAAAAAAAACGCGTTCGAAAAATTGCTGCGCAAATACTGTGTGAGATAAAAAGTTGCAACAACCACTGTTATATTCTCTAGGGTCTTTGCTAAAAAAAAACCATATATAATGTTTGGGGGTTCTATGTAATTTTCTAGCAAAAAAATTATGATTTTTACATGTAGGAGAGAAATGTCAAAATTGGCCTGGGTGGCAAGTGGTTAAACATATTATAGAAAATCTCTCATATTAAAATCATATTCATATGACATCAACCCCTTATACACTTAATGACATAAAAAATTCCAAAATATGAAAAACAGCAATAAAGTGAAAGTAGCCCTCCCTTATAAGCGATGTGCTACATTTAAAACGTGTCAGTGTTTAGGGCCCTCACCCTTAAAAACGATGTTCTTCACTAAAATAGCTTCCAAATAGTCCGCAGTTTATATCCAAAAACATCAAGAAAAAAAAGGGGAAGTGTTGAGGGCTCTTCACCCTTATAAACAATGTGCTCCACCGCCACACAGATGCTTCCAAAACATGAAAAACAGCAATAAAATGAAAGTAGCACTCCTTCATAAACTATGTGCTACAGTTCAAACAAGTGTCAGTGTTTAGGGCCTTTCACCCTTAAAAACGATGTGCTTCACTGAAAAAAGCTTCCAAATAGTCCACAGTTTATATTCAAAGGCACAAAAAAAAAAAAAAAAGGTGCAAGTGTTGAGGGCTTTTCACCCTTATAAACTATGTACTTCACCCCCACACAGGTGCCCCACCACCAGCCAAAATGCTCGCTCACCTTGCAAGTGGATCTGTAAATTAATGCTTTTAGGACAAAAATCCTTCTATAGGTATGACGATCATCTGGTCTCATCCGCAAAGTATGGCTTCCAGATGCATGTGCCGACCTCAGTTGGCTGTACCTCTATACACTCTGCCGTACATATAGAAGGAAAACGTCTGCATATAGTGTAGTATATTCTAACAATCACATAATACTTAGCCACTCCTGAGGTAAAATACTCACATTTTATTAATGTATAAAAAGCATTTAAAAAGTGCTAACACAGCGCTTACACATAAGGTTCTGATAACACTGGGTCCAGGACTGATGTCACCTGGCTCTGCATCCACGCGTAACACCACTAACCCTCATGGCTTCGTCAGGAAGTCCTGCTTGCTGGTCACACAGCCTCCAGCATCCTCTCCTCTTTATCCTGCTCACTGATCACACAACCTCCGCCATCCTTTCCTTCAGCTCACTGATCACACAACCTTGGTCATCCTTTCCTTCCGCTCGCTGATCACACAGCCGTTGAAGCTCTCTTCTCATGCTCACGCTCATTGATCAAATGGCTTTCTGCATCCTCTCCCCCTGTTCTCGCTTCGCTCGCTGGTCACACAGCCCCTGGTGTCCTCTCCTCTTGCTCCTGCTCACAGTTCACATGGCCCCTGGTGTCTCTTGCTTCTGCTCACTGATCACATGGCCCCTGGCATCCTCTGCTTCTGCTCACTGATCACATGGCCCCTGGCGTCCTCTGCTCCTGCTCACTGATCACATGGCCCCTGGCGTCCTCTGCTCCTGCTCACTGATCACATGGCCCCTGGCGTCCTCTACTGCTCACTGATCACATGGCCCCTGGCGTCCTCTGCTCCTGCTCACTGATCACATGGCCCCTGGCGTCCTCTGCTCCTGCTCACTGATCACATGGCCCCTGGCGTCCTCTGCTCCTGCTCACTGATCACATGGCCCCTGGCGTCCTCTGCTCCTGCTCACTGATCACATGGCCCCTGGCGTCCTCTGCTCCTACTCACTGATCACATGGCCCCTGGCGTCCTCTGCTCCTGCTCACTGATCACATGGCCCCTGGCGTTCTCTGCTCCTGCTCCTGTTTACTGATCACATTGCCCCAGAGTACTTTCCTCCTACTCACTAATCTCACAACCCTTGGTGTACTCTCTCTGTTCCCTCTTTACTGATCACGCAGCCCCTGGTGTCCTCTTCTCTTGGTCCTGTTCCTGATCACACACACGGGCCCCAGCATCCTCTGCTGTTGCTTCTGTTCACTGATCACATGGCCCCCAGTGTCCTCTCTTCATGCTCCCACTTACCGATTGCATGTCCTCTGGTGTCCTCTTTTCCCTCTCCCACTCACTGATCACGCAGCCCTTGGCTTCTTCCCCTATTTCTCTTACTGATAACACAGCCCTCTGTGTCCTCAGTACTCACAGGTTTCAGTCACAATGCCTCAGTACTCCCAGTGCCTCAGTACTTACAGTGTTCCAGTCACAGTGCCTTAGTACTCAGAGTGCCCCTATCACTCACAATGCCTCAGTCACTCACAATGCCTCAGTAGTCACACTGCCCAAGTCACTCACAATATCTCAGTAATCACAGTGCCCCAGTCACCCAAAGTGTCCCAGCTACTCACAGTGTCCCAGTAGTACTGTTTTAAAGCACCTCACTGCTCACTGCCAGGGTCCCCGATTTACATTGCTGCCACTCTGCTCTGTTCATTTTCCTCTCAGCTACATCAATTGTGGCAACTCCTCTCTTCCCTTGCTATCCAGCGTCCAGCTTGTGCCTCTCATAGCTCATTGTCCTGTGTGTGTGGCTCTCACTGCCATTACAGTTAATGTAATGGCACATAACTCAACAAAGGTCTTAATTTTTCTGCTCTTTGCTGTTGTGTTTCGTTCTTTTTTAAATGTACCTGTTGTTTGGGATCATACCATCAACATAATGTTACATTTGTACTCGGAGTCTCTAGTAGACCGTATATAGGAAAGGTATGAAGGGAAAACAAAAGTGACCTGGGGTGTGCCGTAGTCACATGGTCAGTGTGCCTAAAGGGTGCATACCCACGTATACGTAAAAGAGAAGAAATAGAAAAAAAGGGGAAAGGGCTAGTAGAACACGAGAGAAAAGTTGACAGGAAATGAAGGCTAGAGGGCGGGCTTAAATACAGCCCGTCTCCTCCTACAAATTCAGGCTGACCGGCGGTCAGCCTTTCCACTTATACTTGGAGTCTCCAGTAGACCGTATTTAGGAAAGGTATGAAGGGAAAACTTGAAGTAACCTAGGGTGTGCCGTAGTCACGTGGTCAGTATGCCTAAAGGGGGCAAAAATAAAGACAGTAGGATGAGCTAGCAAAACAGATTTATTGAAAGTCACCATATGCAGCAAAAATCAGCCAAATGCATGAATGCCCGTGACATCTCCACATGTGGAACCGGGATATATATATGGAAAAGCTTCTTAATTATGTGAACAGGGACCCCTTGGCGAGAAGCAGCAGAAGCTGCCCTTACCCTGAAAGAATGGCTGGAATAACCTTTGGGGAACAACCTAGGTTTGACAGCAGGGTGCCACAATGTGTTATGAAATGTGCCATGGAGAGGGGAGCACTAAGGAAAGGTAATAGTGGACTATCCCTGGGTTTATCTGTAGGGATCACCATGAGCTGATCTAAAACTGTGACCGGGCACCAGGTATTGCTGGTCTCGAAAAATCTAACGTCAGTACCGGCTCCTGTTTGCTGCATCTTGCAAGCGTCCAGATGCAACCGGAAATGATCAGTGTACTAACTGGTAGATCAAGAATATGCGGGATCTCATCCCCGTACGAGTGAACTCACCTGGCCTGAGGAAACCATAGAAAGCCAGATACATGGCCGCCTTGAGGACCAACCTGCGTTGCAGCCCAAAAGGTGACCTGGGAGAGTAAAACGGACATGCTCCAGAAAATATTCCCTGTAATGGGGAGTCTGCTAACTGTGGTAGGGGGGTTACTCTTCTGAATCTCCTTGACAATGGCCTAGATGAGATGTGCTGCAAAAATGGATGGCCTATTAGGGTTCTGCAAGACAACAATTCTGGACACCAGCCAGATATGTCTTTATAGTGCTGTAGGATAGCTTGAGCTGTGAGTGGCAGAAAGCGACGAAAGCAAGTAGATATAGAATGTTGGGGCAATCATACCTAGGATACCTAGACTGAAAAGCCTGGAAGGTGTCATAAGCCTTCCTGGCGTTAACTGACAATGACTTGTTGATCAAAACTGCTGCGTCGGCCCAGTGGGAATCCAGTTCATTGTTAGCAGCGAGAAAAGCGGAGACAGTGTGACACATGTGTCTGAGTCTGGGACCTGTTGGAAAATAGCGGGTAGTTCAAAACGAGACAGAGCATCCGCTGCTGTAGGCTCTACACCACAGATGAACCTACAGTGTATGTGGAAATTGAACTAAAGGGACAGCCAAATCAGCCTACGTACAAAAGACATAAAGGGTGAAGACCTGGATCTGACCTGTTAAACAATTCTGAGGTAGCCCGATTGTCTGTGGAGAAAACCACGGTTTCATCTATTCAAAAGCGTGCGCTGCCGACACTATGGGGTAAATCTCAAATAAAGCTGATATCTCTGCAAACCCTGGAATATCCAAGATCTCCTCTGGTCATGGACCAGCTGCCGGTGAGTGCCAAAAGTAGCCGAATAGCCTTTAGTGGATGCTGCATCACTCAAAACCTTGAGGAGAAAAAACGACTCTGCAAGGATGAACATGGCAAACCCATTTCAGTGTTGAAGGAACTCGTCCCACATACGCAATTCAGATAGAGCCGCAGAATCTAACTTGACCCGAGAGTCTGAGTTAGGGCCAGGAAAAATTCTGGGATGCAAAGCTTATGGTTGAGCCTGTAGCCCCTGGACTTTACAACCACGGAAACATCACCGCAAGTGTACGACTTGTCGGCTACATCAATTAAGAGGGACGCCAAATTAACGTCTTTGCCGCCTGAAATATCTTTTTTGATATTCCCAGGAATTAAGTGAGCCATGGTAATGGAGGGAGCACTTGCCCTTTTACATAAAGCTAAAGGCCTGGGGCTTGGTACCAAGGGGGTCCTGGAACCTTCTGATGTCCCTGGAATGGCAGGATCCACCGGCGTCAGACTTGAATGGCTCTCCAAAGCCTCAACCCTGGTCCGCAACTTCTGACAGGAGGTTGCCAGTGAGCTCAGGGTGGTGTGCATCTGTGAAAGGGACAAGGCAACAGTCCATAGGGTAACCTGCTCAGCATTAGAGCCTGAAGTACAGGGGAATAATAATCTTATTATTTCCGCTTTGCGAACCGAACTACCCCTGCGTCACAGTTCCGCCATAAATCTCGGGATGGTGCAGGTTCTTTAAGGAGGGCGTTCTACCCTGTTCAAAACCCCTGGTTGTAGGGATGGAAGCAAAATCTTCGATATCCGCTGCCTGTGACATGACCTATGCAACTGAGAACAAACTGTCATAAGCAAGAGTTATAAACTAATGAACCCCGAACTTACTCTAAGGAAAGGAAAATCACCTTACTTTTTTTTTCATTCAACAACCTCCCAACAGTGATCGTGGTTAATGACAAAGTATACATTGTGCAGGACTGAAAATGTGTGAGTCTCAAGAACTACCAAGACCGAGTTACCTGAGGTGTATCAGGCAAATTCAAAACGTAAACTCAGGCCTATGAAACCTGAAGACGTGTCAGGCAAGTGATATGAGTAGTGAGATGTCATGACATATGAAAACATAAGGTAAGCCATATGAGAAACTAATGAGGACACTTTCCACCATACAAGTCTATTAGAAACGATCATCTCAATCCGTAGGTACCCATAAATGTGATAGGTAAACCTGGAGTGTTGCTGTAATACCTACAGTGTGAAGATATGATCATGTACCGTGTATGCGATGACAATGTACCTGGTGTTTGGGGAAAATTAAGTATGCGTTCTAAGACTAAGAAAGTGTTCACCGTATGAATTACAGAGGCCGAGTAACCTGGGGTGAAGCAGGCCAATTAAAAACGTAAACTCAGGAGTGTCAGGTCAAATGTAGTGAGTAGTGCAATGACAACATATGAAAAAAGTCTAAAGTCTACTGTATGAGAAACGGGTGAGGAGGCTTGCCACCGCACAAGCCAATTACAAATGATTACCTCAGCCCGCTGTTAACTATAAATGTGAAAGGTAATACTGCAGTGGTGAAAGCCGTGACCTTAAAAGGTGAAGGAAAAACATGTACCAAGTATGTAAATGACAATGTGACACCGGTAAGCGGCGAACCAAAAGTACCGATATCTGAGCAAGAATAGTACATCAAAACCAACCATAACTTACCTTTGACCTAGATTTACCCTCTGCCTGCACCTTGTGACCGAGGCCAACCCTGAAATACAACGTATGAGTAGGACTGAAAACGTGTCAACCCCCTGAAATGCATTGGCCGAGCAACCTGAAGCATGGCAGGCAAATTAAAATGTAGCTCAGGCCTAAGTAAAACCTGAAGACATGTCAAGCATCTACTGTATATGAGTGGTGAAATGTCATGATGCAAGAAAACGTAACATGAACCGTATGAGAACATCTAAAAACGAACATCTCAATCCGTTAGCACCCATAAACGTGATGGTGACCCCACAGTGGTAGAACTCCTTAAAGCGGGGTTCCACCCAAATTTTGAACAATATCTGTATGTATTCTCTTCCTTGCCTAGATGCTGACATGCCGTTTAAAAAAATTTAAATCACCGTAATTACCTTTTATTTTTCTATTCTTCTTTGCACTTCCTGGTTCTCCTCCCGTGGGAGTAGGCGTGTTTCTAGCCTCTCCCAGACTCCTGGGAGCTAGTCTCAGTCTTCCCAGGATGCCACTGAGCATGTGCGGGAACGAGCGGTGAATGCTGGGAGCACAGCATTCACCACATCCAGGAAATAAATGCTTGTGGGCTTCAAATGCCCACAATGAAGATGGAAACCGCCTGCAGTGAATAATATAAATTATTCTTTCCGATGAAATCTGACACAGGCGGACATATTACACACAATATGTGAGCATGTAATGCTGAGAAGAAAAGTTTGTGAATGAACTCAAAAAAAAAAAAAAAACGATAGATAGGTGGACCCCCGCTTTAAGGCCTAATACATGAATAAATAATCACATGATATCTATGAGCTTAGCACCCGGCATCAGGTGAAACAAAGAACACCTACCTGAGCTGAAAAAAGCTACCACCCGAATGATGCATGGATTGTCAAAATCAGGTTTGGACATGAAATCATCATCGTGATGAAACATCGCATGACTAGTGGAGTAGTGGACACAGTGAGTGACCTCTGAGTAGAGAAAGTCCGGATAAGACGTGCACTATGTGACCCCTGCCAACCGACCTATGAGATGCCTAGATACAACTGGTAGGTGCCCTTACTAGCTACTCCCAAGTGACGTGGCGGGATGCGAGCCATGCCGACAGTAGGAACAAGGTGATAAGCAGCACTGCCCCAAAATCTCATATAGGCTAACTGATGCAACAAGCCATGCTCTGAGAACCTGAAAAAGAATAAAACCCATATTGCTGCAACAACACCCACCTCACGTGAACTTGGACACTGTGAACCCTTTAAGGCTCTATCAACACAACCCCACAACAACCTCATACCAAACCCTGCCCAATGTCCAGCCTCCACCTAACACTCATGCGACTGTCACCATGGGGAAGCGTGTGCTCTAACGCAAACACACAAGAAATATTGATCTGAGAAATCAGAACCGTGTATGACTGAATACATGGCACTCACTGAGCTCACTAACTGAACACTGATTGGCCGATCACATACACACTCCAACCAGAAACCTGAAAAATATAGACCGTATGAGGCCGATTGCACCTAACACCAAAACAAACAACCTACCTACAGTTTAAGGATATGATTTTTATTTTTTTTCCTGTATCTGAAACCAGAGCCAAACAAGGAGAAGTGGTAGATGGCGTGAGCTTGGATGGGGATGGTCCGGATGCAATGCATGCACATGTGACCCCCTGAGCCATGCTAGGTGTGTGGGGTGTCTAGGTGCTGTGTACTGGGAGGTTGCACTTAAACCACACCCAGGTATCCCGTGGCCGGATGCGGGCTGCTCCTGAGCCATGCGAAGCGGACCTTGCTCTGCCCCCCCGGCCCTCCCAATGGCACACCAAAATGCAGCAGCCCCTCCCCTGCCAGTAGTCCCCCCACCCGATACCTGTAACCGCGAGCGAAATACCTGCCGAGGTGCCAGGGTCCAGTAGAGACCCACACACCTGCAGCCAGCAGAACCAGCAACATGAGGCCATCGTACCAGGACAGGAGCTCAGCACCTATTCAGGACACAATTCACTCATCTCCATAATACTATTTATACCCAAACCAGGACTGTGGGAGTACTGCTGATCAGCACTATAACTGGACTGGGGGGAGATCAGCATCAGGAAGACTACTGCTGATCAGAACCAAACCAGGACTAGGTGGTACTTTTGATCAGCTAGGGACTGGAGGAGTACAAGAGACACCCAGTAAGCGTAGCACTCTACGATCTATATCTTCCTATAGAGGAGTAAAGGATCCCCTACCGGCCCCCTGTCCATGATACACCAAGATGCGGGCGGACCTAGCTCTGCCCCTCCCCCACCCGTACTGCCGCCGACCAATACCTGTAGCCCTGAAGGAAAGAGCGGGGAGAAGCGGTGCCCGCTGCAGCCACGCAACCTCCCTGTTGAACCAAAACCCGGAAGTGACGTCAGCAAGTCGTCTGGAAATGATGCCTGTCGACCGTCCACGAGAGAAACGTGGTATAAGCGGTCAGCCTTCCCACTTATATACTGTTTATGCAAATGCATTTTATAATCCAGGTAAGCTTGTGGTCTCATGTTTTATTTGTTGAGACAAAACTTACGTCGGAAGGTTGACGCGCTGACGTCATCGCTGACTGCCTCGTCCCGAGCGGGTGATTGCTAGCTGGCCGGCTGCTACTATTGTTGTGTCTATGCTTTTATCTACCATACGCATGTAAGTGCAACTTTTAAGCTTTATTAAAACTTCATTTTACTGATTTACACTATGGAGAGCTGTTGTTTCATTATCTTTCTAGGTCCTGCCTACTGATCGTTCTTTGGATGGAGCAAACCTGTATGTCTTTGGCCCTTCATTGAGAGGTCTTGGTGTGACGCTATTTACCATCGATTGTTTGGCTACCTACAAGCTGTTTAAAAGCTTGCCATCTGGTAAGCGTTTAGGACATCTGGTGGTGGATCGTCTCACAAGTCGCTCTTGGTGTGATCGATTTATTTCACCTTTATTTTGTTTGGAGGAGTTTTTTCACTGAACTTTCATTATTCCTATATTTTCACTGTTGGGACTAATTTTTACCACCCTTTTATGTTGATAAACACTCTTTTTTATGTCAATTTTTTTTTGCACTTATATTGATCATTCTGGTCCGTCATGTTCTTCTGATCCTGATTTTACACATTATGTTTAAATTCTGTAGCGCTGCTCACGTTTTTATAGTTATTGTTTGATTTGTGTTATATCTCACATTTTTGAGCTGCAGCTGTTTTGTATTGTTTTTCTTTATCAGGTAGCGCGGTGCATACATTTTTTCTGTTCTACATATTATTTGTTGAGTTGCCTGTTATTATCTGCATGAAGACTAGGGGCTTATGTATACCATGGGCTCACTAAAATCTTGCCTGTCAACTTGCCGTACCAGAAGGTTGATGCTGTTGAGGTGGAGATGCACATCCACACTCAAATTTCAATTAATAGTAATGGAATCTAAAAAAATGGATATCAACTTAGCAAACTGTAAAAGCATTTTTTAACTCGCTGATGTCTGTTTACTTTACTTTTCCCAGTCTGGATTCAGCTGTGCAGCAATCTTTTGCCACATTTGGAGCTTCTTTCTATTGTTCTTGTACAGTCTGTGGCCAGGATCATAGAGCTCAGGATGACCTTGGATTGTCCAATTCTTCCTCATTAGAAATGTCCTGCTGCTGGTCAATTTACACTATTGTATCATTTGTGATCTCTTAATTTTTAATGAGAGCTTGATAGAATTTGGCCAGTTGCTTTTTTTCATGCAAAATGCAGCGTTTTGCATGTAATAGAATTCAATGGACCAGCATCAAAAAGGCAAGTGCAGCGTTTTTGCAGCGTTTTTTACAGCGTTTTTGATGCGTTTTTGACTTTTTTTTAAAAAATTTTTTAAGTTAAAAAAAAACTGTAAAAAAAACCCCAAAAAAACCCCCGCAAAACGCGGCAAAAACGGCGCAAAAACGCTGTAAAAACGCTACAAAAACGCTGCTCAAAAACGTGGCAAGCATGACAAAAAAAACTCCAAAAACGCTCAAAAGCAACATGCATAGGTGTGAATCGAGCCTTAGGCTTGGTATCCCTTCCACTCTTTTGTCAGATATTTCAGAAGTCCTCTTCACACTCTTGTTCCTCCTGTGATGGGCAGATCCTGAATGCTGCAGGGATTAGCACCATGTAATGATGTGTTGCTGCTTTTTGAAATATTCCCCTTTGAGTCTAGGGTGGGCCCTTGGTAACCTGTGCTCACAGTTAGTAAGTTGAATGATGCTGGGCGCTCCACCACTATGCTGGAGCACATTCATACAAGATTCTGAGAACTAACGCCCTGTACACACGGTCGGATATTCCGACGACAAAATCCGTCAGATTTTTTCCGACGGATTTTGGGCCAAACTTGTCTTGCATACACACGATCGCACAAAGTTGTTGGAAAATCCGATCATTCTGAATGCGGTGATGTAAAACACGTACGTCAGGACTATAAACGGGGGCATTAGCCAAAATCTTTCCTCTCTTAATTTATTCTGAGCATGCATGGCACTTTGTGCGTCGGATTTGTGTACACACGATCGGAATTTAAACAATCGGATTTTGTTGTCGGAAAATTTTATATCCTGCTCTCAAACTTTGTGTGTCGGAAACTCCAACGGAAAAAGTCTGATGGAGCCCACACACGATCGGAATTTCCGACAACACAATCCGATCGCACTTTTTCCTTCGGAAAATCGGACCGTGTGTACAGGGCATTAGAGGTTTCAACATGTATCATTGAGGCACAGTGATGTCGCCTACATCTCCTGGAAATGTCAAAGGTATTTTTTATTCTTTCCTAAAATGCTGTTTTTTGCTAATAGTAATGTACCTCTTTTACACAGGTGGTGAGTAGACCTTCTATTTTCATGAAGGTCTGTTTGATTCAGATTACTTTTTTGGTTATATTTTATAAATCTGAGGATGTACAAATTACTTAAAAATTGTATAAGGAAAAAAATGCAGGAAATTCATTTGTTCACATTTTTCATTATTACTTCCTAATTAATACTAGGACATAGAAAAATCTGCTAACAAATTAGGGCTGAAGTTGATAGGCACTTTTTGACTGAACACAACAGCTGCATGGTTATGTAAAACACAGCATTTGAAAAGTTGAAAACTGTATTTGACCAGCTATGCCTGCAGATCAAATGCAACGCTATGGTACATGCTGCATCCAAAGAAACGCAGCACAACACAAGTCAAATGCAGTCTCTTAATAGTCCTGTACTGCTCCATTAATGTCAAACCCAATTTGCTGACCTGAGTTTTACATGTTCTTCAAACACAAGTCAAATAGAGGAAACCAACACCTGTGTTAAGGTAAACTACAAAAGCTAAAAAGCAGTGGCGGCTGGTGCTCAAAATTTTTTGGGGGGCGCAAACAAACCAAAAAGTTCTGAAAAAAAAAACATCAATTGCAGCCTCACTGTACCATCAATCACAGCCACTGTGCCATCAAACGCAGCCACTGTGCCTATCAATTGCTGCCACTATACCATCAAACACAGCCACTGTGCCATCAAACACAGTCACTATGCCATCAAACACACCCACTGTGCCCATCAATTGCCACCACTGTGCCATCAAACACAGCCACTGTGTCCATCAAATGCAGCCACTGTGCCATCAAATGCTGCCACTGTGCCATCAAATGCTGCCAATGTGCTCCATCAAATACAGCTGCTGTGCCCATCTTATGCAGCCACTGTGCCCATCGTATGTAGCCACTGTGCCCCATCAAATGCAGCCACTGTGCAGCATTGAATGCAACCACTGTGCCCATCATATGCAGCCTCACTGTGCACCATCAAATGCAGCATCACTGTGCCCATCAAATGCAGCATCACTGTGCCCATCAGTATATGGTAGTATATATCATATGTTATCTAGATCTGGGAGTTTGCCAAGTAATATATTTCCTGTAGGGTAGAGTTGCCCTTAGCAAAGCTCAAGGGTAGAGTTCACAACTAACTTTATAACAGTTTCCCAAATTCTGGGAATTAATGAGAAAATACACAGTGAGCTAATCTGTCTTGCATTTCTGACCCTTTAAGCCCACAGAGAGTACACAGACCCACTCTAATCCATGTGGCAGCATGTTTTGAAGGAGCAAACTCCTCACTCTAGATCTGACATCAAGATTCCACTTGACCAGCCAAATAATATTTAAATACGTGAGAGATAGCCAGACCATGTTTTTTTCCATAGACTATAAATGATGTTTCTTAGATTAGCCATTCCTCCATAACAGATAAGGGTTTGTAAGTTTCCCAAAATTTTTATAAGTCAAATAAACTGGGGAATGAGAGATAATATCCAAATTCTTAATAAGCCTCAAGCAGCCAATGCTCATAAGAGGAAGTCTGGACCAAATCCTACATTTGCTAATGATGAAGTCAAACAAAGGGTTTATATTATCCTTAATATATATACAGTACTTTTAAACAAATTAACATTCTTTCCTCCCTGGAGCACAAGCTTCCTTAAGGAATGTTTTGGGATAAAAGCAGAGTACAGGGTGTGGGTGGCAGAACCCCTACCTACAGCATGCACAAACCAATCAGGTCCTTCTCGCCCTACATAAAGCAAACTTATCTTACTTTGTGGAAAGTTAAGTGATGTAACTGAGATGTCACTATCTCTTCTCCTAGTAATACACATCTTGGAGAAAGAAAGTCATTGTCTGATTTCTTGTCACCTATACTACATAACTTATGTGCTGTATGTATGCAACATGACTTTTTAATCAAATATTCATTGCAGGTGAATCAGTCACTGTCATTTAAATCACATACATCAAGATACATCTGCATTAAAGGGGTTGTAAAGTCTCCAGGTTTTTCACCTTAATGCAATCTATGCATTAAGGTGAAAAAACTTCTGTGCTGCAGCTGCCCCACAGACCCCCCCTTTTTCTTACCTGAGCCCATCCGTTCCAGAGATGTGCACAAGTCCAGCCGCTGTCCCTGTCCTCATTGGATAGATTGATAGCAGCAGGAGCCATTGGCTCCCGCTGCTGTCAATCTAATCTTGTTGACACTGGACCGGGGGGGCAGGGCTGAGTCGTGCTGTCTGTGTCAAAGGACGTGGCAGCGCACTTGAGTGCGCCCGCACGGGTGCCCCAGGGAAAGCGGCTCTCCGTGGGGGCACCCGATGAAGAGGAAGAGCCAGGAGCGCCGCCGGGCCAACCCAGAAGAAGAGGACCGGGGCTGCTCTGTGGAAAACCCTTTCACAGAGCAGGTAAGTATAACATGTTTGTTTACACAAAACGAAACAAACAAGGCAGCTCTACATGTAAATTAACACAATATGCTTATTACAGATGTGCTCTATCATATAAAGTGCATATGAAAAAAGTCCATTGTAATTTGCAATTTTACGATTAATCCCAACTAGGGATGAGCTTCGAGTTCGAGTTGAACTCATGTTCGACTCGAACATCGGCTGTTCGCAGGTTCGCCGAACAGCGAACAATTTGGGGTGTTCGCGGCAAATTCGAATGCCGCGGAACACCCTTTAAAAGTCTATGGGAGAAATCAAAAGTGCTAATTTTAAAGGCTTATATTCATGGTATTGTCATAAAAAGTGTTTGGGGACCTGGGTCCTGCCCCAGGGGACATGGATCATCGCAAAAACAGTTTTAAAAACTGACGTTTTTTCGGGAGCAGTGATTTTAATAATGCTTAAAGTGAAACAATAAAAGTGTAATTACATAGTAGGTGAGGTTGAAAAAAGACACAAGTCCATCAAGTCCAACCTATGTGTGTGATTATGTGTCAGTATTACATTACATATCCCTGTATATTGCGGTCATTCAGGTGATTATCTAATAGTTTCTTGAAGCTATCAATGCTCCCCGCTGAGACCACCGCCTGTGGAAGGGAATTCCACATCCTTGCCGCTCTTACAGTAAAGAACCCTCTACGTAGTTTAAGGTTAAACCTCTTTTCTTCTAATTGTAATGAGTGGCCACGAGTCTTATTAAACTCTCTTCTGCGAAAAAGTTTTATCCCTATTGTGGGGTCACCAGTACAGTATTTGTAAATTGAAATCATATCCCCTCTCAAGCGTCTCTTCTCCAGAGAAAATAAGTTCAGTGCTCGCAACCTTTCCTCATAACTAAGATCCTCCAGACCCTTTTTTAGCTTTGTTGCCCTTCTTTGTACTCGCTCCATTTCCAGTACATCCCTCCTGAGGACTGGTGCCCAGAACTGGACAGCATACTCCAGGTGCGGGCGGACCAGAGTCTTGTAGAGCGGGAGAATTATCGTTTTATCTCTGCAGTTGATCCCCCTTTTAATGCATGCCAATATTCTGTTTGCTTTATTAGCAGCAGCTTGGCATTGCATGCCATTGCTGAGCCTATCATCCACTAGGACCCCCAGGTCCTTTTCCATCCTAGATTCCCCCAGAGGTTCTCCCCCCAGTGTATAGATTGCATTCATATTTTTGCCACCCAAATGCATTATTTTACATTTTTCTACATTGAACCTCATTTGCCATGTAGTCGCCCACCCCATTAATTTGTTCAGGTCTTTTTGCAAGATTTCCACATCCTGCGGAGAAGTTATTGCCCTGCTTAGCTTAGTATCGTCTGCAAATACAGAGATTGAACTGTTTATCCCATCCTCCAGGTCGTTTATGAACAAATTAAATATTATTGGTCCCAGCACAGAACCCTGGGGAACCCCACTACCCACCCCTGACCATTCTGAGTACTCCCCATTTATCACCACCCTCTGAACACGCCCTTGTAGCCAGTTTTCAATCCATGTACTCACCCTATGGTCCATGCCAACGCACCTTATTTTGTACAGTAAACGTTTATGGGGAACTGTGTCAAATGCTTTTGCAAAATCCAGATACACCACGTCTACGGGCCTTCCTTTATCTAAATGGCAACTCACCTCCTCATAGAAGGTTAATAGATTGGTTTGGCAAGAACGATTCTTCATGAATCCATGCTGATTACTGCTAATGATATCATTCTTATTACTAAAATCTTGTATATAGTCCCTTATCATCCCCTCCAAGAGTTTACATACTATTGATGTTAGGCTAACTGGTCTGTAATTCCCAGGGATGTTTTTTGGGCCCTTTTTAAATATTGGTGCTACATTGGCTTTTCTCCAATCAGCTGGTACCATTCCAGTCAATAGACTGTCTGTAAAAATTAGGAACAACGGTCTGGCAATCACCTGACTGAGTTCCCTAAGTACCCTCGGATGCAAGCCATCTGGTCCCGGTGATTTATTAATGTTAAGTTTCTCAAGTCTAATTTTAATTCCGTCCTCTGTTAACCATGTAGGTGCTTCCTGTGTTGTGTCATGAGGATAAACACTGCAGTTTTGGTTACTGAAGCCCCCCGATTCACTCGTGAAGACTGAGGAGAAGAATAAATTCAATACCTTTGCCATCTCCCCATCCTTTGTAACCAGATGTCCTTCCTCATTCTTTATGGGGCCAATATGGTCTGTCCTCCCTTTTTTACTGTTTACATACTTAAAGAATTTCTTGGGATTTTTTTTGCTCTCCTCCGCTATGTGTCTTTCATGTTCTATCTTAGCCAACCTAATTGCACCCTTACATTTCTTATTGCATTCTTTATAAATTCTGAATGCTGTGGATGATCCCTCAACCTTGTATTTTTTGAAGGCCTTCTCCTTTGCTTTTATATGCATTTTTACATTGGAGTTAAGCCATCCAGGATGTTTGTTCGCTCTTTTAAATTTATTCCCCAATGGGATACATTGGCTAATGCCCTTATTTAATATGCCCATCTCTCCTCCGTATTCTTTGTTCCTAATATTTTATCCCAATTTATGCCTTTTAGCAAGGTTTGTAGTTTAGGGAAGTTGGCTCTTTTGAAATTCAGTGTCTTTGTGTTCCCTTCATGTCTCCTATTTGTGTGATTTATACTGAAACTAATTGACCTGTGATCGCTGTTACCTAAATTGCCCCGTATTTCCACATCTGTTATCAGGTCTGTATTGTTGGTAATCAGTAGATCTAGTAATGTTTTATTTCTAGTTGGTGCGTCTACCATCTGACCCATAAAATTGTCCTGCAAGACACTAAGGAACTGGCGAGCCTTAAATGAATGCGCGGTTCCCTCCGCCCAGTCTATGTCTGGATAATTAAAATCCCCCATTATGATAACACTTCCCATCCTTGCTGCTAATCCAATTTGTGATAGGAGATCCGTCTCCACTTCCTCCCTCAGGTTAGGGGGCCTATAGCATACTCCCAGTATTATTTTCCCCTTAGCTTCATCCCTTTGGAGCTCTACCCATAAAGATTCCACCTCCTCCCTAGCCCCCTCAGTGATGTCATCTCTCACATTCACTTGTACATTATTCTTGATATATAGGCATACCCCTCCCCCTTTTTTACCCTCTCTGTCCTTGCGGTATAGGGTATACCCTTGAATGTTTGCCAGCCAATCATGAGAGCTGTTGAACCAGGTCTCTGAAATTCCCACAAAATCCAAATCCTCCTTGTACAACAGTATCTCTAGTTCACCCATCTTGTCCGTCAGGCTCCTGGCATTGGTGAACATGCCACATAGTTTAGACCAGTCGCATATTGTCCTCGTATTGGGTGTTTCAAGATTGCAACTTGGACTTGCTACTATACTCACCTTGTGTTTTTGTGCTTTGGTTAACCTACCACTAATGCCCCCAATACTACCCTCTGGAATATCTTCCGCGCTGGCTATCACTGTCTCTGGACCCTCCCCCCCATCGCCTAGTTTAAAAACCCCTCTAACTTTTTGGCCATCTTCATTCCCAGCAGATCTGCACCCTCCTCATTTAGGTGCAGTCCGTCCCTTCTATAGTACCGGTTACCGACTGAGAAGTCGGCCCAGTCCTCCAGGAACCCAAACCCCTCCTTACTACACCAGCTCTTCAGCCACTTGTTTACTTCCCTAATCTCCCTCTGCCTCTCTGGTGTGGCTCGATGTACCAGTAGTATTCCTGAGAACACTACCTTGGAGGTCCTTTTCCTCAATTTAGCTCCTAAGTCCCTAAAATCGTTCTTTAGGACACTCCATCTGCCTCTGACTTTGTCATTGGTGCCAACGTGCAGCAGCAGTCTTCCCCAGCCCCTCCCAGTAATCTGTCCACAAGATCCGTGATGTGCTGAACCCGAGCGCCCGGTAGACAACATACTGTTCGGCGCTTCAGGTCTTGGTTACAGATTGCCCTCTCTGTCCTTCTAAGAATTGAGTCCCCTACCACCAGAATCTGTCTTTCCTTTCCCTTTACTGCCCCCCCACTCTCACTGGAGGAGTTCTTCCCCTGGCAGCTAGGAGAGTCCCTCATCTCCAGCAGTGCTGGTCCCTGACTGGTTACACCAATGTCACTCAATGGAGCGTACTTATTGGGATGCTCCAGTCCTGGATCAGCCTCCCTGGCACTTCCCCCTCTACCCCTCCTGACTGTCACCCATCTACTCTTTGCTAGTGCCTGCACCTCTTTGTTTCCACCCGCCTCTGTGCTGGCCCCTGCCGGCACCTGCCGTGTACGTTCCTGGCTCACCTTTAGTATGGAGGGACTTCTCAGTGCTGACAGTTGCTTCCCCAGATTCAGAACCTGGGCTTCCAGGGAAACAATGTGCTTACATTTTGCACAGCAGTATTCGCCCTCGATCGGATGATCAAGGAACGCATAATATTCCTTTAAATTTCGTACCTGGGGGGGTGTCTATAGAATGTCTGTAAAGGGGCTCATGTTTGCCCTGTTTAGAACAGTCTGACAGCAAAATGACATTTCAAAGGAAAAAAAGTCATTTAAACTACTTGCGGCTATTAATGAATTGCCGGTCCGACAATACACATGAAAGTTCATTGATAAAAACGGCATGGGAATTCCCCACAGGGGAACCCCGAACCAAAATTTAAAAAAAAATGGCGTGGGGTCCCCCTCAAAATCTATGCCAGACCCTTGAGGTCTGGTATGGATTTTAAGGGGAACCCCGCGCCAAAATTAAAAAAAAAAAAGGCGTGGGGTCCCCCTAAAAATCCATACCAGACCCTTATCCAAGCACGCAACCTGGCAGACCGCAGGAAAAGAGGGGGGACGAGAGAGCACCCCCATTGAACCGTACCAGGCCACATGCCCTCAACATTGGGAGGGTGCTTTGGGATAGCCCCCCAAAACACCTTGTCCCCATGTTGATGAGGACAAGGGCCTCATCCCCACAACCCTGGCCGGTGGTTGTGGGGGTCTGCGGGCGGGGGGCTTATCGGAATCTGGAAGCCCCCTTTAACAAGGGGACCCCCAGATCCCGGCCCTCCCCCCTGTGTGAAATGGTAAGGGGGTACAAAAGTACCCCTACCATTTCACTAAAAAAACTGTCAAAAATGTTAAAAATGACAAGAGACAGTTTTTGACAATTCCTTTATTTAAATGTTTCTTCTTTCTTCTTTCTTCTATCTTCTATCTTCCTTCGGTTTCTTCCTCCATCATCTTCTTCTTCTGGTTCTTCCTCCGGTGTTCTCGTCCGGCATCTCCTCCGCGGCGTCGGCGTCTTCTTCCCTTCTTCTCCTCGGGCCGCTCCTCATCCATGATGGCATGGAGGGAGGCTCCCGCTCTTCTCTTCATCTTCTTCTCTTCATCTTTTTCTCTTCATCTTCTTTTCGGGCCGCTCCGCATCCGTGAAGACATGGAGGAAGGCTCCCGCTGTGTGACGCTTCTCCTCTTTTGTAGGTTCTTAAATAACGGTGACCCCGCCCCCCTCTGACGCACGGTGACTTGACGGGACTTCCCTGTGGCATTCCCCGTGAAGCCCCCCGCCCGCAGACCCCCACAACCACTGGCCAGGGTTGTGGGGATGAGGCCCTTGTCCTCATCAACATGGGGGCAAGGTGTTTTGAGGGGCTACCCCAAAGCACCCTCCCAATGTTGAGGGCATGTGGCCTGGTACAGTTCAGGAGGGGGGGGGCCGCTCTCTCATCCCCCCTCTTTTCCTGTGGCCTGCCAGGTTGCGTGCTCGGATAAGGGTCTGGTATGGATTTTTAGGGGGACCCCACGCCATTTAAAAAAAAAAATTTTGGCGCGGGGTTCCCCTTAACCACTTCAGCCCCGGAAGGTTTTACCCCCTTCCTGACCAGAGCACTTTTTACAATTCGGCACTGCGTCGCTTTAACTGCTAATTGCGCGGTCATGCAATGCTGTACCCAAACGAAATTTGCGTCCTTTTCTTCCCACAAATAGAGCTTTCTTTTGATAGTATTTGATCACCTCTGCCGTTTTTATTTTTTGCGCTATACACGGAAAAAGACCGAAAATTTTGAAAAAAAATGATATTTTCTACTTTTTGTTCTAAAAAAAATCCAATAAACTCAATTTTAGTCATACATTTAGGCCAAAATGTATTTGGCCACATGTCTTTGGTAAAAAAAATGTCAATAAGTGTATATTTATTGGTTTGCGCAAAAGTTATAGCGTCTACAAACTAGGGTACATTTTCTGGAATTTACACAGCCTTTAATTTATGACTGCCTATGTCGTTTCTTGAGGTGCTAAAATGGCAGGGCAGTACAAAACCCCCACAAATGACCCCATTTTGGAAAGTAGACACCCCAAGGAATTTGCTGAGAGGCATGTTGAGCCCATTGAATATTCATTTTTTTTGTCCCAAGTGATTGAACAATGACAAAAAAAAAAAAAAAAAAAAAAATTACAAAAAGTTGTCACTAAATGATATATTGCTCACACAGGCCATGGGCATATGTGGAATTGCACCCCAAAATACATTTAGCTGCTTCTCCTGAGTATGGGGATACCACATGTGTGGGACTTTTTGGGAGCCTAGCCGCGTACGGGACCCCGAAAACCAATCACTGCCTTCAGGATTTCTAAGGGCGTACATTTTTGATTTTACTCCTCACTGCCTATCACAGTTTCGGAGGCCATGGAATGCCCAGGTGGCACAACCCCCCCCCAAATGACCCCATTTTGGAAAGTAGACACCCCAAGCTATTTGCTGAGAGGCATGGTGAGTATTTTGCAGCTCTCATTTGTTTTTGAAAATAAAGAAAGACGAGAAAAAAAATTTTTTTTTTTTTTCTTTTTTCAATTTTCAAAACTTTGTGACAAAAAGTGAGGTCTGCAAAATACTCACTATACCTCTCATCAAATAGCTTGGGGTGTCTACTTTCCAAAATGGGGTCATTTGGGGGGTTTTTTTGCCACCTGGGCATTCCATGGCCTCCGAAACTGTGATAGGCAGTGAAGAGTGAAATCAAAAATTTACGGCCTTAGAAAGCCTGAAGGCGGTGCTTGGTTTTCGGGGTCCCGTACGCGGCTAGGCTCCCAAAAAGTCTCACACATGTGGTATCCCCGTACTCAGGAGAAGCAGCAGAATGTATTTTGGGGTGTAATTTCACATATTCCCATGGCATGTTTGAGCAATATATCATTTAGTGACAACTTTGCGCAAAAAAAAATAAAAAAAATAAAAAATTGTCTCTTTCCCGCAACTTGTGTCACAATATAAATTGTTCCATGGACTCAACATGACTCTCAGCAAATAGCTTGGGGTGTCTACTTACCAAAATGGGGTCATTTGGGGGGGTTTTGAACTGTCCTGGCATTTTATGCACAACATCTAGAAGCTTATGTCACACATCACCCACTCTTCTAACCACTTGAAGACAAAGCCCTTTCTGACACTTATTGTTTACATAAAAAAATATTTTTTTTTTGCAAGAAAATTACTTTGAACCCCCAAACATTATATATTTTTTTTAAAGCAAATGCCCTACAGATTAAAATGGTGGGTGTTTCATTTTTTTTTTTCACACAGTATTTGCGCAGCGATTTTTCAAACGCATTTTTTGGGGAAAAAACACACTTTTTTACATTTTAATGCACTAAAACACACTATATTGCCCAAATGTTTGATGAAATAAAAAAGATGATCTTAGGCCGAGTACATGGATACCAAACATGACATGCTTTAAAATTGCGCACAAACGTGCAGTGGCGACAAACTAAATACATTTTTAAAAGCCTTTAAAAGCCTTTACAGGTTACCACTTTAGATTTACAGAGGAGGTCTACTGCTAAACTTACTGCCCTCGATCTGACCTTCGCGGCGATACCTCACATGCATGGTGCAATTGCTGTTTACATTTGACGCCAGACCGACGCTTGCGTTCGCCTTAGCGCGAGAGCAGGGGGGACAGGGGTGCTTTTTTTTTTTTTTTTTTTTTTTTTTCTTTATTATTATTATTTTTTTATCTTATTTTTAAACTGTTCCTTTCATTTTTTTTTTTTTAATCATTTTTATTGTTATCTCAGGGAATGTAAATATCCCCTATCATAGCAATAGGTAGTGACAGGTACTCTTTTTTGCAAAAATTGGGGTCTATTAGACCCTAGATTTCTCCTCTGCCCTCAAAGCATCTGACCACACCAAGATCGGTGTGATAAAATGCTTTCCCAATTTCCCAATGGCGCTGTTTACATCCGGCGAAATCTAAGTCATAAAATGCTCGTAGCTTACGGTTTCTTAGGCCATAGAGATGTTTGGAGCCACTCTGGTCTCTGATCAGCTCTATGGTCAGCTGGCTGAATCACCGGCTGCATTTTCAGGTTCCCTGTTGAGACAGGAGAGCCAGAGAAAAACACGGAAGACGTTGGGGGGGAGGGGCATTCCCTCCCACTGCTTGTAAAAGCAGTCTAGAGGCTAATTAGCCGCTAGGATTGCTTTTACATGAAAGCCGACCGCTGGCTGAAAAGAATGATACCAAGATGATACCTAAACCTGCAGGCATCATTCTGGTATAACCACTCAAAGTCGTGAATGGCGTACCTGAAGACAAAAAAATGGTTAACAATAAAGCACAGTAAACGGTAAGGTATAAAAAATTGCATACCTGAAAAGCAAACATGATAAAACATAATAACAATAAAACATTGCAGAATAGAATACAGTAAAAAAGAGCAGAACAATAGAGAGAGAATAGAGAGAGAGAGAACAATAAAACGACAACTATTTTTTTTTATTTTATATTTTTGTATGTGTTTTTTTTTTTTTTTTTTTTTTTTACACTTTTTTTTGTAACTAACTTTTATAACTGTAACCGGTTCCAGGTTCGGGTCTCTCAAAATGCGATGGCATCTTGGGAGACCCTGTGAAAGTGTGCCTAGTCTGTGCAATGCTGTACCCTACGCTAATACTCAACTAGTGAATGGTAGCGTTCAAAACATTCACCAATGCAAAGACCAGGATTGTCAGGACAGGAGGGACAATAATAGCGGGTGTCATGCCTATATCCGCGCTTGCTGCAGACACGACATCCTTTTTGGGGGGGTTCGTTGGGTAGGGGTACTCGGGAGGACATAAAGAAAATGCCTCTCATGCAGCCGACTGCATTTGGTTGGGGATGTGAATGGGGGAAGTACGGGCGCTGCAGAAGCGGTGGGTTCCCAATTAGGATTGGCGAATGCAGCAGGAAGGGCACTATGGGCACGACGGGCCTGTGTTTGTCTTTTTGGTGGCAGCGCGACACTACTTGTGCTTGCCACCTCACCAGCTTGAACTGCACTTATGGGACTCGCCACGTCACCAAGTGTTACTGCAGTGCTGGTTTGACTACGACCGGGGTGTACTAGGCCGCTGGTGCTTGACAGTTCACCAAAACGCTACCAAAAAAACTGTTAGCGATCGCAGGGATCAAGCCTGACTCTGCGAACGCTGCAGTTATGCGTTTAGTGTTTTGTAAGTGTCAGTGATCGATCGATACTGCACTTGGGTGGGCTGGGCTGGGTGGAGGGGCAAAATGCAGGTGCTAGCAGGTATCTGGGCTGATCCCGCTAACACTGCGTTTGTGGGAACCCTAAACTGCTGGGGACGCTAGTATAGATCTGATCGGATCAGATATTGATCCGATCAGATACTATACCACTAAGGGAGGCGTATGCTGCGTGCGTGGGTGTTAGCGGTACTGGCACTAACCTGACACTGCTTGGGGCTGGTGCTTGCCAGTTCACCAAAACGCTACCAAAAAAACTGTTAGCGATCGCAGGGATCAGGCCTGACTATGCGAACGCTGCAGTTATGCGTTTAGTGTTTTGTAAGTGACAGTGATCGATCGATACTGCACTTGGGTGGGCCGGGCAGAGGGGCAAAACGCAGGTGCTAGCGGGTATCTGGGCTGATCCCGCTAACACTGCGTTTTTGGGAACCCTAAACTGCTGGGGACGCTAGTATAGATCTGATCGGATCAGATATTGATCCGTACAGATACTATACCACTAAGGGAGGCGTATGCTGCGTGCGTGGGTGTTAGCGGTACTGGCGCTAATCTGACGCTGCCTGGGGCGACGCATATCACCGCCGGGCGATCAGGGGGCTAAACTTTTATTCGGTAATAAACGGCGGGTGCCCTGACACTATAAAAAATAAACGAACTAACCAGCGTCACTCGTAACAGTTATACGGTGATCAGTGGTGAAAGGGTTAACTAGGGGGCAATCAAGGGGTTAAAACATTTATTAGATAGTATATGGGGGTCCCTGTCGCTATAAAACGCTGACGGCGAACCTATATATTTACCTCACTAACTAGCGTCACCAGCGACACTAATACAGCGATCAGAAAAATGATCGCTTAGTGACACTGGTGACAGGGGGTGATCAAGGGGTTAAAACTTTATTAGGGGGGGTTAGGGGGGTATCCTAGACCTAAAGGGGGGTAACACTCACTGCCCTAACACTGTAACTGTCACAAACTGACACTATGCAGTAATCAGAAAAAAAAAAAAAAAAATACTGCTAATGTCAGTTTGTGACAGGGGGGGGGGTGATTGGGGGGGGATCGGGGGGCGATCGGGGGGGGGATCAGGGGTGTAAAGTATGCCTGGCATGTTCTACTGTGTGTTTGTGTTGTGTGCACTTACATGTCTTCTCTCCTCGGCGCTGGACGGAAACTGCCAGACCGAGGAGAGATGACATCACATCCTCTGCCTGTGTGAAACTACACACAGGCAGAGGAGGATTCCCATTGGCTGGGAGCGATCGCGAGGGGGGGGCCACGATCGGATGGTCTCCCCCTCGCCTCCCGACGCTCCCAGTCAGATGCCGACCGCCGCTGGCACCGGGGGGGGGTCCGATCGGACCCCCCGCCCGCGGGAGGCAGATCACGTATATATACGTGATTCTGCCTGCCCGTGCCATTCTGCCGACGTATATCTACGTTAGGCGGTCGGCAAGTGGTTAAAATCCATACCAGACCTCAAGGGTCTGGTATAGATTTTGAGGGGGACCCCACGCCATTTTTTAAAAAAAATTTTGCCCGGGGTTCCCCTTAATATCCAAACAAGACCTGAAGGGCCTGGTATGGAATTTAGGGGGACCCCCACGTCATTTTTTTTTAAATTTTGGTTCCAGTTTCCCCTGTGGGGAATTCCCATGCTGTTTTTATCAATGAACTTTTATGTGTATTGTCAGACCGGCAATTCATTAATAGCCGCGAGTAGTTTTAAATGACTTTTTTCCCTTTGAAATGTCATTTTGCTGTCAGACTGTTCTAAACACGGGAAACATGCGCCCCTTTACAGGCATACTATAGACACCCCCCGGGTACGAAATTTAAAGGGATATTACACTTTTATTGTTTCACTTTAAGCATTATTAAAATCACTGCTCCCAAAAAAAGTCAGTTTTTAAAACTTTTTTTGCATTGATCCATGTCCCCTGGGGCAGGACCCAGGTCCCCAAACACTTTTTATGACAATAACTTGCATATAAGCCTTTAAAATTAGTACTTTTGATTATTCATGTTCGTGTCCCATAGACTTTAATGGTGTCTGCGTGTTGGAACAAATTTTTTTGCCTGTTCACATGTTCTGGTAGCTCATCCCTAATCCCAACTGTATATATAGTGAAAGTACAGCCAGATATACACCAACACCTCCACAAGTTTATAGGCTCACATTCATAAAAATGAATTAGTTTTGGATCAGCAGCTATCAAGCACCTGATGCTAATGTAACTGATTGAATTTGCTATGGATGTGGGATCCCTTGAAGACTGCATATGCTGACTATCCTATTCCTCCTCAATCTTGATGATGCTAGCTTACAAAAATATTTTTAGTATAGGACACCACCGCCACCCAAGGCCCAATTTTTCTGCCCCTGTTTAACAGGGGCATGTAATTTAAATTTTTGATCCAATATTTCACAGCCGGGCCCATTCCTGCGCCCAACAAGAGTATCTGTGAGGGGTTACAGTGTTGTGGCACCACCACCACCCAAGGCCCAATTTTTCAGCCCCTGTTAAAGAGGGGCATGTATTTACAATTTTTGATATAACATTTCAACGCAGGGCCCATTCCTGCGCCCAACAAGAGTATCTGTGAGAGGTTACAGTGTTGTTTCACCACCACCACCCAAGGCCCAATTTTTCTGCCCTGTTTAACAGGAGCATGTAATTACAATTTTTGATATAATATTTCACAGCAGGGCCCGTTCGTGCGCCAAACAAGAGTATCTGTGAGGGGTTACAGTGTTGTGGCACCACCAACCAAGGCCCAATTTTTCTGCCCCTGTTCAACAGGGGCATGTAATTACAATTTTTGTTACAATATTTCTCAGCAGGGCCTGTTCCTGCACCGAACAAGAGTATCTGTGAGGGATCACAGTGTTGTGGCACCATCACCACCCAAGGCCCAATTTCTCTGGCCCTGTTAAACAGGGGCATGTAATTACAATTTTTGATATAATATTTCAAAGCAGGGCCTATTCCTGCGCCCAACAAGAGTATCTGTGAGGGGTTACAGTGTTGTGGCACCACCACCCAAGGCCCAATTTTTCTGCCCTGTCTAACAGGGGCATGTAATTCCAATTTTTGATATAATATTTCACAGCAGGGCCCGTTCCTGTGCCCAACAAGAGTATCTGTGAGGGGTTACAGTGTTGTGGCACCACCATCACCCAAGGCCCGATTTTTGTGCCCCTGATTAACAGGGGCATGTAATTACAATTTTTGATATATTATTTCAAAGCAGGGCCCATTCCTGCACCCAAGAGTATCTGTGAGGGTTTACAGTGTTGTGGCACCACCACCCATGCCCCAATTTTTCTGCCCCTGTTTAACAGGGGCATGTAATTACAATTATTGATATAATATTTCACAGCAGGGCCCATTCCTGTGCCCAACAAGAGTATCTGTGAGGAGTTACAGTGTTGTGTCACCACCACCCAAGGTCCAATTTTCTGCCCCTGTTTAACAGGGGCATGTAAGTACAATTCTTGATATAATATTTCACAGCAGGGCCCGTTCCTGCGCCCAACAAGAGTAACTGTGAGGGCTTACAGTGTTGTGGCACCACCACCACCACCACCCAAGGCCCAATTTTTCTTCCCCTGTTTAACAGGGGCATATAATTACAATTTTTGATATAATATTTCAATGCAGGGCATGCTCCTGCACCCAACAAGAGTATCTGTGAGGGGTTGCAGTGTTGTAGCACCACCACCACCACCCATACCCCAATTTTTCTGCCCCTGTTTAACAGGGGCATGTAATTACAATTTTTGATATAATATTTCAACGCAGGGCCCGTTCCTGCACCCAACAAGAGTATCTGTGAGGGGTTACAGTGTTGTGGCACCACCACCCAAGGCCCAAATTTTCTGCCCCTGTTTAATAGGAGCAT
The DNA here is from genome assembly GCF_042186555.1 of Aquarana catesbeiana. Classification (NCBI taxonomy): domain Eukaryota; kingdom Metazoa; phylum Chordata; class Amphibia; order Anura; family Ranidae; genus Aquarana; species Aquarana catesbeiana. The sequence continues at coordinate 654,943,303 of NC_133325.1, forward strand.
GTAATTACAATTCTTGATATAATATTTCACACCAGGGCCTGTTCCTGCGCCCAACAAGAGTAACTGTGAGGGCTTACAGTGTTGTGGCACCACCACTACCACCAAAGGCCCAATTTTTCTGCCTCTGTTTAACAGGGGCATGTAATTACAATTTTTTATATATTATTTCACAGCAGGGCCCATTCTTGCGCCAACCATGAGTAACTGTGAGGGCTTACACTGTTCTGGTACCACCAACACCTAAGGCCCAATATTCTGCAGAGTATATAGGGCAGGTCGTATAGTATATATACTGCTGTTGAGAGTATATAGTGCCTGGGGACCTGGGGGACCCCCACGCCATTTTTTTTCAAATTTGGGTGTGGGTTCCCCTAATATCTGTACCAGACACCCAAAGGGCCTGGTAATGGACTTGGGGGGGAACCCAGGCTGTTATTTTCAATGATTTTCAAATATATTGCCGGGACCCGACAATACATTACAGTCGCGAGTAGTTTTAAATGACATTTTTTCCATTAGAAATGTCATTTTGCTGTGGTATTGTTCTAAACACGGGAAAAATGCGCTACTTTACAATCATACTAAGGACACCCCCCAGGCACAATATTTAAAGGAATATTTCATTTTTATTGTTTCGCTTTAAGCATTATTAAAATCACTGCTCCCGAAAAAACTGACGTTTTTAAAACTTTTTTTTGCATTGATACATGTCCCCTGGGGCAGAACCCGGGTCCTCAAACACTTTTTATGGCAATAACTTGCATATAAGCCTTTAAAATTAGCACTTTTGATTGTTCGTGTTCGTGTCCCATAGGCTTTAACGGTGCTCGCGTATTTAAACAAATTTTTTGCCTTTTCGCATGTTCTGCAACGAACCGAACCGGGGGGTGTTCGGCTCATCCCTACTGCTAAGGTGAGTGGATGGATGGGAAGTTGAGATAGACCCTTTGTGCATGGCATTGCCAGCATTAGATCATAAAGGCGGTAGGTATGTTATAGGCATATAGAAGATATGGCGTGGTAGGGTTTTTGATGGGTATGTGGATGCATTTTGTGTGTAATCGTGATGGGGTGTGTGTTTGTATGATGGATGCTGTGGGAATGTTTGCATTGGCTTTGATGGAGTGTTGTAGTCTGTGGCCTAACTAGATGGTGCTGGCAGCCATATAAATGCACATTTGCCCCTTTTGCATTATTTTCATTTTCAGAGTTTACAATCTATGTGATTCTATCTTCCGAATATGAAACTCAAGAGACCAGAAGATTCTGTTTATGTTATATTCCCTCCCTGACTCCCTGTTCCAAGACACCCACAACTGCTCCCTCGTTTCATCTAATGCATCAGCATTTCTGGAATTGCAAGATCCCAAATTTCAAATTCTGGGTTATGAATTCCCTATTCTTAATTCCAAATTTCAAGTTCCGAATTCCAAATTCTCAGTTTCGAATTTCAAATTCCATGTTCCAAACTCCAGAGTCTGCATTCCGAAATCCGAATTCCAAGTTCCAATTTCTAAATTCTATGTACCAAATTCTGAATTTTAAATTCCAAACTCAAAGTTCTGAATTAAGAGTTCAGAGTTCTGAACTCAGAATTCCAAATTCTGAGTTTCAAATTCCAAATTGTGAATTTAAAGGTCTGAATTCTGAATTTCAAGTTCCGCGTTCTAAATTCCAATTTCCAAATTCTGAGTTCTGAATTCTAATTTCAGAATCCCAAATTCCAAGATACAACTTCTGATTTCTAAATTCCAAGTCCTGAATGGCAAATTCCAACTCTGAGTTAAAAATGATGAGTCCAGAATTCCAAGTTCAGAGTTACAAATTCAAAGTTCAAAGTTATAAATTGCAAGTTTTAAATTTTAAATACTGAGTTCCAAGTTCTGAATTTTGGGTTTCAGAATTCAAAATCCTCAATTTCGTGGTCCAAATTCCAAATTCTGAGTTTACAATTTTAAATTCCGAGTTCTGAATTCTAAAATCTGAGTTCTGAATTCCAAGTTTCAAATTCTGAATTCCTAGTTCACAATCCCAAATTCTGAATTTCAGGTTCTGACTTCCGAGTTCCAAATGCCAATTTCCAAGTTCTAAATTCTAAATTCCAAACCCCAAATTCCAAGTTCTGAGTTCCAAGTTTTGAATTCCAACCTCTGAGTTCCAAATTCCAAGTTTGGAATCCCGAACTCCAAATTCTGAATTCCAATTTCTAAATTCAAAGTTTTGATTTTCAAAATCTGAGTTCTGAATTCCAAATTCTAAATTACAAACTTTCAATTCCAAATGCCATGTTCTGCTTTACAAATTCTGTGTTCCAAATTCCACATTTCATGCCGTGGCTAAGATTTTTCTCTATTAGTCAGGGCAAACTCCTAGCCTGACCTGCACCCTCAGGGGAACACACCAAATGGGGAATAGATGCCAGAACGGAGACCTTAAAGTTGGATTACTTACACATTTCAAGTTTTAAATTCCAGATTATAAATTCAAAACTATGAACCCAAAATTCCAAAGTTTCAAGGTTTCAAAGTCCAAATTTCAAGTTCCATGTTCCAAAGTCCAAATTTCAAGTTCCATATTCCAAATACCAATTTATGAATTCCAAGTTCTAAATTTTGAATTCATCATTCCAAGTTCCGAATTCATAATTCCAAGTTCTGAGTTCTGAATTCAAAATTCAAAATTTAGAGTTTCAAATTTTGAATTCCTAGTTCTGAATTCCAAATTGCAGTTTACAAATGACAAATTCTGAATTCTGAATCTTGATTTCAAAATTCTGAATTCTGAGTAACAAATTCCGAATTCAAAATTCCAAGTTTCAAATTCTGAATTCCTAGTTCACAATCCCAAATTCTGAATTTCAGGTTCTGACTTCCGAGTTCCAAATGCCAATTTCCAAGTTCTAAATTCTAAATTCCAAACCCCAAATTCCAAGTTCTGAGTTCCAAGTTTTGAATTCCAACCTCTGAGTTCCAAATTCCAAGTTTGGAATCCCGAACTCCAAATTCTGAATTCCAATTTCTAAATTCAAAGTTCTGATTTTCAAAATCTGAGTTCTGAATTCCAAATTCTAAATTACAAACTTTCAATTCCAAATGCTATGTTCTGCTTTACAAATTCTGTGTTCCAAATTGCAGTTTACAAATGACAAATTCTGAATTCTGAATCTTGATTTCAAAATTCTGAATTCTGAGTAACAAATTCCGAATTCAAAATTCCAAGTTCTGAATTTAAATTCTGAGTTTTGAATTTTCACGTTCCATATGTTTATTGCAGGTTTTTATAAGTTTGTCAGGTACAGACACTAGAAAAACAACCACATTCAATAATGGTAGACAACTAAATCAAAAACTCTTGGCAGCACTGATAAAATATCAAGCAGAGCATAGCATGTCATAACAAAAAAGGACAATAAATATCACATCACAGCCATTTTCAGCAAGATTGTCAGACAGAGTTTTGAATTTTAAGTTCTGAATTCCAAATTCTGATTTCTGATTTCCAAATTCCAAGTTCTGAAATGCAAATTCTGAATTCCAAATTCCAAGTTCCAAGCTTCGAATTCCAAATTCCTACTTCTGAGTTCCAAATTCCAAAATCCAAGTTCTAAGTTCCAAACTCTAAATTCAAAATCTGAATTTTGTTTTTCCAAATTCCGAGTTCTGTGTTCCGGGTTCTGAATTCAGAGTTCCAAATTCCAAATTTCTAACTCTGAATTCCCAGATCCACAGTCCAAATTCTGAGTTCTGTATTCCAAATTCTGATTTTCAAATTCCAAATTTTTAATTCTGAGCTCTGTATTGAGTTCCAAATTATATATTCCAAATTCTGAATACTGAATTCTGAATTATAAACTCTGAATTCCGGATTCAGAGTTCTGTGTTCCAAATTCGAATTTCTGAGTTCTGAATTCCAAATGACTAGTTCTGGGTTTTGAGCTCTGTATTTCAAGTTACAAATACCATATATTAAATTCCTAATTCCAAATTCTGAATATTAACTTTCAAGTTCTGAATTACGAATTCTGAGTTTTTAATTTCAAATTCTGAAGTTCAAATTTCAAACTGCAGAAACTGAGGTCCGATTTTTGAGTCCTGAATTCCGAGTTCCGAATTCTGAATGTCTAATTCTAAGTTCTGAGCTCTGAATTCCGAGTTCAAAATTCCAAATTCTGAGTTCTGATATTCAAGTTCTGAGTTTCAAATTCCAATTTCCAAATTCTGAATTCTAAATTCCTAATTCTAAGTTTTGAGTGCCAAATTCAGGGTTCTGAATTCTAAATTTGAGTTCTGAATTCCAAATTCCAAGTTCTAAATCCCAAATGTAAAGTTCTAAATCCCAAATTTAAAGTTCTAAATTCCAAACCCAAAATTCCAAGTTTCAAATTCCAAATCCTGAGCTTTCAATTCCAAGTTTTGATTTTCAAATTCCAAATTCTGAGAGTTTGATATCTGATTGTTGTTTTCTTATACATTTGTGTATCTACTTCTTATGGAGATAAGAATACATTTGGGAGGTGAGATGTATTTGTTTTACCAAAGTTTTTTTTTGACAGGCCTGCATTAAGAGGCTGTAGTACTGTTTATGACTTTGCTAGAATTTTTTTATGACCCCTGTATTGCATCTAACTTTCTCTGCTTTGTGTCAATATGACTTGAGCTGGTTTGATTTCTTTTCTCAATGTGTACCTCTCTGCTGCCCACCACAGACATCAGATTTAAATCTTCAAAGTGGTAGATTGAAGGCACTGAATCCAAAATGAGGTTTTATTTCAAACGAATAATTGGTGCTTTAGCCAATGCAGTTTGGGGACCACAAATTGTACCCTTCATCAGAGCTTAGAATATACAGTATCGGCTAGTATGGACTTAGAAAATTATTTAACCTCTGTATTGAGAAAGCAATGTTTAGCAGCTGGTCACAATGTTCAGCAACTGATTGGATATTAAAATCTGCATTTTGACAATTTATATTTTCAAGTTTACAGCTTTTTATTTGTGCAGTAAGTCTTTTGTGTGTCTCCCTCCACAGGACAACTTGAAGCTTGCCTCCTGAGCTTCTCCAGACTTGAACCAGTTTGCAGTTCTTGCTCAAATGTGGCACTAAAGGTCCTATTCTGAATGAAGACAGCAGTTCAGGCCTGGCAGAGGCTTAACCCCAATGGTTCAGACAGAACAAAGCATGAGGCTATGGGTAGCATCTCAGACTCTGCAGCCAGAGACTGGCAGTCCTTTCAGAACTTTGAATGCCTGCTAACACTGGCAATACATTGTCATTAGATTCAATGTGTCAAGTACATGGTGGAGATCAAGCTGAAGAAGGGGCTTCTCTTGCCCCTCTTGTCCAACCCTCCTAGTCATAGTGACAGTTGATGCAGGCAGCACCAGCTGTTGAATGTGAAATACTGATGACTGTGGACCACCGGATAAGGACTAGAGGTAGGAACACAGTAGCACTTGATAAGTGGACAGGAGCAAAGCCAGGACAAAAGCCAGAGGTTGTCAACCGTCAGGCGACATAGTATGGAATCAGAAGGCAGGGAAAGCTTCGGGATGTAGGGCTGGGTCAGTTTACAGGAACATAAGGCAGAGGCAGCGTCAGGACACAAGAAAAGGTTAGTGTTCAGCCAAATAGTAAGGTACCAAACCAGAAAGCAGGATACAAAGTCCAAAACACAGGCTGAGGTGACAACAGGTAGACAGAAATCCAAGGGCAGGTCAAAGGCAAGCCGGATCGTACACAGGAAAGTGAAGGTATCAGGTCAAGTCACAGGTAAATCAGAGACTTCCTGAAGACTACTTAACAATATGGCATGTCACATTCCAGCTTAAATAGACCAGGAGTTGCTTTCGGGCTGGCCGCTGCTCACTAGGAGATTCGGATACCTCCATTCTTTCCATACGGTTCCCTTCGATCGATGGTCATCGATGGAGCGGAGAGGAGATGTCCCCTGTGATCCGGGACTCCCTTCAGGACAACTATCCCTTTTCATCTCTAAGCCTGGTTGATTCTGTGTCGTTGACATTCGAAACCACCCGTTCTGGTAAGAGTATTCCATCTATTCCCATCTCAAGATTTCCATGCTGATGAATCATATATTAGAAGATCTTCCACCAACATTGGATTTATATTTAATTTTCTGCACTATGGGACTTTATTGTTTCATTTACTTACACTCATGTCTCAGTTAATAATATTCATGAGCCATTGAACTTTATTCGTATTACCTTGGTTTTTTGTCTTTTTTCATGTTCCAGTGGGCAGTATCCACTGGTCACTGAATTTTATTTATATGTTCACATTTTGGGTTTTGTTTTATTCCAGCACTACATTTTTATATTATAGTTCACTTTAAATAGACCATTTGGCACCAATATCAGTGCCAAGCATGCACACTCATAGGTTTGTGCATGCATGCTAATGTATGTTTTCCAGTACATTTATATGGTCAGAAACGCAAGCATTATTATTTTTTTAATTATTATACAGGATTTTTATAGCACCAACAATTTACTCAGCTCTTTAGTGCAAACAGTACAGTTACAGTACAATTTAATACGGGGGAATAAGAAGAACCTGCTCATTAAAGCATACAATGGCCTTCTCGTGTTAGTGCACATTGGACTTTTCTTACAATAAGTTGGCAACTGGTTGGTTAAATTGGTTAACTGTGCATGCAAAGTAGCTACTCTGTCCCCTTCCCTAGGAGAACTTTGCATCTCCACCCAACTTCCCTCCTCCCTCTGTCATCCCAAAGTTTTCCGGAGGCACAACCACATCTTCATACAGTACCTTGATATGTTCAGAGGGTCCAGTTGTTGAATCCTGGGAGTCATCCAAAGATGCATAGTATGAGACAAGGCTAGCAGTACCGGTGTGGGAATCTTGTCTGAGCCTCCAACCTCTCTCATCATCCAGTCAATGAAAACCCAAGCACGGGGGAACAGGTAAATTAATTTCTTCAACTCCAGTCAGCATAAGTAACATCTCCAGGATGATTCCTTATTATCCACTTGCTCAGGGTGAATGAGTTTGACTTCTGTGCTGGTATCTCAAAAACCAATAACATTTGGTTTCCCATGGTCACAAGCTGTAGGTTACAGTTGTTACCCCTTGCTTCCCAACTGAAAAATAGCACAGATGAATATATGCTGTCTGGCTAGGTGCAGTCTGTTTTTTCTGCTTCAAACAGTTCCTAAGGGGTCTATATTTACCACAAGTGTAGCATCTGTGGGTATTAGCTGATGCCATCTTGTTACCTCCAGGTGCTAGTTGCTTGAATTACAATTGTAGTAACGGTTGCCACTCATGATTTCCCTCCCAGCCACTAGAGAGAACACTATGGTCAGATACCCAGGTGCTTATGTATGTATCTGCTAAAGCTTTTGCTACTTTGACAGACACAGGCTTGGGCTCCATGACAGACTGACAGACTTCTGCAGAGCAGATAGGTAGGAGTTGTTGCTGGACCATTTCAGTTTATTAGTCCACTGCTGGAATGTGGTCAATCACTGTAAAAGTGTGCAGGTTCTTCCTGCGGTGACCTAAATTGCTTGCAGTGTGCTTGTGGTGTCAATTCATACTTAGTTATAGTGTATTTTTGGCCTTATAATCTTCAGCCTTCATGTCCTCAGTTTCTCATATGTCTTCAGGGCTTTGCCTCTTAGCCTTGATGCCATATACTGGACCCACTGTATCTGTGACAGGTCGTAATAATAACATGTTTTTTCAAAGGATAGCATTATGTATCAATGTCACTGTCCTGCTCCATGACTGGAAATTTGGCTGCATGGTTCACAGCCAAAGAGGATTCTCTGTGCTCAAGGGAACAAAGGGTCTGAGCTTGTCACTATTGCTGGAGCTATGCCATTTCTTGTCATTGCCAAAGAGCAGCTCTCCTTTCAGCCTGATGCTTCACAGCCTCTCTCTCACCCCGATGCTCAAGAAACTGAAAGTATGCCAAGCAGCTGAGGAGGATCGATGTTGGTTACAGTCTAGTGCTGGCATGCTCAGACCGTGGACATTAGGTTCATTCATTGTACCCTCAACCAGCTGGGCTGTATCAGAACTACTTTTGTCTGAGACAGACTGAACCCTTTCTGCCGCAGGTTCCTTCAGAATGTCTGGATATTGACCTCATGTAAATCATGAAACGGGTCCTACTTCATTTTGCTTCAGTTGCTTTTTTGGTACAGATTCATCAGGTCACCCTTGCTTATTTTCTTGTAGCCCACTAGACCATACTTGTTTGAAAAATAAAAGAAAGGCTAGAAAAGCGAAGTATAGGGAAAGGACTGTTGCTCTATATCTCTCTCACTGTATAAAAATTCTTATGGACTGCCTTATCTATAAGAACTACACCAAGGCAACATTTGTTTAGAAGGGTTAATTACTTAACTCATGCACTGATGCTTAAAGCAGAACTATCCTACCATGCTTCCACCAGAATGTGACATATTAAACTCTCAGAACTCATTCTGTGCAAGGATATTCCAGCTCATGGGACATCAATTTAACCACCCGCAGAATGAGTGATTGTCACTGGGTCAGGTTAACTTCACCGTTAACTCTTTACACAAATAAACTGTAACTGTCTCATCAAATTAGTGCATTAGAGACAATAATAACCCTTTTCAAATTGTTGTTTACAGTGTTTGTTAACCCAAAAAAAAATAAAAAATAGAGACCTTGTTCCCTTAGCAATGAGCATAAGATGGATCAATGGCTCTCATAGATTTTGGCGGATGTTACTTCTTTAAAGCGGGGGTCCACCTATCTATCGTTTTTTTTTTTTTAGTTCATTCACAAACTTTTCTTCTCAGCATTACATACTCACATATTCTGTGTAATATGTCCGCCTGTGTCAGATTTCGTCGGAAAGAATAACTTATATTATTTACTGCAGGCGGTTTCCATCTTCATTGTGGGCATTTGAAGCCCACAAGCATTTATTTCCTGGATGTGGTGAATGCTGTGCTCCCAGCATTCACTGCTCGTTCCCGCACATGCTCAGTGGCATCCTGGGAAGCCTGAGACTAGCTCCCAGGAGTTTGGGAGAGGCTAGAAACACGCCTACTCCCACGGGAGGAGATTCAGGAAGTACAAAGAAGAATAGAAAAATAAAAGGTAATTACGGCGATTTAAATTTTTTTAAATGGCATGTCAGCATCTAGGCAAGGAAGAGAATACATACAAATATTGTTCAAAATTTGGGTGGAACCCCGCTTTAATGGTAAAAATAGAGCTCTAGACTGCTGAATAAGACCCTCTTTTCTGGTCTTGAGGTGGGTGTTGACAGAAATGAACTGACCAATGAGAAGGTCGGAAGAAGGGCCGATGGGATGTCACAGTGTTTACGACCATTCAGCTATTCCACCCTTCCATACATCTTGCTACCTATATTAATATTGTCGCATACCTGGTTAGTGAGCCTGATGTGCAGAGGAAGGCCTCTCGTACAGCTCCAGCTCCAGGACCACTGATGGCGAAACAGCAGCCACTGGAGCACAGCAGGGTAAGAGCGCCTAGGGTCAGTCCAGAAGTCTGTGCGGGTAGTAGCCAGGAACCCACAGGAAGGAAACCAGGATTGGCTAATAGCAGGCAGATGAGACAGCAGACAGGTTGGCAGGGCTTGGCTGATGACAGACTGTGGATACATGAACAAGAAGCAGGAGCCTGAAGACGCTGAGCTGGACTGAAGGAGCTGTAGCAGGCTGAAGGTGTTGGAAGCAGGGTCAGACCAGCTGGGTCGGTCATGGGTGGGCAGATTAAGCATAAACCACACCAGTAGCATAGTCGGGTCACAGGCAGAGTTGGCAACAAATGCAGGATCAACAGGAGCAGCAGGCAGAGACAGAATAGTCGGGAGCAAGCCAGGTTAGGATCGGTCAAACACAGGAATCAGGAACATACACAAACGCTGTAGACCAAGCAGCAATTAGCCAGCACTGAAGCTCCGTTTTAAATAGGTCGTTTGGCGCCAGTCTTGGTGACAGGCGTGTGTGCGCGTTTGCATATGTGCCTGTAACTGTTCTGCTCGTTCTTTGTTGGTGCCTGCATGCATGTGTATGTCTGGAAACAGCTGATACTTTTCCTGACAAATATGTTGGAATACCTACAGGTTGCATTCTGGTAGCTTGTATATTATTGTCTAGCATGAAATTAGTTTGTGGTTCAATAGTTTTTTATTAACATTTTCCATTTGTAACAGAAATAAACATACAAGTAAACAGACAGGTAAATAGACAAATATTATCTGTCAAGTAATGCTAGAACATATTGCAGGTCATCTGGATCTAACTACTGGCATCAACATGGAAGAGTATTGCAGTTATGCGGTTTTTCTTTAGGCGTCCGCTGTGATGTGGAGGTAGGAGGATTGGCAACCATCCTGGACACCCCTATGGGTGCAAAACTGTGTCCAGGGTGATGACAACCCCACTCCTCTTAGAGATTACACCTTAATCTTGTGATTCTGTATTTATCAAGGTAAATCAAACAATAACCAATGAACAAGAACAATAAAGTTCCCCGACCATAACAGTGAGGTTAGGAGCCTAGAGCATTGACCATTCCCAGATAGTTAATCCAGGTCAACCATGGTTGCCACATTCCATAGGATTGATTTTTGTTTTTTTTCTCACTGCTAGTATTTGTTCGTAAGTCAAATGTACCTGGGTCGTATTGACCACGTCACTCAGTGTGGGCGAGTCTAGTTTTTTCCTCTGGTGATGTTGAGTCTCACTGACAGTGATATATGAGTTATGATGTGTCTAATCTGTGTCGGGAATTTTTCAATGTCAAGGGACAATAGTGCCAGTGTAGGTCTCATGGGGATTGTCTTTGGATTATTTCAGAAAGTAACTGGAATATTGCTTTCCAATAATGTGTCAGTTTGGGGCATTTTCGGAAGGTATGGAGCATATCACCTCTTTGCCCACACATCCGCCAGCATTTATCTTCTAATTTTGTGTCAAATTTGGACAGTCTGTCAGGGGTAAGGTACCAATGTTGTGTCAGTTAAATTGATAGCTCCCAGAGGGTGGAGCAGCAGGTGGCCTTGTATGTGGAGTTGCAGACTTTAGCCCATTGATCCACAGTGTAATTACTTCCCAGATCCGATTCCCACAGACAGGTAAATAGACAAATATTATCTGTCAAGTAATGCTAGAACATATTGCAGGTCATCTGGATCTAACTACTGGCATCAACATGGAAGAGTATTGCAGTTATGCGGTTTTTCTTTAGGCGTCCGCTGTGATGTGGAGGTAGGAGGATTGGCAACCATCCTGGACACCCCTATGGGTGCAAAACTGTGTCCAGGGTGATGACAACCCCACTCCTCTTAGAGATTACACCTTAATCTTGTGATTCTGTATTTATCAAGGTAAATCAAACAATAACCAATGAACAAGAACAATAAAGTTCCCCGACCATAACAGTGAGGTTAGGAGCCTAGAGCATTGACCATTCCCAGATAGTTAATCCAGGTCAACCATGGTTGCCACATTCCATAGGATTGATTTTTGTTTTTTTTCTCACTGCTAGTATTTGTTCGTAAGTCAAATGTACCTGGGTCGTATTGACCACGTCACTCAGTGTGGGCGAGTCTATTTTTTTCCTCTGGTGATGTTGAGTCTCACTGACAGTGATATATGAGTTATGATGTGTCTAATCTGTGTCGGGAATTTTTCAATGTCAAGGGACAATAGTGCCAGTGTAGGTCTCATGGGGATTGTCTTTGGATTATTTCAGAAAGTAACTGGAATATTGCTTTCCAATAATGTGTCAGTTTGGGGCATTTTCGGAAGGTATGGAGCATATCACCTCTTTGCCCACACATCCTCCAGCATTTATCTTCTAATTTTGTGTCAAATTTGGACAGTCTGTCAGGGGTAAGGTACCAATGTTGTGTCAGTTAAATTGATAGCTCCCAGAGGGTGGAGCAGCAGGTGGCCTTGTATGTGGAGTTGCAGACTTTAGCCCATTGATCCACAGTGTAATTACTTCCCAGATCCGATTCCCACCTAAGTAGTGGGGTTGTTTTGGTAAAGACATTTTTATGCTGAAGAAGATTATAGAACAATGATATCCGTTTTAGATGAGATTTAGGTGCTTAAATAAATATCCATGCTGATTGGGGATTTTGCAGGTCCATGTGTTGGGAGTGTGGTGATGCAGTTTTGGGTGCAGAGGTATAGGAAAAGGTCTGAGTTTGGTAAGTGAAATTCATTTTGTAAGTTGATGTTTTCCTTACTAATCAGATCATTTGTGTGCATTATTCCGTTCGATTTCCATATCACATAGGATGTTGATTGCATTAAATTTTGCAATTCCTTTAACGATATTTGGAGAGTAGATGTAAGGGTGCATGATGAACAACTTTTTAGAACTCAGTTCCCGGCCTTGAGTGTTGCCAAGATGGTTGGGGATAGATGCGGTGGGATTTTAACTCCGATTGTGACAGAGAATAACCATGTGGATAAATTGTCTCCTGGTATGGTAGAACGCTCTATTTCCCCCCATATTGTAGAGGGGGAAGATAGAAACCATTCTTTTGTTTGTGTAAGCACTGAGGCCAAGTAATAGTCCTGAAAATATACGTAATCAGTTCCCCCTGCCTGCTGTGGTTTAACTAGTTTTGCATGGGCACACCTGTTTTTTTTTTACTTTGTGAAATATATTTTAATATATTAGTTTGAAGTGATTTAAAGTAGCTAGCTGAAATCCGTATTGGGTGGGTCCTGAATAGATAGAGGATTTCTGGAAGATGGAACATTTTAAAAGCCGCCAGTCGCCCCATCCATGAAAACTCAAACGGCGCCAGAGATCCTCTTGGAGTTTGGTACGGAGCGGTAAATGGTTGTGTTGAAACAATGAATTAGTTGAGTTAGGTAATTTTACATCTAGATAGGTTATACTGTTTGTTGCCCAGACATAAGGAAATTGTTATCTAAGGCTTTCGCTAGTAGTAGTATTCACTCCTAGATTCAAGATATATGATTTCGTTTTGTTCACTTTATAGTGCAAGACTTTGCTAAACCAGGTCAGCGTCCTTTGAATTGCCAGTAGAGAAGCGACTGGGTTTGTGACCATAAGTATAACGTCATCAGCGAATAAGCTGATTTTATGTTCTTGACCTACGATGGGTATCCCTGAGATTTTTGTGTTAGATCTGATGCTTTCAGCTAGAGGCTCCATTACGAGATTAAAGATTGGGGGGAAAGAGGGCAACCTTGTCTCGTTCCATTCGTGATCTGGAATGGCAATGAGAGGGTGTCTGCTGTATATACTTGGGCTGATGGGACAGAGTACAAGGCCATTATGGCATTGTAGATGTGTCCTTGGATTCTGAATTTGGGCATTGTTAAGGAAAGGTAGTTCCAATTTACTCTATCAAACTCTTTTTCTGCGTCTAAAGATAGTAATATAGATGGAGTGCTCAATTTTTCTATGTGGTGGATAGCATTTACTACTCTTCTGGTGGCGTCTGATGCCTGGCGCCTTTTCTTAAAACCTGATTGGTCTTTGTGAATAAGGGATGGTAATATGTCGACTAATCTATTTGCTATAAGCTTTGCATAAAGCTTTAGATCTATGTTAAGTAGGGAAATAGGTTGGAAATTTTTTGGTGAGGTGGGTTCTTTTGCTGGATTTGGAAGTGTCACAACTAATACATTTAACATTTCGGAGGGGAATGTTGAAGAGGAGGCAGCTGAATTAAAGATCTTACATAGTATAGGAGCTAGGATATGTTGACATTTTTTGTAGTACAGTAAAACCTTGGATTTCGAGCATAATCCGTTCTTGAAGTATACTTGTAATCCAAAGCACTTGTATATCAAAGCGAATCTCCCCATAAGAAATCATGGAAACTCAAATGACTCGTTCCACAACCATTTATTCATAAGTCCATCAGTTTATAGTCTATAAAAAAAGATTATAGCAATGGGATAGGTTGTGTAACCATAAAATGTCCACCCACAAATGGAAGCCTCCACAAGGGGATTAGAAGCAAAATCCAGCAGGAGCTACAGAGTATAAACGAGAAGAGAGGCACCTCTGAGTGCAGCAATATGGCTAAATTTATTGAAGGTACAACATTTAGCAACTCACGTGGTTGATGATCAAAAGAGGCACATCTATATATGCAGGAATCTGGGGTAAAGTGGTTCACATAGACCGGCTCTCACTGCTGTCAGTCTGCAATTGTGACCGGGAAGACTACCCTGCAGTAGAACGATCTAAAAATGAGGCTTGAAGCGCTCATGAAGCGGAGCGTGGAAGGGACGACATCTATGGCAGTGAGGAGGATGGTCTGTGGACAGCTTTACCCCGGATGCCTGCATACTTAGATGTGCCTGTTTTAATCATCAACCATGTGAGTTTCTAAATGTTGTACCTTCATTAAATGTAACCATATTGCTACACTTAGAGGCGCCTCTGTTCTCTTTTATACTCAGTTGTGACATGACGCTACTCTTATATCAAGACATCACTTGTATATCAAGTCACGATTTTGTAAAAAATTTTGCTTGTCTTGCAAAACGCATTCAAACCAAGTTACTTTCAAACCAAGGTTTTACTGTATTCTCCAGTGAAGCCATCTGGCTCTGGTGATTTAGAATTTGGAAGGTAGTTGATTGCTTGTAGTATTTCAGGGGTAGTAAAGGGGGTGTTTAGATCTAAAAGTTGTTTTGACAATATAGAGGGGAGATTAGTTTGCTCCAGGAAGGCTAAAATTTCCTCCTGAGACAATTGATGGGTACTTTTATCCCCTTTAATATTGTAGAGATCTTTATAGTATGCACTGAATGCATTGGCAATTAAGTTAGGTTTGAGTAATTTCTCGTTAGTGTGAGGTCGGAATAGGAATGGGATTTTAGTTTTGGTTCTATGGCCTTTGACATGTAAGGACATTGCCTTACCCACCTTGTTCCCTGTTGTATATGTAGTTGCTTGAAGCTTGCTATACGTCTTCTCAAAGGACTCAAGGAGTAAAGAACGTAATTCATGGCATAGTGAGAAGATTTTGGATTGGAGTAGAGGGGAAGGATTAGTCTTTTTCACAGATTCAGTGGCTGCTATGTCTGCTGTTATGTCATCTCACCTCTGCGTTTTCTTTTTCTTTACTCTAGCCCCCATTTAGATAAATACTCCTCTTATGACGGCATTTTGGGTATTCCACACCACCAGCGGGTCAGATACTGATTCAGAATTAATTGAGAAAAATTCCTCCAATTGGAGTTGAAGGGGGGGTGTAATAACAGGAGTTTTGGAGAATGTAGTTGTTAATTCTCCATAGGTATGAGTTAGGTTGAGATTTAGCGGCTATGGTAATGCTGATAGGGGCATGGTCTGACCAGGTGGTAGTGTGGATGATCGAGGCCGATATATTTTGAAGTAACCACTTGTCGGAAAGAAAGAGATCTATTCGTGAGTAGGTGTTGTGGCGTAGCGACAGGTAAGTATAGTCCCGTTTGCTCGCATGACAACACCTCCACGCGTCATATAAATTGTTAGAAGCAATACATTTGTTTAGAGTGGATGTATGTCTCTTACCCCCCACGGTCGAGTCTATCACATTATCTGGAACTAAATTAAATTCTCCACAAATCAGCAGGTGACCTTGTTGTACTTTTCTCGCTGCTTTCAGAGACCTTTTGAGAAAGTGCATCTGGCATTGGTTCGGGGCATAGATGGAGACTAATGTATATTGTACGTTGTTGATTGTACAAATTTAGTTTTCACCCGTGATCACTTCACTAAATTTAATTTACAGAAAACGTGTTCACACCATCACCAGTTGTACTTTCACCTGGAATTATTGATCTTACAAGTTATGTAGGGTCAAAATAGGCTCCTGTCCCCTTTAACTGTTTCCCACCCATGCCATTGCAAAAAGACGGCTGGGCGGGAACCCTATTGTTTTGGAAGGATGTTGTAGGGGAAATCCAAAACTCATGGATTTCAGTAACACTTTGACTGCTGAAGCCAGATTGAAAAGTCAGTGTATTTATTATACAAGCATGTAGGTAGAACTACATGCAGAGAGAGTGGCACAATACATAGTGTTGGTTTCAAAAGTATTGCTCTAACTATTTGGGACATTAATACAATTTATATGTTTACAATGGATGGGACCTAGCTATCCAATGTTTCTTTGAAGTCCATCTGTGTCTCTGGTAAACTGGATGTAAACCCACTCTCATCAATTATAAAGTACTGCCATAGTGGTTATCTATAAGGATATACTGTAAATGCCTCCTGCACGTATCCTTACCTGTCAAATGTCTCCCCTTTCTCAATTTGGAGCCCCCAAAAACTCCGGATTCAGTGGGCGGGGCTGTTATCTGGCGCTCGGTGGGCGGAGTCGTGACACCAGCAGACTCCCCACCCACCTCTACACTCCCCTTGGCCAGAGCACGCACAGGAGAGGCAGAGCGCGTTCTAGGTAAAAGCAGAGCACGCTCACGGCCCACTGTCACTTCTGTACACATGGATATCTAGTGACAGTCGGGGATGATCGGTGTGGCTAGTGACAGCTTTGAGCACCGATCTCCCTGCATGGCTTTTCATCATCTGCTTCTCCTTCTCTCCCTCCCATGGCTTTCACCTGAAAAGCCATGCAGGGAGATCGGTGCTCACAGCTGTCCCCGCCGCACCGATCATCCCCTACTGTCCTCCATGTCTTCCTCCTCCTCCAGCGCCCGTGTTCTCCTCCACCCCTCCTTCTTCTCTGGTCCCCCTCCGTGTCCTCCTCATCCGCCCACTGTGCCTTCCTCCTCCACCCCCCGTCTTCCCCCGCAGCCAGACTTACCTCCTCTGCTCTCCTGCAGGCTGGGGGGGCGCGGGGGAATCTGTCAGGATGGAGAGCGGAGAAAGGGGCGAGTATGTTATTTACCGACCCCTTTTTTTTTTTTAATTGGAAACAGTGAGCGTTCGTTACCGATCACTCCTGTGTCCTGTGATAACTGAGCAGAGTAACCTGTTTGTTACTCTGCTTCAGTTTATGAATGAAGATGAGCCTCTGTCTCCTCTCCATTCATCTTCAATGCAGAGAAAAGGACTGGGGAATCTGTGTCGTCTGTGCCTTTCTCTGTCTCAAATGGGAGATGTCAGGGGTCTCGGTTTAGACCCCTGACGTGTCACCAAAGCCCCCAACAGGGCTGATAAAAAAAAGAAAAAATACATAAATATTACAAAATAAATTGTAAAAAAAAAAGATAAATAAAATTGTAAATAAAAAACAAACGACTACTGACACCACAACCACCCCCCATACTGACACAGTCCAGAGCCCCAAGACCACTGGCACCGACCACTGGCCTACTGACACGGACCACTGAGACTGACCACTGCCCTACTGACACCGACCACTGCCATACTGACAATGACCACTGACACGACCACTGCCCTATTGACACCGACCACTGACACTGACCACTGCCCTACTGACACCGACCACTGCCCTACTGACACTGACCACTGACACCAACCACTGCCCTACTGACACGACCACTGACACGGACCACTGCCTCTACTGACACCGACCACTGACACCGACCACTGCCCTACTGACACCGACCACTGACACTGACCACTGCCCTACTGACACCGACCACTGCCCTACTGACACCGACCACTGACACTGACCACTGTCCTACTGACACTGACCACTGACACTGACCACTTCCCTACTGACACCATCAACTGACACCGACCACTGCCCTACTGACACCGACCACTGCCCTACTGACACTGACCACTGACACCAACCACTGCCCTACTGACACGACCACTGCCGCTACTGACACGACCACTGACACCGACCACTGCCCTACTGACACCAACCACTGACACCGACCACTGCCCTACCGACACCGACCACTGACTCCGACCACTTCCCTACTGACACCAACCACTGACAGCAAGCACTGCCCTACTGACATGACCACTGACACCGACCACTGCCCTACTGACACCAACCACTTCCGAAACTGACACCGACCACTGCCCTACTGACACTGACACCGACCACTGCCCTACTGACACCGACCACTGCCCTACTGACACCAACCACTGACATCGACCACTGCCCTACTGACACTGACCACTGCCCTACTGACACCGACCACTGACACTGACCACTGCCCTACTGACACCGACCACTGCCCTACTGACACCGACCACTGACACTGACCACTGTCCTACTGACACTGACCACTGACACTGACCACTTCCCTACTGACACCATCAACTGACACCGACCACTGCCCTACTGACACTGACCACTGACACCAACCACTGCCCTACTGACACGACCACTGCCGCTACTGACACGACCACTGACACCGACCACTGCCCTACTGACACCAACCACTGACACCGATCACTGCCCTACCGACACCGACCACTGACTCCGACCACTTCCCTACTGACACCAACCACTGACAGCAAGCACTGCCCTACTGACATGACCACTGACACCGACCACTGCCCTACTGACACCAACCACTTCCCCTACTGACACCGACCACTGCCCTACTGACACTGACACCGACCACTGCCCTACTGACACCGACCACTGCCCTACTGATACCAACCACTGACATCGACCACTGCCCTACTGACACTGACCACTGCCCTACTGACACCGACCACTGATACCGATCACTGCCCTACTGACACGACCACTGACACTGACCACTGCCCCTGACTGCTGACACCGTGCACTGCCCCACTGACACCATCCACTGACCCACTGACACTGTCCACTGCCCCACTGACACTGTCCACTGCCCCACTGACACGTCCACTACCCCACTGACACCAACCACTGCTCTACTGACACCATACACTGCCCCATCCCCCCACCTCCTTTCCCAAAAGCACTGTAAAAAATATATTAAAAAAATAAAACCCCACCCCCCATCATTGTGAAAAAATAGTACAAAAATAAATTGTAAAAAATAATCCAAAAATTTAATTGTAAAAAATAATAAAAAGAAAAAAGTTCTGACACTGTCCATTGCTCTACTAACACCATCCTGCACATACTACGCACCACTGTACACTCCGCATTCCTCACCTGCACATACTACTCACCTCCATACACTCCACACTCCTCTCCTGCACATTCTACCCACCTCCATATACTCCGCACTCCTCTCCTGCACATACTACCAACCTCCATACACTCCACACCCCTCCCCTGCATATATTACTCACCGCCGTCCACTCTGCACTGTACATTCCCTATTTAACATTACCACATTCCGCGCTATGTAAGTCATCTCAGATTGTATTAAACCACACTCCTTTAAGTCAACGCCCAATATTTTACGCAAATTGTAGCACCCTCTAGTAGTGTAGGTGCTAGAGTGAGAGTTGTTAGTATAGATAAATTTAGCCAAGCCTGGCTGACAGCCAGGCCTGTTTGTTTTTTGTTTGATCTAGGCTGGGAGTGGCTCAGGTTAGAAGCTGGGTGACTCACAGGCAGCATCACCAAGACCTCCCTCTTCTTTCCAGAGCTCTCTAGAAGGTTCTGGAAAGAGAGGAGGAGAGGGGATGTGGAACTCCCTGGGGTATTCTGAGGTGCCAATCCCCAACTTGGAATTGGCAGGGGGCAGGCCTCCTCAAATACCATGGGTCAGCCCAGTTTGGGAGATGTTGTCGGGTTGAGGAGTTGGAGACGGAGTACTGAGGCTGTCAGGGCCTTGGAGGAAGCTCTCCAGTCTGGGGGGTGACCTTGGGCCTGGGATTGGGTGCGGACAGGGCTCTCCAAGAAAACATGGAGGTATCCTGGACAGGAGGCACAGGGGGAGCAAGAGAGGACAGCAGGAGAGAGTACTGCCGGGAAAGTCTCCAGGGAGAGGAACCATCGGTTGCAGCCAAGAGGGCTAGTGAGTGGCATGCACTGTCGGGAGGACCAGGGAGGCAAACCTGAAAGGACTGGGAGAGTGCAGACTGAGATGGGTGCAGAACCAGAGGAGAGGACTGTGGTGTCATGGGCAGTGGAGTCGGGCAGCTGCAGCCAGGAGGGCTGGCAGGGCCTGAAGAGGGCTGACTGGGATCAGTAGCCGCATGTGGGACAGCTAGTACCAGAATTGACTATTTTCTTTTTGCTACACCATAGGTGCCCGTGGTCCCTGCCTGTGAAAGGCATTTGCTTTAGGCCTGGCTGAATCTGTTGCAGGTCTACAGTGCTAGCTAGTCTGGAGAACGAAAGAGAGGAAATGATGTACAGGAAGAGTATGGAGCGATACTCAGAAGAGAGGAAGTGATATGCAGGAAGAGAATGGAGTAATACTCAGAAGATAGGAAGCGATGTGCAAGGAAGAGTATGGAGCAAAACTCAGAAGAGAGGAAGCGATGTGCAGGAAGAGTATAGAGCGATACTCAGAAGAGAGGAAGCGATGTACAGGAAGAGTGTGACGGGAGGGCCCGTGGAACCCAGAATCCCTTGGAAAGGTTGGGAAACCCTTGTTTCAGCCCCCCATGCACCTCTTATGTATAAGTCACCCCGTGCCATCCTGACACAGGGTGACTGAGAAAATATATCTTGGATTACTTAAAATGGGACAGTAATAATTATGCACAATATCTCCCAGGATATATGTAAAGACTATTCTTGGTTTCTTTAAATCTGAACTCAACAGGTTAGTCGAGAGAGCTGATCACATTGGCCTCTGTGTTTATACTTATGATAATGTATAATTTACTGTGTGAAGCTCGGTGACAACAAGTCTGACCTGTAGGGAAATCCTGGTTAATCATAACAATGCTCAGGAGGGCACGGAGTCACATCGGCTGCTTTAAGGGATTAGTTAATTAGCTTGTGTTAATTAGGTTTCTGGTTACAGTTGTAGTGTTAGAGTAATATGAGCAGGAGGGGGGACCTCCTCTTCCACTGTATATAAGACTTGTATTTTGGTTCTAATAAAGAGTCCATGTTCAGCAACTAAACAAGTATCATTTTGCTTTTTGCTTGTGAGCGGTTGGAATATCTGATATCTATATTCAGACTGACTAGAGACTTGGTAGGAGCAGTCAGGTGACATGTGTAGGGACTTGGTGGGAGCAGTCAGGTGACTCGGGTAGGGACTTGGTGGGAGCAGTCATGTGACACGAGTAGGGAATTGGTGGGAGCAGTCAGGTTACACGAGTAGGGACTTGGTAGGAGCAGTCAGGTGACATGTGTAGGGACTTGGTAGGAGCAGTCAGGTGACATGTGTAGGGACTTGGTGGGAGCAGTCAGGTGACTCGGGTAGGGACTTGGTGGGAGCAGTCAGGTGACACGAGTAGGGACTTGGTGGAAGCAGTCAGGTGACACGAGTAGGGACTTGGTGAAAGCAATCAGGTGACACGAATTGGGTGTGAATTGTGAAGTACACAGAATGCCTGTCTCAGGCTCATGCATAAGATATGTAAATTACCTGTCACTCACAGCACAGGGAGAAACAGACTTTTATTTCTCTGTGTGTCAGTTTTTATCTCACTGAAAAAAGATAAAGGACTGCTCAGACTTGGATTAACTCTTTGTGACAAGACTGGGCACAGATGACATGAAATCCTATACTGTATAAGAAGCAAGCCTTAATAAAAAAAAAAAATCGGGTTTACATCCACTTTAAACTCATTGAAATGCGAATAGTTGTTTACATAGGCTTGCCATTTCCAGTGGCTCTTTGGGGAAAAAGCAGAGATAGCAATCTTCACAGCTGGAGCGGATGACTGATCAGTGTACTGGCCCGCTGCCAGTACCATGTGATTGCTGTGACCAATCACAGCAGATCATATGACAGTTGTAAACAATAAAATAGCTTCCTAATAAAGCCCAACTTAACCAGTTGCCGACCGCCTCATGACGATATACGTTGGCAGAATGGCATGGGCAGGCAAAATCACGTACCTGTACGTGATCTGCCTCCCGCGGGCAGGGGGTCTAATCGAACCCCCCCGGTGCCCGAGTTGGTCGGCTTCTGTCCGGAAGCGATGAGAGGTGAGGGGGAGGCCATCCATTCGTGGCCCCCCCTCGCAATCGCTCCCAGCCAATGAGAATCTTTCTCTGCCTCTGTATAGTAAACAGCGGCAGAGGAAGTGATGTCATCCCTCCTCGGCTCGGTATTTTCCATTCCGGCGCCGAGGAGAGAAGACATTGATGTGAGTGCACAACACACACACACAGTAGAACACACCAGGCACACATTACACCCCCCATCACCCCCCAATCACCCCCCCCCTTCACACTGACACCAAGCAGTTTTTTTTTCTGATTACTGCATTGGTGTCAGTTTGTGACAGTTAGTATGGTAGGGCAGTTAGTGTTAGCCCCCTTTAGGTCTAGGGTACCCCCCTAACCCCCTCTAATAAAGTTTTAACCCCTTGATCCAGTGTCACTAAGCGATCCTTTTTCTGATCGCTGTATTAGTGTCACTGGTGATGCTAGTTAGGGAGGTAAATATATAGGTTCGCCGTCAGCGTTTTATAGCGTCAGGGACCCCCAAATACTACCTAATAAAGGTTTTAACTCCTTGATTGCCCCCTAGTTAACCCTTTCACCAGTGATCACCGTATAACTGTTACGGGTGACGCTGGTTAGTTAGTTTATTTCTTATGGTGTCAGGGCACCCGCCGTTTATTACCTAATAAAGGTTTAGCCCCCTGATCACCCGGCGGTGATATAACTTAGGTTTTAGGGTCAGATAGGGTCTGCGTCGCGCCAGGCAGCGTCAGGTTATCGCTAGTACCGCTAACACCCATGCAGGCAGCATACACCTCCCTTAGTGGTATAGTATCTAAACGGATCAATATCTGATCCGATCAGATCTATACTAGCGTCCCCAGCAGTTTAGGGTTCCCAAAAATGCAGTGTTAGCGGGATCAGTCCAGATACCTGCTACCACCTGCGTTTTGCCCCTCCGCCCGGCCCAGCCCAGCCCACCCAAGTGCAGTATCGATCGATCACTGTCACTTACAAAACACTGAACGCATAACTGCAGCGTTCGCAGAGTCAGGCCTGATCCCTGCGATCACTAACAGTTTTTTTGGTAGCGTTTTGGTGAACTGGCAAGCACCAGCCCCAGGCAGCGTCAGGTTAGTGCCAGTAGCGCTAACACCCACGCACGCACCATACACCTCCCTTAGTGGTATAGTATCTAAACCGATCAATATCTGATCCAATCAGATCTATACTAGCGTCCCCAGCAGTTTAGGGTTCCCAAAAACACAGTGTTAGTGGGATCAGCCCAGATACCTGCTAGCACCTGCGTTTTGCCCCTCCGCCCAGGCCAGCCCACCCAAGTGCAGTATCGATCGATCACTGTCACTTACAAAACACTAAACGCATAACTGCAGCATTAGCAGAGTCAGGCATGATCCCTGCGATCGTTAACAGTTTTTACGGTCATCACGGTCCTAGTCAAACCAGCACTGCAGTAACACTTGGTGACGTGGCGAGTCCCAAAAGTGCAGTTCAAGCTGGTGAGGTGGCAAGCACAAGTAGTGTCCCGCTGCCACCAAAAAGACAAACACAGGCCCGTCGTGCCCATAATGCCCTTCCTGCTGCATTCGCCAATGTCCTCCCGAGTACCCCTACCCAACGAACCCCCCAAAAAAGATGTCGTGTCTGCAGCAAGTGCGGATATAGGCGTGACACCCACTATTATTGTCCCTCCTGTCCTGACAATCCTGGTCTATGCATTGGTGAATGTTTTGAACACTACCATACACTAGTTGTGTATTAGCATAGGGTACAGCATTGCACAGACTAGGCACACTTTCACAGGGTCTCCCAAGATGCCATCACATTTTGAGAGACCCGAACCTGGAACCGGTTACAGTTACAAAAGTTACAGTTACAAAAAAAAGTGTAAAAAAAAAAAAACACACAAAAAAATATATAAAATAAAAACAAAAATAGTTGTTGTTTTATGGTTCTCTCTCTCTCCATTGTTCTGCTCTTTTTTACTTTATTCTATTCTGCAATGTTTTATTGTTATTATGTTTTAACATGTTTGCTTTTCAGGTATGCAATTTTTTATACTTTACCGTTTACTGTGTTTTATTGTTAACCATTTTTTGTCTTCAGGTACACCATTCAGCTGCAGCGCGGATTTATTTATCTTGACAGCAACAGCGTTTGCTCCCACGATATATAAAGCCGTGACTCCAGCAGAGGTGATATATGCCAAAGCATGGGGGCAGCAGTGAGCGGAGGAGCGATTTGCTCCTACCTTTTGTGGGAGGATGCCCCCATGCTTCGGCATATATAAATGGTGCATGTATGCCCATCATTAGAAGTGGGTGGATGAAAGGAGGTATTCTAATGGTGGGCATACCCACCGATCAATCTGTTTTTTTCGTTCAGCCCACAGGCTGCATGAAAAAAAAAGATTACAATATATGCCCAACAAGGACCAGCAACATACTGGTATGTTGCTGGACTTTGAGTGGTTATACCAGAATGATGCCTGCAGGTTTAGGTATCTTGGTATCATTCTTTTCAGCCAGCAGTCGGCTTTCATGTAAAAGCAATCCTAGTGGCTAATTATCCTCTAGACTGCTTTTACAAGCAGTGGGAGGGAATTCCCCCCCAACGTCTTCCATGTTTTTCTCTGGCTCTCCTGTCCCAACAGGGAACCTGAGAATGCAGCCGGTGATTCAGCCAGCTGACCATAGAGCTGATCAGAGACCAGAGTGGCTCCAAACATCTCTATGGCCTAAGAAACTGGAAGCTACAAGCATTTCATGACTTAGATTTCGCCGGATGTAAACAGCGCCATTGGGAAATTGGGAAGGCATTTTATCACACCGATCTTGGTGTGGTCAGATGCTTTGAGGGCAGAGGAGAGATCTAGGGTCTAATAGACCCCATTTTTTTCAAAAAAGAGTACCTGTCACTACCTATTGCTATCATAGGGGATATTTACATGCCCTGAGATAACAATAAAAATGATAAAAAAAAAAAAATGAAAGGAACAGTTTAAAAATGAGATAAAAAAGCAAAAAAAAAAAAAAGAAAAAAAAAAAGCACCCCTGTCCCCCCCTGCTCTCACGTAAAGGCGAACGCAAGCGTCGGTCTGGCATCAAATGTAAACAGCAATTGCACCATGCATGTGAGGTATCACCGTGAAGGTCAGATCGAGGGCAGTAATCTTAGTAGTAGACCTCCTCTGTAAATCTAAAGTGGTAACCTGTAAAGGCTTTTAAAGGCTTTTAAAAATGTATTTAGTTTGTCGCCACTGCACGTTTGTGCGCAATTTTAAAGCATGTCATGTTTGGTATCCATGTACTCGGCCTAAGATCATCTTTTTTATTTAATCAAACATTTGGGCAATATAGTGTGTTTTAGTGCATTAAAATTTAAAAAAATGGGTTTTTTCCCAAAAAAATGCGTTTGAAAAATCGCTGCGCAAATACTGTGTGAAAAAAAAAAAATGAAACACCCACCATTTTAATCTGTAGGGCATTTGCTTTAAAAAATATATATATAATGTTTGGGGGTTCAAAGTAATTTTCTTGCAAAAAAAAAATTATTTTTTTCATGTAAACAAAAAGTGTCAGAAAGGGCTTTGTCTTCAAGTGGTTAGAAGAGTGGGTGATGTGTGACATAAGCTTCTAAATGTTGTGCATAAAATGCCAGGTCAGTTCAACCCCCCCAAATGACCCCATTTTGGAAAGTAGACACCCCAAGCTATTTGCTGAGAGGCATGTTGAGTCCATGGAATATTTTATATTGCGACACAAGTTGCAGGAAAAAGACAAATTTTTTTTTTTTTTTTTTTTTTTGCGCAAAGTTGTCACTAAATGATATATTGCTCAAACATGCCATGGGAATATGTGAAATTACACCCCAAAATAATAATGCGTAATGGTGCGCAAACCACCAACTAGACTGTATAATGAAATACCGGTGATAAAGCTGCCACCCTAAAGGTGTTCCAGCACCATGAAATATCTAACAATAATAATAATAGGTAATGTGGCGCTAAATCCAAAAATAAATAAAACAACAAAGATGTGAAAAATCAGTAAAAATCAAATAAAAAAATATATAAATGTTGTGAAACAACCACATAAATGGAGATTCTACATGAGAAATCCCAATAATAATTGTGTCAACAGCAATTAATCTACCATCATAATGTGTACCAAAGGTTATGATGAACCATCGCTACAACAAAAATAGGTATAAATATCCCTATTTGTAAATCACTAATGAATCAAATATCCAAACCAATACAACCTAACAGTGACTAAAATCCCACCAGGACCCAATATAAATAAAGTGAAATTAAAATGCAAAGTATAGAAAATCAGTGAAAATTAGTGACAAATAAATTCTGTGTAATAAATAATTATAATCAGTGTATAAGAGGTAGCAGTCCAAAAAAATATAAAAATAGTTTTAAATTTGTGCAATAAATCATGCACCCGATGACAAGTCCCATACACTGTGCAATCCGGATTGTGGCAATCTCCAGGAAATAGTGAAAATAGTAATCGGCAAACAGCTCCCCAGTGCAGTCCCCCCAGCCTCTCACCTTAAGGCTGGTCGATAACAGCCCAGTAAATAAAATCCAGACGGACGGGCAGCTCCAGGATCTCCTGTTAAGAAAACGCTCTCTGCTCCCATGGCACCTCAGTATGGTCAGCCAGGCAAAACAAAAGAAGGGAAGGAATACTCCATGGTGTAGTATCAAAATCAACCAAATTTATTTAAAGTATCCACTTACATTAATATAACGAAAACGAGCACACACTACAGCTGATTCCCAATCCCGGCCGTGATCAGGAAAAAAGCTGACCAAGACAGGACCCGCCTCTCCTCCCTGACGCGTTGCGTGACCGTCACATCACTTTTTCAAAAGGTATGGAGACGGGTGAAGCGGAGATTCCTCTTATAGCAGAAGGGTTACCCCGGCAACCTCTACACAATAACTTAAGACATCCTACTCCTTACATTTTAAGCAAATAGCAACGAAAGATACTAACATTATTATTTTTATAAAACGAACAATGGTAAATTCCCTAAAAATCTAAGTAATAAATAAAACTATATATAAAACAAGAAACATGGTAAAATGGCTATCTTCAATGGATAATTGCCATCTAGTGGTCAAAACGAATATTGCAGATGACCACATAAATGGATTTTTTTATCCCTTAATAGCAGGACTGCCATCTAATGGGCATTTAAGATAATGAAACAAAATACTAGATAAAATTTAAATAATTTCTTACATAACATGCCATAGAGAGACCAATATATATTTCTGATAATGATTCTAAAATTAATCAATAAAAGAACGGATTTCATAAATCGCCTCATTGTATAAGATGCATAAAATTCCATAAGTCAAATCTCCTGTGATACACATATTCAATAATATCTAAAAACAATTTTTTTTAACTATAAAACCTCCTCAAGTTTCCTATTTAATATTATCTAAAAATAATCTAATAGCAGAGAGGGAGTTACATGATTTCTATATAATTCTAAAAAAGAAAAAGAGAGTGATGATAGTGAAAGGGAAGTAAAATATGATTTAAAATAAGACGTTCAATAATCCGAGATAAAACAGTTAAGATCAAATTCCACGTTATGTCCTAATGGCGCTAAAGTACGAAGCTCATAAATCCAGCAAGCTTCTGACTGACTAAGTTTAATTACTTTGTTGTCACCTCTCCAATGGGGTTTGTATCTATCTATTCCCCATACTTTTAAAGAGGAGGGATCTCTATTATGGAACTGATCATAATGTTTAGGCTATGTTTTGGGTAGCCATTCTTAATGTTCTGGGTATGTTCCCTGAGTCTCTTCTGGAGTTCTCTCTTCGTTCATCCAACGTACTGAATTTGACATGGACATTCCAACAGGAAAGAAAACTTATTTTGAGAAGGGGGATCCAACACATTTTTTGCAATACGATTCCTTAAAGTTGTTGCCCTTCGATATGTGAATCTAGGTTTTTCCGGTAATATTGTTCCTAGATGTCGATCGGCTTTCACAATATTCCAATATTTCTTAATGATTTTTTCTATTTGTTTGTGTTGCATATTAAAATCCATCACTAATGGTACAGTGTTTATCGATTCTTTATCTCTAGTTGAATCCTCTATCAATCTGCCTCTATCCAAGGCCTCGATGCTTTAATTTTTTCTTTAATAAAACTGGACCGACATCCTTTTTGAATGAATCTTTCACCAATAAATTCTGCTTGTTTTAAAAACACCTCCTGCTTAGTACAGTTTCTTTTTAACCTAATAAATTGACCTATAGGTATATTATTTAACCAGGGAACATGATGACAACTGTCCAATGGGAGATAACTGTTCCTATCGACCTGTTTAAAAAATGTTTGTGTAACCAATTTTCCATCTTCTAATAGTATTTCCAGATCCAGAAACTGTATCCTCTCGTCGTTACTCTCCCATGT
Organism: Aquarana catesbeiana; assembly: GCF_042186555.1. Lineage (NCBI taxonomy): Eukaryota > Metazoa > Chordata > Amphibia > Anura > Ranidae > Aquarana > Aquarana catesbeiana. The sequence continues at coordinate 654,971,742 of NC_133325.1, forward strand.
AAGGCTAATATTCTTATTGTTAGTATTCAGGTTAAAGCAGAAATCCATCAGACTTTCTCTATCCCCAGCCCAGATAACAATAATGTCATCAATAAATCTTTTAAAAAGGAGTTGTTGTGGCTTATTATTATACAAGACCTCTTCCTCCCACTCAGCCATATAAAGATTGGCAACAATAGGTGCGTATTTGGCCCCCATTGCTATTCCACAAATCTGTTTATAGAATTTACTTTCATACCAAAAGTAGTTGTGATCCAAACTGTATCTTAAACAATCACAAAAGAACTTTCTCTGCATCGTCTTCAAATCACTAAATTCATTCAGGGCCCATTTGGTTGCTTGTATTGCCTCTTCGTGATTGATAAGAGTGTACAGCGATGCTACCTCGGCCGTTGCAAGATATATCGGTCTATCCCCAAATGAAATGCTGTCAAGTAACTGTATCAGATGTTTCGTATCTCTTAGGTATGACTTTGTTTTCTTCACTAGCGGCTGTAGGAACCAATCAATATACTCCCCTATTCTTGCTCCGACCGAATTGATTCCATTTACTATCGGCCTTCCTGGAGGTTTCTCTTTATTTTTATGGTTCTTTGGGAGAGTATATATTACCGGAATGCGGCATCCACGTAGTTGAAGATATTTTGCTTCTTTTTTATTCAATAAGCCTTTTGATTTTCCTCTTTCCACTAAGTGAGCTAAGTCATCTTTATATCTTTCAATTGGGTTACCCGACAGTTTCTGATATGTACTGGCATCGCTCAATTGTCTAATAAGTTCTTCATGATAGTCCTTCTTTGATTGGATCACTATTGCTCCACCTTTATTAGCCTGTCTTATAATATTTTTCCTCTCTTCAAGTTTTTGATACCATTCTTGATATCCCCAGGGTCATTCATCTTTTTAATTTTAAGGTCCTGCAAATCCTTTAAGACCATTCTTCGGAACACCTCTATATGTCCTTCTGTTCCCATTGGGGGATTAAATAACGATCTGTTTTATAGATCACTAAACTTAATTTCACTTTTCACGCTATTGTTCCTCAATAAATCTTCTCCTGGTTTACTCATCATATATTTTTTGATATGAAGGCTTCTGGCAAATTTATTAATATCTATGTAAGTATTACATTTATTTAAGTTCTTTTTCGGTGCAAATTTTAGACCTTTGTCCAGTACTCTAATTTCATTTTCTGTCAATTCCCTTCCTTTGTATTGCCTGGCTGACCATACTGAGGTGCCGTGGGAGCAGAGAGCGTTTTCTTAACAGGAGATCCTGGAGCTGCCCGTCCATCTGGATTTTATTTACTGGGCTGTTATCTACCAGCCTTAAGGTGAGAGGCTGGGGGGGCTGCACTGGGGAGCTGTTTGCCAGTTACCATTTTCACTATTTCCTGGAGATTGCCACAATCCGGATTGCACAGTGTATGGGACTTGTCATCGGGTGCACGATTTATTGCATGAATTTAAAACTATTTTTATATTTTTTTGGACTGCTACCCCTTATACACGGATTATAATTATTTATTACACAGAATTTATTTGTCACTAATTTTCACTGATTTTCTATACTTTGCATTTTAATTTCACTTCACAGGTTATATTGGTTTGGATAGGTGATTCATTAGTGATTTACAAATAGTGATATTTATACCTATTTTTGTTGTAGCGATTGTCACGAATTCACACCCCAACGGCGACTAACTAACCGCGACGTGCGTTCCGTGACCGGGGATATGAGGAACTAAGGGAATAAGGGGGAACTTATACTGCGAATGTAAGACTGGCTGTAGTATTTTCACAGCCTGCACTACCTTTGGCCACCACTAGAGGGAGACTCCACTCCAATCCAGCTAGCTGACCACACACAGGCAGATACAAATCTTACATACAATCTGGTGCACTCTAAGGGTTGGGGAGCAGTCTAGCAATTACTACACACTTCTAGGATTCCTCCAGCTATCCTGCAAGCTTGAACCCCGGTGTTAATCACTCTTCCCACTGTCCCCACACCCACACACCAGACACACAATAAACGATAGCCTGCCACCACCCAACAATTTGTCCGCAGACTGGTCTGCTGAGCCACCACACACACAGATCTCTGTCTGGCAGATCTGTTAGCTTACAATCTGCATGCAATCTGCCAACACACAGTGCAATTGCATACCGATTGGCATGTAAATTAAACCGAGTACTTAGGCACTAAAATACAACAACCTCTCCAGAGATATGAGTCCTAGTTTAGTACACAGAAGTCACTTATTAATTTTATCATTTAATATCCCGAAAGTGGGCAGTGCATATAAGATATACAAAGAAAAAAGATTTACCAAAAAAGGTACAAAAAATGCAGAAAGACACACCAATTGGCAATTTGCTATGAAAATAAAAAGGGATAAAAACAGAAATAAACTTTACCAAGAAAATCTATCCGTTAGTAGAAGCATACTGGAACATGTGGGAACTCCCCAGTTTCGAACTGGCTTCGTGGAAGAACAATGTCCATATCTCAGGCTACCCAATTTATTGAAATATGGATGTGGGCGGGACTTTAGCCCTTGGCCAATCAACCCTGGGGGGTGTTCCTGTCTCAGCCCACAAGAGGTTTTGTGTTCTGAAATGACCAGAGTCAAATTGGCCCAGAACGGCGCTGATTGCTGGGTCATGAATAGGATTTCCGATACCAGCGCATCATGCCGATCGCAACAGTACCAATCACTGCCTGCCTGCCGCAATCAGGCGCCATATAACGGTTTTGTGTGGTTCTCCAGGATTCCACACCTGCTAAACATACAGAGTCACATGTACACGTAACCCATCAGGTGTACGATCACAAGGAATTATTTTCATCTCTCTGTCGTTAATATTTTAGCTTTTATGAGAGATAAAATGGTTCCTTAGATCTCTTGATATTAATCAAAGCTTACAGACTGTCCGGAGCCTTGTGAATACCCCCTGCAGATCCGTGTGGCCAAGATGACTAGCAGATTTCTTTGAGCCTCAGGAAGCTGGCAATCTATGTTTACTGTAATGGGAGCTTTTATTGGCATCTAGGTGTCACATTGATCCTAGAAAAAATCTCTGTCCTTTTCAAATGCTAATGACAGAACATATGTGCATGACTGACATAGAATACTATATTTCTAATAACCCAGAATTAAACTACATCTACAATTACACTACTACAGATCACACCACATCTAGTTAAGGCAAAACTATCCTACGCTTATATTTTCGTCACATCTCCCCCTTCCAGATGACGCACAGCTGAGCCTAAACGGGTCAGCTAACGCGTCTGCATGGAAGATTCCCTAAGATGGGGGTGAAGGTTCCCCCAACTGAAGCTTGGCACCACCGACATTTCAGCCTGTCCCTTTGCAGATAGGAGAGGGCGACCACACCCCTCTCTGACTGATCCTAAGGGGTCTGGATCAGTATTGGCCAGTAGATTGCCCTGCGGATCCACTTCATCCACTGGCCACTGACTACCTACTGAAAGGGTACAGGCAAATTTGTCATTGTGTGTTGTCAGCATTCTCAGCCATTGGCCCTGGCCATCTGGTAGTACTCTATGAGCTACCACACCCAGATGTTTGAGCCTGGCATAAGGCCGTCCCTGGGTGATCTGGGCCTGGTTCCATGACCTGGGTACCAGGGCCTCCACTCTTTGGCCTGTCTCCCACACTTTTTCTCGTTCTGCCTCAACAGAAGGCCTGCCAGCACAACCCTTGAATTCCTCTACGCTGACACCAAACATATCAGCCTGTAGGAACGCAGTGCCATCAGCTGCAGCCTCTGAGAGAGCAGATTCAGATGGGGTCAGTTTTCCCCCATAATTCTGTGGTTCTCCCCCTGTTATGCATAGCAACGAATCCTCAATCATGATACTCATAGCTGTGGGTACAGAGGATAAAGCCACAAAAGACTTTATTCTGCCAGGGGTCATGCTCTGACCCGTGTCATACTCTCCTACTCTGTCCTCCTCAGCAGAAGGCCTGCCAGCACAACACCTCAGTTCCTCTGGGCTAACATCAGACTTATCAGCCGGAAAGTACCCGGTGTTGTCAGCTGCAGCTGCTGAGATGGTAGGCCCTGATGGGGCCAAATTTTCCCTGTCACCCTGTAATATTCCCTCAGTGACACACAGCAATGAATCCGCAATAGCAGTACTCGCAACTATGGTGACAGAGGAGAAGATCACAGAAGACTGAATTCCACCGGGGGTTGTCCTTTGACCCACATCCCATACTCCTACTCCATCCTCAGCAGAGCATCTGTTGGCACAACACCTGAGTTCTTCTGGGCTGGCAACAAATGTATCATCCCCTACCAACTCAGTGCTGTCAGCTGCAACTGCCAAGGGAGTAGAGCCAGATTGGATCAGATTTGCCCCCTCACCCCGTGGTCTTTCCTCTGTGATGCACAGCCCAGAATCCACAATGGAAGTACTGGTAGCTGTGATGGCAGAGGAGCAAGCCACAGAAGACTTTGCCTCACATAAGGTTACAAGCACACCTTGCTTGTCCTTACCAGGATCTACTGAAACACAGTTTTCCTTTTCAGCAGGTACTTCAAAACATTCCTTTTCTTTACAAGTGGTTACAGAGTCACAGTCCTGTTCCCCATACACCCTCATCCCGCCATCCCCAACTGGCAGTCCATCAGCCAGACCTCCGTACTCCTCCAGGCTGATGTCAATTTTAACAGCCTCAGGGGACTCAGAGCGATCTGCCACAGACGCCAGGGAGACAACAGGTTGAGGGGACCTCAGGCCTGCTTGACCAAGTTCACAAGGGTCCGACCCAGTTGGATTGGGCCCTTTCACAGACAGTCCCTCTGTAGCAGTGGGCAATGACCAGTTTGGGGCAGACCGGTTAGCCCCAGGAGTCACCACTGCGGCAGAGGGAACGTCTGCAAGGCACAGATCATGACTTATTACATCACACAAAACATTATCAATTTCAGAGTTCATTCTGACTTTAGCTTCCTCTCTGGGCCTTGGCTCCAGAAACCCATTAGGGCCTGGACCTGGCACACAGTCACTAGTCCCCTGACCCTCCCCAGAGTTCCCAACGTGCACTGAGTCACCCAACAGTACTTTACGTGAATCCGGGGCTTCAGGTGGAGATGCAGGTTCCAGGGGGGCTGAATTTGGCTCATAGCGAGCTACCAACTGCACCCGGTCAGTACCCGATAGTACATTACTGGCATCTGCTATGCCTACTTCTCTCACTTTGCTTTTTGATCCTCTGAGCAAAGCAACACAAGCTGTTGGTAACACAGGGATGACTCCTCCAACCCCTGTGATAACTGTGGCTTTCTTTGGGACCACATCCTCATGGCTCCTCGATCCTGAAAGAGCTAGGACATCCGTGGATCCTGTATCTTGGAGTCCGACTGAAACATTATTACCTGCGGTAACCAGCTGCAGGGTATCCGCACGGCCTCCTACATTTGTGGGATCTGCTCTGCCCACTTCTTTCACCTGGCTTTCAGATTCCTGGTTCAACGAAACACAAGCCATAGGCATGGCAGGGATGGCTCCTCCACCTCCTGTGACAACCATGGCTTCCCCTGGGATCACATCCTCACAGCTCCTCAATCCTGGAAGAGCTAGGACATCCATGGATCCCATAGCTTGGAGTCCAACTGTAACACTGTTACCTGCGGTAACCAGCTGCAGGCTATCCGCATGGCCTCCTACATTTGTGGGATCTGCTCTGCCCACTTCTTTCACTTGGCTTTCAGATTCCTGGTTCAACGAAACACAAGCCATAGGCACGGCAGGGATGGCTCCTCCACCTCCTGTGACAACCATGGCTTCCCCTGGGATCACATCCTCACAGCTCCTCAATCCTGGAAGAGCTAGGACATCCTCTGATCCCATAGCCTGGAGTCCAACTGTAACACTGTTACCTGCGGTAACCAGCTGCAGGCTATCCGCATGGCCTCCTACATACGTGGGATCTGTTCTGCCCACTTCTTTCATTTGGCTTTCAGAGTCCAGGTTCAACGAAACACAAGCCATAGGCACGGCAGAGATGGCTCCACCACCTCCGGTGACAAACATGGCTTCCCCTGGGATCACATCCTCACAGCACCTCAATCCTGGAAGAGCTAGGACATCCTCTGATCCCATACCTCGGAGTCCGACTGTAACGCTGTTACTTGCGGTAACTGGCTGCAGGTTATCCGCACGGTCTCCTACATTTTCCCCAACAAGCAACACAGTAGGGGGTGCACTTTTCACACTTGCTGGTGGGCTAGGCCTCCTCCTCTTTGGACAAAGGCTCGAGTAATGTCCACCTTGGTTACAGACAAAACACTTCAAGGTTTCCACAGATGTAGGTCTGCCTCTTGTAGTTCTTGATGCAGATGGAGGTGATGTTGCATTTCCATGCTGGATTTGGGTACTGTTCAGTTTGTGCTCTCTCCCTCTTTGCTTCATCTGCTGTAGTGATTTCTTCCGCTGAGAGGGTTTGAGAACAGAATCATGCTGTCTCACACAGTCATCTGGAATGGCACAGTCTCTGGGTTTAGATGCCATGGTGAACTGTTCATGGTCATCCTCTATCAACGCACATAAAAGTTGGGTCCTCGTCTTGCCGACTGTACTGATGCCTCTTAGCTCACAGAGGTCAATCGCGGTCTCTTCGGATTGCCTCTTGTACCAGCATATCATCTCGTGGGTTACCATCTCCAAGTTTTTTGTCCAAATAAAAGATAGAAAAGAAAAACAAGAGGGGGTGGGGAGCAAATAGCCAAGTATGTCTTCTACAAAACAAAAATTATGCACTGAGTGAGCTTCTGTAGGTCAGTTGCTTCTAACAAGCTTCCAACCTTTAGTACATAGGTTAAATGAATAAACCATGTACTAATGTACTAAGCAAATTCCGCTCGCTGCCGCCAATCTGTCACGAATTCACACCCCAACGGCGACTAACTAACCGCGACGTGCGTTCCGTGACCGGGGATATGAGGAACTAAGGGAATAAGGGGGAACTTATACTGCAAATGTAAGACTGGCTGTAGTATTTTCACAGCCTGCACTACCTTTGGCCACCACTAGAGGGAGACTCCACTCCAATCCAGCTAGCTGACCACACACAGGCAGATACAAATCTTACATACAATCTGGTGCACTCTAAGGGTTGGGGAGCAGTCTAGCAATTACTACACACTTCTAGGATTCCTCCAGCTATCCTGCAAGCTTGAACCCCGGTGTTAATCACTCTTCCCACTGTCCCCACACCCACACACCAGACACACAATAAACGATAGCCTGCCACCACCCAACAATTTGTCTGCAGACTGGTCTGCTGAGCCACCACACACACAGATCTCTGTCTGGCAGATCTGTTAGCTTACAATCTGCATGCAATCTGCCAACACACAGTGCAATTGCATACCGATTGGCATGTAAATTAAACCGAGTACTTAGGCACTAAAATACAACAACCTCTCCAGAGATATGAGTCCTAGTTTAGTACACAGAAGTCACTTATTAATTTTATCATTTAATATCCCGAAAGTGGGCAGTGCATATAAGATATACAAAGAAAAAAGATTTACCAAAAAAGGTACAAAAAATGCAGAAAGACACACCAATTGGCAATTTGCTATGAAAATAAAAAGGGATAAAAACAGAAATAAACTTTACCAAGAAAATCTATCCGTTAGTAGAAGCATACTGGAACATGTGGGAACTCCCCAGTTTCGAACTGGCTTCGTGGAAGAACAATGTCCATATCTCAGGCTACCCAATTTATTGAAATATGGATGTGGGCGGGACTTTAGCCCTTGGCCAATCAACCCTGGGGGGTGTTCCTGTCTCAGCCCACAAGAGGTTTTGTGTTCTGAAATGACCAGAGTCAAATTGGCCCAGAACGGCGCTGATTGCTGGGTCATGAATAGGATTTCCGATACCAGCGCATCATGCCGATCGCAACAGTACCAATCACTGCCTGCCTGCCGCAATCAGGCGCCATATAACGGTTTTGTGTGGTTCTCCAGGATTCCACACCTGCTAAACATACAGAGTCACATGTACACGTAACCCATCAGGTGTACGATCACAAGGAATTATTTTCATCTCTCTGTCGTTAATATTTTAGCTTTTATGAGAGATAAAATGGTTCCTTAGATCTCTTGATATTAATCAAAGCTTACAGACTGTCCGGAGCCTTGTGAATACCCCCTGCAGATCCGTGTGGCCAAGATGACTAGCAGATTTCTTTGAGCCTCAGGAAGCTGGCAATCTATGTTTACTGTAATGGGAGCTTTTATTGGCATCTAGGTGTCACATTGATCCTAGAAAAAATCTGTCCTTTTCAAATGCTAATGACAGAACATATGTGCATGACTGACGTAGAATACTATATTTCTAATAACCCAGAATTAAACTACATCTACAATTACACTACTACAGATCACACCACATCTAGTTAAGGCAAAACTATCCTACGCTTATATTTTCGTCACAGCGATGGTTCATTATAACCTTTGGTACACATTATGATGGTAGATTAATTGCTGTTGACACAATTATTATTGGGATTTCTCGTGTAGAATCTCCATTTATGTGGTTGTTTCACAACATTTATATATTTTTTTATTTGATTTTTACTGATTTTTCACATCTTTGTTGTTTTATTTATTTTTGGATTTAGCACCACATTACCTATTATTATTATTGTTACACCCCAAAATACATTCTGTTGCTTCTCCTGAAAACGGGAATACCACATGTGTGAGACTTTTTGGGAGCCTAGCCGCGTACGGGACCTCGAAAACCAAGCACCGCCTTCAGGCTTTCTAAGGGCGTAAATTTTTGATTTCACTCTTCACTGCCTATCACAGTTTCGGAGGCCATGGAATGCCCAGGTGGCACAAACCCCCCCCAAATTACCCTATTTTGGAAAGTAGACACCCCAAGCTATTTGCTGAGAGGCATGGTGAGTATTTTGCAGACCTCACTTTTTGTCACAAAGTTTTGAAAATTAAAAAAAGAAAAAAAAAAGTATTTTTCTTGTCTTTTTTTATTTTCAAAAAGAGCTGCAAAATACTCACCATGCCTCTCAGCAAATAGCTTTGGGTGTCTACTTTTCAAAATGGGGTCATTTGGGGGGGTTTGTGCCACCTGGGCATTCCATGGCCTCCGAAACTGTGATAGGTAGTGAGGAGTGAAATCAAAAATTTACGCCCTTAGAAATCCTGAAGGTGGTTTTCGGAGCCCCATACGCGGCTAGGCTCCCAAAAAGTCTCACACATGTGGTATCCCCGTACTCAGGAGAAGCAGCTAAATGTATTTTGGGGTGCAATTCCACATATGCCCATGGCCTGTGTGAGCAATATATCATTTAGTGACAACTTTTTGTAAATTTTTTTTTTTTTGTCATTATTCAATCACTTGGGACAAAAAAAATTAATATTCAATGAGCTCAACATGCCTCTCAGCAATTTCTTTGGGGTGTCTACTTTCCAAAATGGGGTCATTTGGGGGGGTTTATACTGCCCTGCCATTTTAGCACCTCAAGAAATGACATAGGCAGTAATAAATTAAAGGCTGTGTAAATTCCAGAAAATGTACCCTAGTTTGTAGGCGCTATAACCTTTGCGCAAATCAATAAATATACACTTATTGACATTTTTTTTACCAAAGACATGTGGCCAAATACATTTTGGCCTAAATGTATGACTAAAATTGAGTTTATTGGATTTTTTTTATAACACAAAGTAGAAAATATCATTTTTTTTTCAAAATTTTCGGTCTTTTTCCGTTTATAGCGCAAAAAATAAAAACGGCAGAGGTGATCAAACACCATCAAATCAATATTTGTGGGAAGAAAAGGATGCAAATTTCGTTTGGGTACAGCATTGCAGGACCGCGCAATTAGCAGTTAAAGCGACGCAGTGCCAAATTGTAAAAAGTGCTCTTGTCAGGAAGGGGGTAAATCCTTCCGGGGCTGAAGTGGTTAATAAAAGCCCACGTCTCCATTCACACATAGGCTTTTACCAGAGTTTAGGAGCAGCAGAGTTTAGAGGCAGGAAAATGCTCCTCTCCTTAACGCAGAAGAATGGTGTTCAGAAGAGGAATGTTTTGACAGAAAAGGGCCAAACGTGGCAAAAACATGCCTAAACGCATCTAAAAGCGCATTAATGCTAGGCGCATTTAGCAATTCAGCGTTTATTTATTTCAATGGTCAGAATAAATTAAATAAAATTAATTAATTAATTAATTAATTAATTAAAATTCTGGACAATAAAATAAATAAACATTCAAACACTGCTAAGCTCTGCTAAACTCGCCTAAACTGGTTTGAAAAAAACGCAGCTTAGTTTATAATGCTGATTTTCACCTGTGTGCATGAGACCTATATGTTACAGAAAGCATCCCAAGTGGAAATAAGACATGTGTTCACCCTTTTTCAGAATGTATTTCCAGTGATCTCATAGAAGACAAATATATTTTGCAGAAGAATATCATTTAATACATGGAATACAAAATGTTTGTTATAGTTTTGAATAGTGTTGTCTGTGAAGTTTTTTTTTTTAACCAGCATTGGTGTCCCCATTATGGACAACTTCCTTAATTTCCTGTTCCAATAATCTAAAAAAATATTGATAAAGACATTTTTTCTCACTTCCTGTACCAGTGACCAACTTTCTCTGTAACCGGAAGTGAGGGGATATCTCCTCAATAGGGAAACAGTAAAAACCTGACAGAGGTTCTAACACTTCCCCATGCTATATGCAACAACAACAAAAAATCAGTAGCCAGACTATCACCGTAAGTTCTTATATGTCATTTTTTCTCTTTTTGATTCAGGTGTAGATTTTGATTTTTTTTTTAAATTTAGAAGGAGTTCCATTCAAGAATGTAAAACAGGGCTATGATATATTTTAAATATGACATTTCTGGAGAATCTTCTATCCATTTGACTATGTAAATTTTTGGTTTAATTTCTTCTGGAAGTTTTAAAAGCGGTTACATTAGCCATATTTGGGTAAAGCCCTTTTGAGCTTCTTTGCTAAATTTGAAATTAAACATGCTATTTTTTTATTTCCTTTGAATGCTTCACAAATTATGCACTTAGCAGAAAAAAAGGAAAGAAATGAAAGCAAACGTGTTATCTGCCCATGCAGGGCAAGCAACAGGTTCACCTTAAAGTGTAACTCCACTTTTTTGGGGAAAAAAAATAGCAAATAAAGAAAAATAATATAGCTTATAGAATTGCAACAAAAGTCATATTGTAATTGAATGTTATTAAAAATACCTTTCCTTTTCAATCTGCAGCCGCTGTAATTTTCTGAAAATGCAATGCAATATGGCTACCTGGAGTTGTTTTGTACACAGAGTGTGAACAAAATGCCCCCCAGAAACATCATTTCCTGCTTGTGTGATTGGCAGACCAATTTTCGGAGAAGTATGCCATAGATACAAGTCAGATTTCAGGCATCCCCTGCAACAAAAATGTCATTTTTGGTGAGATACCCCCAATAGGAACACGTCTAAAGGGATGCAGGCCAAGTAGCTTTCCTCATTAGTGCTCTGCTGCTGCACAGCTGACTGATAATTATGAAACCACTCCCATTAGACCCACTCAGCACAAAGGCACAGAGAAACAAACAGTGATTTCTTCAGAATAACTAAAGGTAGGAATCTGCAACAAAGTTTGTTATAATCCTTGCAATGTACATAGATCACCCAGAGGAGAATGTTTTTTTCTTAACAGAAAAAACTGTGGAGTGGAGTTATGCTTTAATGCCCCCTCCCCAGAAGCACATTCTTACCATTCCTTTTTGCTGTCACCATTCCGTTCAGATGTCAGAATCAAATAAAATAACTGATATTAGAAGCAGAATACTAATATTAAGTACTATTAAGTACTATTAAGTACTTATTAAGTAAGTGCTGGGATGGAGGAACATGTCTCTTTTATCCTCTTATGTAAGTAACATTCCTGGTGCTTGGCCCAGTGTAATGATAAGATCTAATTTTCTTGCTCTGGTAACTGAATGGAACCATGTGAAACACATAAAAGATGACCATGTTCACTCTGGAAGTGTAGATTTCCATCATCCAATTATTATTTCTTTTCATGTGACAACACTGAAGAAATGACACTTTGCTACAATGTAAAGTAGTGAGTGTACAGCTTGTATAACAGTGTCAATTTGCTGTCCCCTCAAAATAACTCAACACACAGCCATTAATGTCTAGACAGCTGGCAACAAAAGTGAGTACATCCCTAAGTGAAAATGTTCAAATGCCTTAACCCTCTTGGGCATGGAGTTCTCCAGAGCTTCAAAGGGTTGCCACTGGAGTCCTCTTCCACTCCTCCATGACGACATCACGGAGCTGGTGGATGTTAGAGACCTTGCGCTCCTCCATCTTCCATTTGAGGATGCCCCACAAATGCTCAATAGGATTTAAGTCTGGAGACATGCTTGGTCAGACCTTTACCCTCAGCTTCTTTAGCAAGACAGTTGTTGTCTTGGAGGTGTGTTTGGGGTCGTTATCATGTTGGAATGCTGCCCTGTGGCCCAGTCTCCAAAGGGAGGGGATCATGCTCTGCTTCAGTATGTCGCAGTGCATTGTGGCATTCATGGTTCCCTCAATGAACTGTAGCTCCCCAGTGCCAGCAGCGCTCGTGCAGCCCCAGACCATGACACTCCCACCACCATGCTTGACTGTGGGCAAGACACACTTATCTTTTTATTCCTCACCTGGTTGCCGCCACACACACTTGACACCATCTGAACCAAATGTTTTTCTTGGTCTCATCAGACCACAGGACATGGTTCCAGTAATCCATGTTCTTAGTCTGCTTGTCTTCAGCAAACTGTTTTGCAGGCTTTCTTGTGCATCATCTTTAGAAGAGGCTTCCTTCTGGGACGACAGCCATGCAGACCAATTTGATGCAATGTGCGGCGTATGGTCTGAGAACTGACAGGCTGACCCCCCCCCCCCCACCCCTTCAACCTCTGCAGCAATGCTGGCAAAACTCACACGTCTATTTCCTAAAGACAACCTCTGGATATGATGCTGAGGACGTGCACTCAACTTCTTTGGTTGACCATAGTGAGGCCTGTTCTGAGTGGTACCTGTCCTGTTAAACTGCAGTTTGGTCTTTCCCACCGTGCTGCAGAGGGGAGTACTCACTTTTGTTGCCAGTGGTTTAGACATTAATGGCTGTGTGTTGAGTTATTTTTAGGGGACAGCAAATTTACACTGTTATAGAAGCTGTACACTCACTACTTTACATTGTAGCAAAGTGTCATTTCTTTAGTGTTGTTACATTAAAAGATATAATAAAATATTTACAAAAATGTGAGGGGTGTACTCACTTTTGTGAGATATTGTGTGTGTATATATATATATATATATATATATATATATATATATATATATATATACATCCTGGGGTATACTTTGTAAAGCGAAGCATATATCTTCCTACTGATGTTCTTGAATAACTAACTGGCAATAATGAAAGTTAAGATTTATTTTTTCAGATTCATTGGTTGTCAAGCATGAATTGGAACAGGTTAGTAGCTGAGAACTAAGATCCAGAACTGGTTATATAGTAATTCTGTTCAATTTGCTAAAATGTTTATGCATATTCAGCAATCATGCCAGCTGTTATAAAGAATATTACATGGCGTTCTGCAAACTTTGGCTGCAACAAAATGAATGCTTTTAAATTATTCTGGAAGAAATACCAATTTTAGAAAGTTATTATGTTGGGAGTGGACCCAGCTCTGTAATATGCTTTTTCCTACCAAGTAGGTCATTAGGACTCATTGATTTAGGATACATTTTTTTGACCTTACTAAATGAATTTAAAAAGGTCAAATGTTAAACAGAAGTTCTAGGAACAGCAATTACATTTTGGAGAATTTTTTGAGCAAAATTTACTGAAGACCAGGGCTTTTTTTCACCTGGAACACGGGGGAACGCAGTTCCGGCACCCCCAGCACTAAATGTATAGCGTGGAATGTGGGGTGTGTTGTAGGGTCTATTGATATTGGCTGCTGGGGGAACTATTGTCACTGGTGGGGATCTGATTTTGTGTGAGGGTTTATTGTTGCTGATGGGGAATCTATTGTTGCTGGGGGGGTCTTATGTTGCTGGAAGGGATCTACTGTTGGGATCTGTTGTTGCTGCTGCTGGGGGGCATCTAATTTGGTTGGGTGAATATTTTGTTGTGGGTGGTTCACTGTTGCTGCAGGGAAACTATTGTTGTTGGGGTGGAGTCCATTGTTGCTGGGGGAGTCTATTGTGTGGGGATCTATTGCTGGGATTCTATTGTTGCTGGCTGCAGGGGATTTACTGCTTTTCTTTTTATCATTAACATGTTCCATACAAATGATTTAGCACCACAAAATAATACTTGGTTCTGTTTTCTCTAAAAGGGGCAGTACTGGTACGTGGGTAGGGGGTAGAATCAGGGGGTGGTGGTCAGAGGTGGGTAGGGGGCAGAGACAAGGGGTGACTCAGGGGGGGTCCTGCACCTATTCTCTGAGAAAAAAAGCCCTGATGAAGACCAACAGCACTCACACATTGCATGTAGGGAAAGGGCTCTTAGAATATGCAGTTCAAGGGGGTATATCTATGTTAATAGTATAATGCTGGGACATTCCTTCTAAAGGAAGAAAGTGATGGTTGGAGGTAAATTTGGGCCATGCTTATACAAATTCATGAATTGCATACTTTTCAACTTACTGTGTTTATATTATGACATACAGTACCTGTATATCAGTGATGCCCAACATGCGGCCCGCCAACTCTCTCTCTGCACCCCACTTTGTGTTGAGAACTTTGCAGGGTGGCAGTAGTATACCAGAAACTAGAACACTCTCATCATTTCCGCACCAGCACTAAAATGAAGTCAGTACTGTCAGGTGGATTGATCTCAGCCTGACGTCATCAGGGGGAGACAGTGTAGAAGCAGGTGATCTGATAAGTAAATACTGAGTGTCACTGTTCACCATTGTAGGGTGAGATGAGGGTTGACAGCTATCACTGACCAACAATGCTGGGGAGGGTTAAGAGCACTGCTACTGACCACTATTGTAGTGAAGGTGTTGAGGGGTGTTAACAGCATTGCCACTGGAAGGGGGTTAAGTGGGGGACATTAGCAGTGCAACTGACCATTAATGCAGGCGGTTAAAAGCACTGCCACTTACCATCAATGCCCAAAAGGGGTTGGGGGGGTATAACAGCACTGCCACTGGCCATAAATGTAGGGAAGGGCATTGAAGTGGCGTTAACAGTGTGACGCATGCAGCGTCAGACCCTGGCCACCTTGACCGACTTGTGACAAATGGCTGGTCAAACTCACACCACGCTGTCACTGATATGCAACAATGGCACTCTCAGCCTCACCCTGCACAATGATTTTCCAGCTCGTGGGATCACATTCTAAGTGCCAGCCAACTGAGAGTAATCATCGCTGGGTATAGTAAACTATGCAAGTAACCCTTTATAAACCAAATCAATCACTGCTGCCAGATATTTATCATAAATATCAAAGCTCACAATATTAGGGATAACAATTATGACTTCAAATAAACGTCTGTAACACATACTGGTGTTCATTTACTGAAGGCAAATCCACTCTGCACTACAAGTGCAATGCAAGTGCACTTGGAAGTGCAGTCGCTGTAGATCTGAGGGGAAGATCTGAAATGAGGGGAAGCTCTGCTGATTTTATCATCCAATCATGTGCAAGCAAAAATGCTGTTTTTTATTTTCTTTGCATGTCCCCCTCAGATCTACAGTGACTGCACTTCCAAGTGCACCTGTAGTGCAAAGTGGAGTTGCCTTTAGTAAATAACCCCCGTGTCACTAGAGATAGGAATATACAGATATTTACCATATGGTAGAACTCTTCAAAGACATAGGTGATCTTTAAGCTCTGCGTTAGTGCATCAGAGATAATTTTATGAAAAGATATTGTTTAATAAGTAAGCAGGTAAAACACTGCAAACAAAATATATTCAGAAATAGGGTTTTACAAATGAAAACGAGACAATACTACAACAAGGATTTCAATAATTAACCCCCCTGGCGGTATTCCCGAGTCTGGCTCGGGGTGGATTTTCAGTACCAAAAGCGGTAACCCCGAGCCAGACTCTGTATCGCATCGCAGGATCCATGTAGAGGTTACTTACCTTGTCCCCTGGATCCTGCGATGTCTCCCCGCTGTGATCTGCGAGCCGCCGTGTCTCGCTCAATTCACAGTGCCCAGCTCCGTTCCCTGAGAGCATTGCGACGCACGGGGAAGGAGTTCGGCGCCAAATTCAAAAAGTAAAAAACACAGTATAGATACAGTATACTGTAATCTTACAGATTACAGTACTGTATCAAATAATTACACATCCCCTTGTCCCTAGTGGTCTGTCCAGTGTCCTGCATGCAGTTTTATATTATAAATACTATTCTTTCTGCCAGGAAACTGGAGATTGTCCATAGCAACCAAAAAATGTCCATTTATGTCAAAAGTGCTTTTAGACCAGCTAGAAAACAGCGATAATAAATTAGAAGCACTTGCAGAATTGAGCGATAGTGATTCGTGGGGAAATTCATCATCAAACACTAAAAGTAATGACAGCGACAATTCTGCAACTGAGCAAATTTCAGTGTTTTTGATTTGATTACATTATTGAATATTTTTTATTATTATATTATTATTTGTTATAATTATTTATAGTTATTTATTATATTATAATTTTTTATTTCGTTTTTCAAACTTCATCATACCCGGGATGTCTACTAGACTCTGGTTTGGACAGATTTAAGTGAGTTATTCCTAAGAATTACAGGCCTACAATATAAAATGCCAAATTTCCGTGCAAAATAATTGTACCGCTTTCAGGATCTGAAATAATCATACCGTCAGGGAGGTTAACAAAGTCCTGTTATGCAGGTTTAGCAAAGTCCAATCAATGTGCAAAATGGATCAGTGGCTCTCATAAGTCTTGGCTAATGTTCCTTGTTTGATGGTAAAAGGAGAGCTATAGACTGCTGATTCAGTCCCTCTTTTCTGGTCCCTGAGGGTATTGACAAAAATGATCTGACCACTTAGAAGGTCTGAGGAGTGACCGATGGGATGTCATAGCCTTTTATGAGCATCCAGCTATCCAGCCTTCACATATAGTTTTCCACAGATATTAATATAGTATCTTATACCTACAGGTTGCATTCTGGTAACTTGTATATTATTGTCCAGTATGAAATTACTGTTTGAATGAATACAAATATGATGGACATGAGATGCTTATTCCACCTCCAGTACTTCCTACAATAATGGTGTTTGGGCATAAAATGCTGCTAATTAACTGATACAGGTACATTTGTAGTTATTCTGGCAGTACCATTATTATCTCAAGAGTTATGAAATACACTGAAGTTTTGATTCTCCAGTACGAGATACACAGAAAGGTATCTTTGCTAATTACTACAGCTAAACTATTTAAAGCAATTGATTACCTATGACAGTTATCTGCTTAAAGTGATACTAAACAGAGAAGTGTTAATTGCCACAATTCATTCATATAACTCATATATCATACCAATGTATTTTTTTTAATCCTCTAAGTACCTTATTCCTGCAGCACTGTTGTGTGGTCACATGATCTTTCCCTGTTCTTTGGCATATGAAGGGGAAGATACTTGGGAGGGGCTTCTATTACTGCTGATGTATGCTCTCTACTGTATGAATCTGCATCTACACAGCTCTGATTGGTGCTATGCCAGTCAGTAAAAAAAAAAGAAGAGTAACTCAAACTAAATATAAATATAAAACAACTGTTTTACAGCTCCTTATAAATCTTTATTGGACATCACATTTTTTTATTGTATATTAATATGGTATAGAGTCAAAGATGATTGACACTACCTTTTATTTTGTTCAAACGGCATCTGCATCTAAGACTCTTTTTTTACTCTACAGGTGTTATCAATTACAATTGATATATTTATTTCTGATTTATAATAAAACTAGCGTCTTTTTTGCAAGTTTTTTGGTGAATGTAATCAATCAGCATACAAAATCCCACCCCTATAGTGTTTAGCAATAGGAGGACAAAGGAAATGAAACTGGAGCATGTTCACTAGATGGCAACAGCTGATCTACACAATCTCGGGCTGCAATGAGGACACAGCAGATGAGAGCGACAGCTGAAGGCAGGATCAACCAGGTATATATCACTCTACACAAAACGAATTTTTTAGTGTCTTTATGAGTATGCACACTCTGTTATATAACATTTAATGAGAGTTTTTCAAAGTCTGGCCTATCCCCTCAATTGTAATTCATGCGCCCAGCATCCTGAAAGGGGCCAGGCACATGGATAGGGAGGGCGGCGGTGGTGTTAGGGGACGCGGCGCCCATGCTCCCACAATGCATAGGCTGCCACTGGTTGTTTCTGTACTAAGTATCCTGATTCCTCCTTGCAAATCTGGTTATCTGTCACTTGTCCTCTCATGTATCCTTCACATTTACTCTCCATCCATAGATCAGCTGTTGCTCCCCTTTCTCACATATTCTCCTGCCAATCCTCATTCACTCTTTTTTAGCTTTTCAGCTTCGTCTCCCTTTTCTTCTTCCTCCTCTGTCCTCAGCCATCTATGGCTTCCTTGATACAGCGCTATCCTTCTCCTTCATATTCAGTGATCCATCACTTCCCTGCTATTACTAAATTTTGCTTCTCCATCTTCAGCCATTCTAATCTCCTCCCTGCTCTCACCTTTCCTTCATCCTTAGCCATCTATCTCCTCTCTGCTTCTCTTCCTTATTTCTTCTCTGTCCCCAGCCATTCATCTCCTCTTTGCTCCTTTTCTGTCTGCCTTCATTCTTAAGCCTCGTACACACAGTCAGATTTTCGGATTTATTTATCTTTATAGATTTCTTGAAGGATATTGTTGATAAATATTACTGTCCCAAGTGGAAGGCTTCTCCAACTCAATCTGCAGGAGGGCCACCAAATTCCCTCTGACCATTAACCTGTACAAGGTTAACCACTTCAGCCTCGGAAGGTTTTACCCCTTAATAACCAGGCGTTTTTTTGCGATACGGCACTGCATTACTGACAATTGCGCTGTTGTGAAAAGCTGTACACAAATAAAATTTATGTCCTTTTTCCCCACAAATAGAACTTTCTTTTGGTGGTATTTAATCACCTCTGCAGTTGAAATTTTTTGTGCTATAAACAACAAAAAAAAAAACAACAATTTTGAAAAAAAAAACATTTTTTACTTTCTGCTATAAAACATATCCAATAACAAAATGTAAAAAATCTAATCTCTTCATCAATTTTGGCCAAAATGCATTCTGTTACATATTTTTGGTAAAGAAAAATCCCAATAAGCGTATATTGATTGGTTTGCGCAGAAGTTATAGTGTCTACAAACTATGGGATATTTGTATGGCATTTTTCTTTATTTACTTTTTTTTTACTAGTAATGGCGGCGAGCAGTGATTTTTAGCAGGACTGCGACATTGCGGTGGACAAATCAGACACCTAACTGACACTTTTGACACATTTTTGGGAACCAGTGACACCAATACCAGTGATCGGTGCTAAAAATATGCACTGTTACTGTACTAATGACACTGGCAGGAAAGGGGTTAACATCAGGGACGATCAAAGGGTTAAGTGTGCTCCTAGAGAGTGCTTTCCAACTGTGTGGGAGTTGCTTTGCCTGGATGAAGACAGAGATTGGTGTTCCTGCTTAGCAGGAACACAAGATCTCCATCTTCTTTCCTGTCAGAATGGCGATCTGCCTTGTTTACATAGGCAGATCGCCGTTCTGCCTCTGGGGAATAATTGCGATGTCCGCCGGGCCCGCTGATTGGCATCCCCTGTGTCCAATCAGTGCGAAATTGCGCCTCCGGCACTCTATAAATCCTGTATAATAATAATATTTGAGAATTATCTGATCTCTCCATGGGCAGGAGGCTTACCCCTAGTCCCCTCTGTCCCAGTTTGGTCTGCCACAGGGTTATTTACTAAAACTGGAGAGTGCAAAAGCTGGTGCAGCTCTGCATAGAAATCAATCAGGTTTTATTGTCAAAGCTTAATTGAACAAGCAGAAGTTAAAAGCTGATTGGCTACCAGGCAGAGCTGCACCAGATTCTGAGTGCTCCAGTTTTAGGAAATCTCCCCCATAGAGCCATCAAATTATTTTTTCACTCTCAGTCCTGCTTGTCACTGATTAATTTCCCAAAGAGTGTTGTCTTAAAATGTGTCATTGTCAATATTCCCAATACCTAATTGTAATATAAACAGTGGTCTAAAAATAGGTGACATTCTAGGTCCATACATATTAAGACTTCTCATTGGTTTGATGGTGGAAGTTTGTATCTAGCAATTAAATATATGGCTCACAGTGTGGTGGGATAAACAGAGGTGAGGAATTACAAGCAGAGAAGAGAAAGATTGCTGAGATGAGTGAAGGGGAAGCATGGCGGAGAGGAAAGAATTAGTACTTGGATAACAAGTAGGGAAAAGAATAATGGAGGAGAAGCAGGGATGACAATCAGAGTGGGAAAGAATGGCTTTAAGAGTGAGGTGGACTGCTGAGGATAAGGTGGACTTGGGATAAGAAGAATTGCTGAGGAGGAGGGATGACAAGGATATAGAAGTAGAGTGGCTGAGAAGAAGTAGGGAAAAAAAGCAAGAGAAAGACAGCAGAGAAATAGGAATGACAACAAGATGATAAAGGATAACTGAGAATTAGGAAGAGGAAGATGGCATAGGAGAAGAGGGATGGATGGAAAGGAAGAGAAGAAGTAGGGGGGTAGAAGTAAGAATGACCAGCACGCAAGAGTAGGAAGGCTAAGAAGTAAGGAGGAGAAAATAGATGAGAAACAGGGAGGAGATGCACAGATGGGAAGGATGGAGGGGAATTAGCAATGACAAGCAGCAAAGAAAAAGGAACGCTGAGAGGGTGGGGTGGCTGACAGAACTTGAAGAAGGCAAAGCTTAGTGGACAGAGAGAGAGATCAAGAGAGAAAGAGGAAGAGAGTTTGTTATTGTTGGTTTGATGTGCTCTATGGTTTGGTAAACCACATCTCTGCCTACATTTGATCATATTTAGGCACATTACGTTCAGTTTTGTGCAGCCTCGCATTAAAAATGTTGTCTTTGAGAAGTATGTGCTTTTTTCATGAAGCTTTTTTTCAGTTATTGTTTTTATGACCTCTTTCTGAAGAAAGGGTTAATTTTGAGGACACTGGGTCATCATGTTTGTACAGACATAGCACATTGCAGGTGCATTATTCTCAACATGGAGCAATGATTCGTCTTACCAATCTGCATAAATATTCCCTGTTCATTCTGCTTTCAGCCGAAGGTCAGTGAATTCTTACTGTCTTAAATGTAAAACAGCCTGAATCAGGTGGAAACCAAACAGACATCAAACCAGCTGTGGGCTGAAGAAAGCAAGGGGATACGGAAGAGGGCACAGTTTATTTATCACTTTGCAGCTGCAATCACAAATCTCTATTCATTTTCCAAATATTCTTCTTTCCTTCTGGAAAGAACTACGAGAGCATATGCAGAGTGTGCTCTCAGCAGGTGACCACTCCTGCAGTTATTATATAGACATAACAAAATTCACGGAAAGCTGAGAAGTGGAATGATCTTGTGTTTATCTCAAAGATGTAGGCTCTCTATTCTCCTTAAACAGATTTTTCTCTCCAGCTGACTTTTTACCCTCTTGGTTTACATCATGTACGTCATTGTCATTCAATAGTTTTTCCCACTGGAGATAAGCTCATGTATAGTTATATTTGTGGAATGTAAAATATGTCCATCCCAGTATATTTTCTGAGCAACTTTGTTACTGATGAACCATTTCCATTTAATTAGGACTGAGCTTCTAATTAGACTATAATGAAAGCAGTATGCTCATATATTTGGTAGACATGACTGCTGTTTGTCTTAAAACTGAAATTTAAGCCCCTTGAAATAGTGTAATAGTACAGTTTATGATCTGCTTTATCTTTACCCAGAGCCTTTTTATCTTTGAATACAGTAGAAAAAGGTTAGAACCTTTACGTTTTTTTTTGCTTTCTGTGTCTTCCCCCTTCCACTTATTATCAGGAGACACTGCAGGAGGTGTGTGGAAATCTCTAACAATTTTGGGGAAATCTCCTCTCAGACTGTTCTCACTGGAACAGGTGACATCATTAGAAGATTTCCCCTAACCTTTTGTTCTGCTGGCAGCTATAAAATTAACAGGACAAATAGAGTGTGAATTTACCCAAAGGCAACACAAACCTAAGGCCACATGGGCAGAATGTCGGAAGGCATTTGCTGGTTAAAAAAAAAAAAACCTGCTGGCACTCTGCCCGTGTGTATGTCGGTCTGTCCCACAGAAGTCAACCGCCTGCTATTGGACGTGCATGATGGAAAACCAGCAGCCGACCAACTCCCGATTAACGCCCTCAGCCAATGGCAGTTCCAAGGGTGTCCCCCTGTCATAACACAACAGCTCAGCGGGGGGGGGGGGATCGCTGGACTAACCTTGCATGGTTAGTACAACGGCTCCAAGTTTTTTTTCATGCAACCCAACTGTAGTGTATACCAGGCTTAACAGAGGTTCCAAACATTCCCTAATCTATTCAAAACATCTAAAATGGCATTACATACAGGCTAAAGATGCTAATTGTTTACATTTTGCAATTTATTTTGTAACCCAGACTATTTTCAAAACTCATATGGCAGTAAACCTGTTCTACTGAACCTTCTGTTCCTAAATCTGTTATTATGCAGGCCAGTGTATCCTAAGATCCCATCTCCAACCATCTAAAAACATGGAGGGTGTAAAGCAAAAATATTGCTGAACCATTGTAAATATGCTTTCTCTTGATTATGCAGGAAAAATTATTCAAACTTGTAATCTATTCTATTGCAGTATTTGAAGCATTGCTTTCATGGGTCTGTCATTGTAAATAAGGTAGGTTGCACAGTACAAAATGATTGGCAAGAGGAACACTGAAAGACCTGCTCAATCAGTCTGTGATAGATCATGACTGATATATAGAAAACTCCTATTTAGGGTACACTGCAGTCAAAACTGAAATGCAGTCAGGGAGGACAGTCTATCTTCTCATTGCTTTACTTTTTATCCAGGTATTGTTATAGTGCACAAGTCCACCCCACTCCTTTTTATCAGCAATCTGCTAATCTGGGAACCCCTGCTTGCGAGGAATTAGAGTTATGCCCAAAACAACCACTGTAGACTCTTTGGTGACCCTCACATACAAAAAGACTTACCGTACGTTAAAAAAAAAAACACGTTTTTTTCAAACTTGTCACTCTTCTTTTGTTTATAGCGCAAGAAATAAAAACCGCAGAGGTGATCAAATACCACCAAAAGAAAGCTCTATTTGTGGGGAAAAAAATGATTCATTTGAGTACAGTGCTGCATGACCTCGCAATTGTCATTCAAAATGTGACAGCGCTGAAAAATGAAAATTGGCCTAGGCAGGAAGGGGGTGAAAATGCCCTGTATTGAATTGGTTAATAAAGGAATTATCAAAAACTTTTTTTGGTGAATAGGTAGGGGTACAATGTACCCGATACCCATTCACATAGGGGAGGGCGGGAAGCCCCCCACCCTCAGACCCCGACAACCAATGGCTAGGGTTGTCGGGAAGAGGCTCTTGTCCCCATCAACATGGGGACAAGGTGCTTTGGGGGGAACCTCAAAGCACACTCCCCATGTTGAGGGCAAGCGGCCTAAGAAGGTTCAGGAGGGGGAGTCACTCGCTCGCTCCCCCCCTTTTCTGGCCTGCCAGGCTGCTTGGTTGGATAAGGGTCTGGTATGGACTTTGGGGGGGACCCCATGCCAATTTAAAAAAAAAATGGCATGGAGTTCCCCTTAAAATCTATACCAGACCCAAAAGGCCCAGTATGGATTTTAGGGGGACCCCATGACATTTTTTTAAATTCTGTCATAGGGTTCCCCTTAACCACTTCAATACACTGTAATATATATATATATATATATATATATATATATATATATATATATATATATAACACAGTATATATATATTAATACACTGACTGCACTGTATATATATTCTACACTGACTGCACTATATATATATATATATATAATGTATACTAAACTGCCTGCACGCCACTAACTGACCTGCCTAATCTAGCTCAAGTTCTCTCAATCTCCACGTTATCACACTACATACGGCCGCCATGTAAGTGGCCTTATATAGTGTGGGGCGTGGACTTAGCCCCCTGAGCCATGATTGGCCAAAGGTACCCTGTCTTTGCCCAATCATGGCTCTCACAGCAGATTGCGCTGTGATTGGCCAAAGCATGCAGGTCAGTGCATTATGGGGTGCTCCGTGATGTTCAAATTTGCGGCGAACGCCCCATATTTTCGATTCTTCTGCGAACAAACGAACGTTTGACTCGAACATCGGGACCAACTCTACTACCCACCACCACTCCACTCCTGAACTGGCTGCTCCCCCTTCTTGACACTCTCCTCTTCTTAACCCCAGGGGTTACCTATAGTTAACACTTTGTTTCATAACTACAAGGGTTAACTTTGTATTAACACACTTTACTGCATAGCCCAGAGGGTTAACGTAGACAAATACTCCTCATTCCCCCAGTTCTTTTGATATACTAGAAATACAAATATACAAATATTAACCTGTTCCCGCTGACTGCACACAGATATGCAGCCTCAGGGAAGTGGGCTTTTTTTCGTGGGGCTGCATACTGTATATGCGCATACCCCTTTGCTGCACAACGCACTCCCAGCATAGAGACCAGGCTCTCACCATCAGCCCTGGGTCTCGTACTATCTTGACTCAGGACTCTCAGTTCCAGGTCATCTGATCGCTGTGATAGAAATGTTCTGGCATTTTAAGGGGCTCAAAAATAAGGATAAGGCCATCGGTTCATTAGGATTGATACATTTTTAAAAATTCAGTATATACCATAGTTTGTAGATTCTATAGCTTTCACACAAAGCAATTAATATACACTTATTGGGATTTTTTTTTTTTACCAAAGACATGTAGCAGAATACATTTTGGCCTAAATTTATGAAGAAATTAGATTTTATTGTATATGTTTTATAACAAAAAGTAGAAAATATTGGAGTTTTTTTTCAAAATATTTAGTCTTTTTTTGTTTATATAGCAAAACTTAAAAAAACCAGTGCTGATCAAATACCACCAAAAGAGAGCTCTATTTGTGTGGAAAAAAATGATATCAATTTTGTTTGTGTACAGTGTTGCATGACCACGCAATCGCCAGTTAAATTAGCAAAGTGCTGAATAGCAATAAATGGCCTGTTCATGAAGGGGGTAAAACCTTCTGGAGGTTACATTTTATCCAGTAAAAGCTGTCCTTGAGCTCCAGTGACCTTGCTTAAGAAAGATGATGTCATCAGTCTGCTACGGGCAGAAGGAAACAATTCTGGAGTCTTGTAACTTTGCAGCTAATCACAAACTGAGAGGCTGCAGAAAGGATTTATCTTTGTCAGATATTTGTGAATGCTGCGCAGACTCCAGGATTTAAATGACTGTGTAATCTCCGAGCCAGGATCGCAGTCCAGGAAGAAGATGCTAACCCTGGATAATGCATGCACAAAGATGGTTCCATCCTACTGGAGAGGGAGGAAAAAGAAGGCATTGTCAGGGGCATTACTGTAAACTCTGGTAGCCCTGGTTCACACCGGTACGGCTTTAAAATCGCGCTACTTCAGCACGATTTCAAAGCCACACATCAGTGTGATTTGCCCTGCAGATGTAATTGCGGCTTTCAACTTCATTTAACAGAAGTCGATGCAAGTCGCAATGATATTGGTAAAAAGTAGTGCAGGAACCTATTTAATAATCGCGACATGAACGGTTCCATTGCTGGCAATGGGGTGCGACTTGTCATATGATTTGTAACTGTCAAATCGCATGACAAGTCGCATTGATGTGAACAGGGGCTAAAAGGTAATAAATACTTGTATATGTTGCATTTACACATTGCACAACATGGTTATACTTAACAAGAACAATGTATCTGTTTATAAGTCTACCACATGCTAAACGCTCCATTTTACCATGCAGGCAGCTGTCTGTTTTGGGCTGCGGTGAGCCACATTGGGGGGGGATAATGTGATGTCTGTTTCAGTGCATTACATTGTTTACTATTTTAACTTTGTTTGAAGTGTGAAAAGTAATTCTTCACCCTTATCTCCACACAGCAGCAACATGTGTGCATTTATGGCAGGTCATCGCACCACACCACCCGACTGTGTTGCAGTGTAAACCAGGCTCTCGGAAGACAATTGTTTTCTATGTACTCAAGCAGTGAACAGCTTTTTTCCAGTGTGAATGAGCCACTGAAGCCATTTGAAGATATTTATGTTATAATGCTCTTGAAGGCTGCATATGAGGCATGAGTAGCATCTTACTGCTTGTATTAACTTTCACTTGTAGTTCTCTGACATACAGGAAGAGAGGTGGAAAAGGATACACGCTATGAGTAGTCATATGGGACATTTTTCTTCCTTCTGCCATTGGAATAGGCTCACATATGAAATCTTTATAAAGCTGCCAAGTGCCTGGTCAGAGGCCAAAGTGCCGAGAGGGTACCCCTTGCGGTAAGTGCAGAAAACCCCTGAAGGTAGTACAGGGAATACAGTGCCCAAAGAAGCAGAATGCGCTGCAGAGCAGGTGCTCTTAGCAGTTCCGGGCGTACTTAGCAGCAGGGCAAACAGGAATCAGTACCAGAACCCAGGCCAGTGATCATACAAAGTGGAGGCAGGTAGCGTAAACTGGAACAAGCCAGGGTCATACGCGGTTATACAGGTAATAGCATAGTCGGTGAGATAAGCCAAGGTCAAGCACAGTGGATCAAGCAGAATCAAAGTCAATAGTTCAAGCCAGGGGTCAGAGCCAGGAATCAAGTTGAAGCAGGTCAAAAGGCAAGCCAGGTCTGTAACAGGAATTCCAAGATCAGGATACACAGGCAAAGTAACACAGTGGGGGGGGGGGGGGGGGTGGCTGACAATAATCCAGCAATTTTTGAGAGGAGTTCCTGATCTTATATAGGCCAGTGGACGCTGACAATTAGCATGCTTTGCATACACCGGTGTTGAGGGTTGTGAAGTTATACAACCTCCCTCACACATTATATTGAAAGGCTTGTTCATGCATATATGCGCTGGATGATGGTATATCAAAGTTCCTGATGTGAGCAGACTGATTGCACATGCAAATCCATTTTTCTGGAAGAAAATGAAGTAAGCCCATCTAAACTGTGTCAAAGTAATGCAGTATTCAACACAGTGTATAATTCTTCAGACCTAATACAAATAGCCTTCTTATTGATCGGCTCAATCCACCACACCCACTAATTAAAGATCAATAGGTGGGTGCATGTCAACAAATGTTTGTAAAGATCAAATAGTATATACAAAAAAAAAGAGAAAAGAAAAGGGGGAGGGCAACATTATCTAGAACAGAAATGTTGTAGGGCTCCAGAGCATAGTCTGAATTACTTGTTCAAAAAGGGGGCAAAGCTAAGACTGTCATTCAATCCCCGGGGTTTGGTCGTCTCCAATTCCCATAATCCATCTTGTTTCATGTTGAAGGACTAACTTATTGAAGTCCCCCCCGCCCAGTATTCTGGGGGATGATTTCAAGAACCCAACATCTAAGGAATTTAGGGTCTCTATTATGTTCCAGACACACATGTCTGGCCAGAAGGAACTTAAGGTGATACGTTGAAATCTCATATAGGTGATCCTGGAATCTCTTGTGTATTGTGCGTATCATCTTCCCAATGTAAAATGATCCACGGGCACAGAGAATCACATGGACCACCCCCATAGTGTTACAGTCAGCCTTTTGCCTACACCTCAATGTCCTCCCCGTTGGTAAGAGTAAAGTATCCCCTTCAATCATGAAGATACAAACTTCACATCTCCCACATTTATGCATTCTTGCACGTGTCTGTAGCCTGGGGGGTACCCATTTAATATCACTATAGAACAATAGTTCCCCTAGTGATTTAGCTTTCCTATAGATTAAATTTTGTTGCTCTGTGGTGAATTTTTATACCGAGGAGTCCTCATTTGGTAAGTGCCAGTGTTTGGCAAGATGTTCTTCACTCCATTCGTAAACTCTGTTTATTATAAGCTTAATGTAGCTGTGTTCCACAAATTTTCATCAACCTCTCTCTGCCTAAAAATAAACTCCTCATTGTTTGAGTTCTTAGCTCTCTGGTATGCTTTGCCTAGCCATTTCTTTTTATATCCCCGCTGCAGAAATCGCTTGCATAGATTGGTCGCTTCCACCTCAAATTCCACTATATCTGAACAATTCCTACGTGCTCTTAGATATAGGCCTACTGAGATAGCCATTGACTTTCTAAACAATCTGGTTTAACCCCTCCTCTTCCAGCCAATACCAAGACCAGAAATGTTACTTTCCTCCTATCAAGTTCACTGGTGAATTTTAAATTGTAGGGGTTAGAGGCTACTCCCCTCACAAAGTCCTGGGCCTGTTCCTCTGAGTCCGTCCAGAGGACAAGGATGTCGTCGATGTACAATATTGGATATTGGCATATTTGTCAGGTCTTCTCGGAATTCTTCCCCGACAAAAGCATTGAGACGTTTCTTAACTTAATAATTCTGTATACATTTATTTTATTTTTTTTCAATATATGTTTATTAAAATTTTTCAGATATACATAAAGTCACAGTTATCTGGTATACATTGAAACAGAAGCTGTTAATACAATCAATAAGTCATACAATCAATAAGTCATACAATCAATAAATAAAGCAGAAATGAAAGAACAAGTTCAAAATATGGCCAACTGAGCCTCTTACTAGGTCACTTCTGTATTAGTGATGGAAGTGAAGTTCTGACCCAGTAAAGTATTCCTATGGTAAAGGGGAATACCCTAATTAACAAGTGTATAAACTAAGGATCCTTAAGCATCTCCATGTGGGGGAGAAGGGGTTGCTGTGGGGGTAGGGGTCCAATCGGGGTAATGTTATGTACCGATCAAAGCCACCCTTAAACCCATTCACCCCTAAAGGGTTCTAACTGTGAATGGGTGGGGGCCATGTGTAGTAATGTGTGTGGTTTTAAACCTATTCGGTACCCATATGATTGAGAGGCAGCTCCGTAATAATAATATGTTGTTTAGGAGTGGGGGGGGGGGGGGGTAAGGAGACCAGAAACCGTTAAGGTGTGTGCTCCTGCCGGAACAGTGAAGGGGTTATGTTGGTATCAGGTTGAGAGGGTGTGGAGATCGCCTAAGTATGATCAGTGAGGATCAATTGGGTAAGAGGAAGGGAATGGACGGAGGGAGGACACGATCAGCCAGACACTATGACGTTTCTGTGACAGATCAGTATCGATCATGGCTGAGAGGTTGGGTCACCGGGCGGAATGCTCTGCGTCGAGGACACTCTAAAGTGTAACCAGCAAGCCCATGTTGTATTAAATTTTGTCGGATTGTCTTTTGCTTGGTAAATGAGTTTTTCCATCTCTGCCGTTCTATCGACTCTTTTGAACCATTCAGCCACTGTGGGTGGTGTGGAACTCCTCCAGTGAACCGGGACACAGAGGGTGGCTGCATTGATAAGGTGTAGGGTAAGGGATTTTTTGTAGGAGGAGAGGGGCATGGAGGTGTGATGGAGCATGTATTGGGCCGGAGTGAAGTCTGGGGCGTAAGAGGTAATTTGGGTGATAATGCGGTGAATTTCCGTCCAGTACGGTATGATAAGAGGACATTCCCACCAGATATGTATGAGGGTGCCAAGCGCCGCATTGCAACGCCAGCATGTCGGGGGGACCGAGGGGTGCATTTTGTGCATCTTATCAGGTGTCCTATACCAGTTGGTGAATATTTTGTATCTGTTTTCCTGGGTGGATACATTAATGGAGTATATATATATATTGTGTATACGTTCCCATTCAGCGGAGGTTAAGTCTATAGACAGTTCTGATTCCCAACGACGGATAAGCTTATCATCTTTAATTTTGCAATTTGAAAATAAGAATGCGTAAACAGTAGAGATCACATGACGTTGGGGTTCTGAACTATCACATAGCAATTCAAAGGGTGTACGCTCTCGGTACCATAGTGAGATGGATTTGGCGTCAGTAAAAAAGTGTCTTAATTGTAGGTACTTGTAAAAGGGGATGTTGTATTCAGTGAGTTTGGCTGACATGGCTTGGTGAGGGAGGAGTTCACCATTTTGGAAGAAGTGGTGTGCCCTGATGGGGGCTGTGCATGATTCCCTGTGCATATCTCTTAAGGCAAGGCCTGGCAGGAAGTCAGGATTACGGACCAAAGGGGTCATAGGGCCTGGGTGCGGTGTGTAATCGAGTGCTTTGCCGGCTAATTTAAGGTGGGACAATGTGGCTCCGATAAAGGGATGTGTCACCAAATCTCTAGGAATGGAGTTGTGCTTGATCCAGGGTAGATGTGACAGCGGGGTTTTAGTGAAAGAATCCTCAAGTGTAATCCAGGCTTTATTGGAACGATGCAGATGCCAATCTACAATCCTAGTTAAATGACATGCTCAGTGGTATTTTTGAATGTCGGGGAGGCCAAGGCCCCCTAATAGCTTGGGGAGTACTAGCCTATCCCAGCTTAGTCGGGGGGTCTTGGACGCCCAGATAAAAGTCCTGCACATACGCTTGTATGATGTAAAAAAGGAGGTGGGTAGCTTTATGGGGATTGTCTGAAAAAGGTAAAGAAGTCTGGACAGTACATTCATTTTTAATATGGCTGTCCTACCCAACCAGGAGAAGGACCTGAAATGCCATTTATTTAAATCAGCTTGTATGTTTTGAAGCGCGGGTTGGAAGTTTCTCATGTAGAGATCCTGTAGTTTAGTAGGTATTTTGATTCCCATGTATGTAATGTCCTGTGATTCCCATGTAAAGGGGAAGTTCTGTTTGCATTGGGTGACCAGTGTGGCTGGTAGGGTGATGTTCAGTGCTTTCGATTTTGTAAAGTTAATTTGAAGGTTTGACAAGGTTTTGAATAATGAGAAATCTTTAAGAAGATTGGGGATAGTGACTATAGGGTCCGTGAGGAAGAGTAAAATGTCATCCGCATAGGCTGCTAATTTATAGTGGTTATCACCAATGTTAATGCTTTTGACGTCCGGGTTATCTCTTAATCTGTGGAGCATTGGTTCCATAGTAAGGATGAATATGAGCGGGGATAGGGGCATCCCTGACGGGTTCCGTTTGAGACAGAGAAGGCGTTCGACAGGCGGCCATTGATCCTAAGTTTAGCTGTAGGTGCAGAGTATAGTGCCATGATCATTTGGAGTAGATGCGATGGGAAACCCATTACTCTTAAGGTCGCTTCCATATAGTCCCAGGCCACCCTGTCGAACGCCTTCTCCGCGTCCAAAGACAGGAAAAAACCTTGTGTGGATGTTTTGGAGAGCCAGTGATGGATATTTAGAGCCTTGATAGTATTGTCCCTGGCCTCCCTGCCAGGGACAAAACCTACTTGATCAAGGGAGATTAATTTGGGTAGCAGAGGGAGAATGCGGTTTGCCAACACTTTGGCGTAGAGCTTTAGGTCTACGTTCAGAAGTGATATCGGGCGGTAGTTAGAGACCAATGAGGGGTCTTTGCCTTGTTTGGGAATGAGAGTGACGTGTGCTTCAAGGATGTCCCTCATCGTATTAGAGGTTGGTGAGAGATTATTGAAGGCTTTGGTGAGATGGGGAACGAGGGTGTCTGGGAAGGACTTATAATAGCTAACTGAAAGGCCATCTGGGCCAGGGCTTTTGCCCAGTTTCATTTGTTTTAATGTAGTTAAAATTTCTTCTCCTGAGAGTGGGAGATCAAGGTCCGAGGATTCATCAGGAGAGAGGGGGGAGGGACAGTATTGTCCAAGGAAGTCGGTAATGGCTGTAATTCGGTCCAAGGTGGCTGCAGGGGGGAGCGTGGTGGGGAGGTTGTATAGTTTGGAGAAGTACTGAACAAAATGGTCAGAGATATCATCCGTAGTAACAAGGGCGTCGGCAGTCGGTGTTGTAATTTTGTGAATGGTATGGGCCGCTTTCTTAACTTGAAGCGCTCTGGTTAAAAGTTTACCCGACTTGTTGCCGAATTCGTAGAATAATTTTTGGGTCATGGCATAGTTACGTTTTAGTGTGTGGTTAAGTTCCTCTAGAAGTTCTTCTCTGGTCTGAGTTAGTTCCGTTAATGTGGAAGCTGCTAGCGATGCTTTGTGTGCTTGTTCAAGTGTTAGTATGCGGTCAGCTCATTAATTCGTGCTTTTCTAAGTTTGTTTCGTTGGGCCGCAAGGGAGATAAATTTCCCCCTTTTGACGCATTTGTGTGCTACTCAAATGGAGATAGGAGAGGTGTCTTCTGTTGTATTTTCTGCAAAGTATTGGGTGAGGCTCGTGGTAATTTGTTGAATATGGTCCAGATCGGTCAGTAGAATTATCAAGTCGCCATATGTTGGACCTACCATGGGTCCTCGGGAGGGTTAGAGTTATAAATATGGGGTTGTGATCAGAAAGAACCATGGGTTCAATCGTGGCTTTTGAGAGGTGTGTGAGATCATTTTGGGATAAGAAAAAGTGGTCTATTCTTGAGTATTTGTTATGAGGTGCAGAAAAGAAGGTGAAGTCCTTAGTGTTGGGGTGTAATGTGCGCCAGGCATCGTGAAGTAACAGGTTGCTGAGTTGCAATTTAATAGCTCGTAAGGCTCTGTAGGTTAGGGAGGAAGCACTGTTGGATGTGTCAAGGGAGGGATTCAGAGCGACATTGAAGTCGCCTCCTACTATCAGAGTACCTGATTGGAAGCTGAGAAGTTGTTGGAAGGTGTCTCTAAAAAAGGCCACTTGTTGCGTGTTAGGGGCGTAAATGTTCGCTATTGTGACAGGTCTGTGGTGCAGAGTGCCTTTAATGAATATGAATCTCCCTTGGGAGTCTCTTTGGACTTCTGTCACCTGCAGGGGGCATTGTTTAGAAATTAAGATTGAGACTCCTTTGGATTTAGCCTCGGTGTTGGAAACGTGGTAAACCATTGGGAATTGGTGATTATACAGTTTAGGGATGCTATCCATCCTGAAGTGCGTTTCCTGTATAAGTGCTACGTGTATTTTCGATCGTTGTAGGAAATAGAACAGTTTAGACCTTTTCTCTGGGATGTTAAGGCCTTGTATATTGATTGAGCAGAGTTTGAGTGTCTGTAGGTGCTTATGTAGGTCAGGCGGTGAGGCCTGGGGGTCTGTGTCATCCGCCATAAGTACTAGTGAATGGAGAGGGATGACCTAGGCGATCAGGATGTGGGTCTGTTCAGTGTATTGCAGGCTTAAGTGTAATGTTGAGGTAACTGGGGTGAAACCGATGAGGTTTGGGGGTGACTTGCTCCACTACCTCTAAACTGTACAGTATCGGTAAAGTACAGTGCAGGTACGATGTGTGTACCCTGAGGGGTGTAACAGCACCGTGATTCACAACTGTGTGGGGGTTGGCAATTACCAAGCAGTGAAGGAGGACTATAGGTAAAGGAAAGAATGGTATAGTCCGCCACCACAGGGTCTTCAGGTGATAAAAGGAGGAGGTTTTGGAGAACGTATTTTCTGGGGGATATATAATAGGGCGAGGGGATACTCTCAAAGAAACGAGAGTGCTGGGTGGTGGGATTTGGGTGAATAAATGCAACATTACACAAATAGCATACAAGAACCATCATATAGAAATATTGGGAGTCCTGATACCACCACCCAGCCCCCATACCAGAAGGCACCCAAAACGCCATTAAATACTATCACGGCTAAATGCGGGATTTGTAAAGGTGGGTGCCCTCTCATGGGTCAAGTGTCGGCCTCAGAACGTGTGAGGTTATTAAACAGAGGACATTTATAGGGCCTAAAAACAGCACAAAAATCTCAAAAGAGGGATAGAACACTGTAACCGGAGTAACATGTAAATAAACAAGTAAATCATTCAGTAAGCTGACCATGCAATCAGTGACAGATCTCCAACTAGAAAGTCTGAGGAATACTAAACTTGTAGACTAGAAGATTTACCATAGAGAGAGTGTGGAATATACCTCATACCTCGCCGTGCAACCTAACATGCCAGCAAGTGTGATTGGGTAAAGTTACAGTTACAGGCCAGTAGATGGCGGTAGTGTACTCTGCATAAGCCTGCAGGTAGGTGTCACATCAGTTGAGTGTCTGTACAGGACATGTAGATGGATGTAGTGTACTGTGCATAAGCCTGCAGGTAGGTGTCACATCAGTTCCCAGCAGTGAGTGTCTGTACAGGACATGTAGATGGATATAGTGTACTGTGTATAAGTCTTCAGGTAGGTGTCACATCAGTTAAGTGTCTGTACAGGACATGTAGATGGAGGGGGAAGCCCCTGTAGGCTCCTCAGTCAGTACACGAGTGGTTGCCGCCAGCGATGGAGTGGAAGAGGGGACCATGTGAGACACGGCTTTGGAAGTCAGCATTGAATGTGATGATCTGTGTGAGGCGTTGTCCAGGTAACAGTCGCAGTGTTCGTCGGATGTTCTTGAGGCTTTTCCTTGGTGTCAGGGAGATTATGGGCGGAAGTGACACTGTACAGAACTGCTGCCAGTTCAGGGGCGGGTACAAACCGCAGGGTGTTGTGGGTCATGTAGTTTTAGAACACTCCACTAGACATATGGGCGGTGTTTATTCCATAGGCAAGTGCTGCTGATTTTTAGCTAAACTTGCAATGTCCATGACAGGGACACAATCTGAACCCAGTACAAGATGCAAAACATCTATTGTGCCGAATATCTCTTGAAGAAAGTCAGTCACATAAACATTGAATTAAAGGTTAACAGTGTGAGAGAACTGATTAAAGCCGAACAGGGCAAACTGAGATTGCATGGTAGCATGTATCTGAGGCCGGCTAGTGGTTTCAGCGAGCTCTCCTGAGCCTCGGTGAGTTTGTGGGGCTGCCCTCCTGGTAGTGAATGTGGGTACCGGTAAGGTGTCTGGGGGTGGATGGGGACCTTCTCCTATGGTACGTGGTATCTTGCGCCTCCATGGGTTCTTCTTGAGGTGATTCTTTGCTTGTCACTGAGTGACGAAACTCCGCGTACCAGTTAGGGACATCTACCTGGGGTATGCCCAGGGTTCCGCAGAAGCGTGGGAGATCCTCTGGTACTCTCAGGAGAGCCGTGCGGCCCTGGATGGAGGCAGAAAGGCAAAACGGGAATTTCCATTTATATTGAATACCTTTCGTGCGAAGGACATCCAGCAGAGGCTTCAGATCACGGCGGTGCTGTAAGGTGATTCCTGAGAGGTCCTGATAGATTTGGATTGCTCTCCCATCATGGAGAATTTGAGGTCTGCTTCTTGCTTGTCTGATAATTTCTTCCTTCAGTTTGAAGTCTATTATACAGCAAATGATGTCCCTCGGAGGATCCGTCTCCCTTCCCTTGGGACGTAAGGCCCAGTGGATCCTTTCCATGTCAATGGGTGTATGAGGTGGTCTATTAAGCAGACCATTGAAGATTCCAGTCACAGTGGGGGCTATTTGTTCTCCCTCGATGGCCTCTGGCAGTCCTCTGACTCTGAGTGGCGCCGACCTCTGTTGTCGTGGTCTTCCAGATGGCGTTGCATATCTCTCATTTGTAATGAGTGGGAGTCAATGCGATTCGCAGCTTTGCGGATAGTCACATCATGGCGTTCAGTCACTCTTTCAACTGTGAGAACTCTGTCACTGCGCACGGATATCGAGCCTGAGCTCTAAAATGGCGGCAGATAAGGTGTCTTTGATATCCTCTGCGATGGTCCGCAGGTCCTGCATGTTTAAGTGCGGCTGTGGTGAGAGTTCAATGACATTTCTATCCCTGTGAGGGTTTGGAGATCCCGTGTGTGGTAGTTCTGTCAGGGCCGCCTCAGAAGCCTGAGAGTGTGAGTGTCTGTGGCGGGAAGGCCCCATGTTCCCTCTGCCGGTATGAAGCATTTCAGGAATATTATAACCCCCGTCCCCTAATTGTTCGTGGGGGGAACGGGAGCGGGAGGCAGAAGAGTTCAGCGATGCAGTCCCCATGATTTGGAGGGATTTAGGGGCAATTTTACCTCAGATTCCAGTCAGCTTTTCCCTGCGGTGGCAGGAGCTCAGGGATTAAGCTTCCATCTTCCTGCTAGGTCAGGCCACGCCCCCGTATACATTTATTTTTAATGTCCTCTACATAAGAGGGTAACTATGTGAGGAGGTTATAGGTATTTCCTCAAAGTTAGGCCCCTGATGATGTCTGACAGGACAAAACGTGCAGTGGGTTTGAGTTTGTGCTTGCTGATGTCACAGGCTGCTGACTGGATCAGACAGCGGCATCTTTCTTTGAATTACATTTTCATGAGGGAGTGACGAGGATGGAGGTGGATTGAGGAGACCTGGAAGTTGCAGAAAAAGGAACCAGTTGAGATTTTACCACCCCCGGTTAAAAAGAAAGGTGCAGTAGACCTGAATATTCTTTAGGTCATATACATAAGGTGGGAGCATTGGCTCACCAGTGTTGGGAATTTTGACACATTTTAGGGCTTGTTCACACTAAATTTCTAATGCTTAACAACGGCTCCTATAGCTTTAATATGGGTGTTAGACTCGTGTTAATGGGTTTTAGTATGGGCATTAGACTGGCGTTTTAGAAAGCATTAATGATGAGTTAAAAATGCTCCCCAAATGCCCTATGGGCAGGTTTGAAGTGTTTGATGAGCATTAAGGTGCATTAAAACTGCTCTACAAATGACTATTCCATTACAGTTAATAAACTAATCTTAACACCCTGCAACCGCACCACAACTGTTTGCCAGAGCATTTGCGAAGCGTTACCATTGACTTCAGTGCGAGGCATTGAAAGGCTTCAAACTCCTCCTGACTCGACATAAGGCTTTAATTTTTAAGCCAATGCGATGCTAACGCTTTATGTTTTGATGTGCTGTCCATTGTAACATTTGCATAGGTCATTTGAGGGGCATTTTTAACGCCTCTTAAACACCTGCTTTTAATGGCAGTGTGAACTTAGCCCTAAGGTGATATTGGAGCACAGTTATAAACAAGGAGAAGATTTGAAATTTGATATATAAACTTTGTTAATTCAAGGACTGTGGACATTATGAAATAAGAACACTGATATAAATGCACAGTGGACTGATATTTATTTTATACACCACGGTGGACTGATATTATTTATTTGATGTTATTGTTCCTTGCATGTTATAATTTAAAGGCTTCTACATGAATCACTAAGTAGCAGGACTGCACTGTATTTTTTAGGTTTACTTTTTATAACAATTGTTTTCTATGTGCTCAAGCAGTGACTGGCGTTTATCCAGTGTGAATGAGCCATTGAAGCCATTTGAAGACATCTGTATTTCATAATGCTCTTGAAGGCTGCATATGAAGTATGAGTAGCATCTTACTGCTTGTATCAACTCTCACTTGTAGTTCTCTGACATATGGGAAGAGAGATGGAAAAGGGTGCAAGCTGTGAGTAGTCATATGTGACATCTTTCAGCTTCAGCCATTGGAAAATGCTCATAGCTGAAAGCCTTAGAAAGCACAGAGAAATTGCTTAACTCAACAATTCTGTACATATTTCTTTTTTACAGTCCTATGCATCATGAACATGAAGTTAAGCAAGCTCTGGGAGGCAGTGGAGGACAGAAAAGCCTGGCGCGCTATAGTCCATGAGGTCACGAAGAATCGGACACGACTAGATGACTGAACAACAATGCATCAGAGGGCAACTATGTGAGGAGGTTATAGTTATTTCATCAAAGTTCACACTGGCATTAAAAGCAGGCGTTTGGTGTGAAGTTTTAACTCTCCTCAAACTCCTAGTAAAGTAATCTGCTATTGAGAATATGTACAGTTCACATTATCAAAAGATGAAGCATTTGAATTGCATTGCATAGCTGCACTTCAAAAATGAAGCTTTATGTGGAGTTTGGAAGGAGTTGAAGCATCTCAACTCCTGCTATTCAGGTCAATGGTACCGCACCAGCATGCACACATCTGCAGTGCGTTTGCGATGCATTTGCGGCACGTTAGGCCTTGTTCACAACAGGAACAAAAAAGGCATCTGGGGTGTGTTTTAAACGTGTCTTTGACGTGCTTTAACCATGCATAGAGGATTTAGAGAGCGTTTTTAATACACCTTTAAAGTGCGTCACACACGCATAGGGCATTTAGGGAGCATTTCTAATGCACCTTTAACGCTCATTAAATGAGCGTCAAACTCAACAAGCAACTCACATTAACGCTATAGGCGTGTTTGTTAAGCATCAGTATTTTGAGCAAGTGTGAACAAGGCCTTACTGTGATTGTGATGTTCTAATGTTATTTGATGCATTTCTGATGACAGTTCAGAGGGTGTTTTTGACCTACTTTGTACTAAGTTTTTGCAGACACAGTGGGGGTTATTTATGGTGCAAAATATGGTGCAGCTCTGCATAGAAACCAATCAGCTTCCAGGTTTTTTTATGCTTAAAGTGATATTAAAGTCTTGTTTTTTTGTTTAAAAATAACAAACATGTTATGTTTACCTGCTCTGTGCAGTGGTTTTGCACAGAGAAGCCCCAAACCTCCTCTTCTCGGGTCCCTTGCCAGCGCTCCTGCCCCCTCCCTCCTGCTGAGTGCCCCTACTGCAAGCAGTTTGCTATAGGGGCACCCAAGCAGAGCTGCTGCTCTGTGTATCCATTCAGACACAGAGCCGCAGCTTGACCCCGCCCCCTCTCTCCTCATTGGCTCACTGACTTTGATTGACAGCAGCGGAAGCTATTGGTG
Organism: Aquarana catesbeiana; assembly: GCF_042186555.1. Lineage (NCBI taxonomy): Eukaryota > Metazoa > Chordata > Amphibia > Anura > Ranidae > Aquarana > Aquarana catesbeiana. The sequence continues at coordinate 655,010,575 of NC_133325.1, forward strand.
CCCACTACTGTGTCTCAGCCAATCAGGAGGGAGAGTCCTGGGCAGCCGAGGTTCCCATGCAACATCGTTGAATCGAGATGGGGCTCAGGTAAGTATTAGGGGGGCTGAGGGGAGCTGCTGCACACAGAAGGTTTTTTATCTTCACACATAGAATTCATTAAGATAAACAACCTTCGGCCTTTACAACCACTTTAATTGATAAAAGGTAAAATTAGAAGCTGAATGGCTACCATGCACAGCTGCACCAGATTTTGAGTGCACCAGTTTTAGTAAATCTTCCCCGCTAGCATGTCCTATTGAGGTGCGTTTGGATTGCAGGCAAAGCTGAACATAGCCTTTTCTTTCGAAGATGCATTCTGCATTCAAAAACATGCATTTGAGCAAAACCATGTTGGAATGGAAAAGGCTGCATTTGACATGAACGTCTGTCTGCACTTACCTGTCACAGTAGTTCTATAATACAGTAAACTTATATGATTTTGGCCTGTTTTAAATCAACGGTAAGGAGTGCACTGACCAGATAAAGCTATGAAATGTTCACTGGTTTATTATTATAGCACTTCTCTGTATTCTAACTCAGTCCATGTGTACCAGCTTGCCATACATAGTATTTGTCAAGTCTGCCTTAAATGGGTAGTGTGATTTCTCTAGTTTTATTGTAGAGTTTTGAAATTGTTTCCAATGTCTGAAGGCGAGAGATTTAGCTGCATTACGTAAATGTGCTATGAGTGTTCTAGAAATAGACTCTAGTGAAGCAATACTGACCCAAGATACTCAGGAATAGCTGTATGCATTCTTTTACAAATCAGGACCAAGAACCAAAGCAAGGAAAACTTGGCTTTCAGCCTTGGCATTGACATTCACTATTGAAACATGGCTGTTTGATTCAATCCATTACAAATGATTATCCCTCTTTCCTCATGAAATGCATTTATTTTCTGTTAATCTCCAGCTATTTGAAAAAAATGTCAGACACCTGTCATCTAATGCCTGCATTTCAACAAATGTAGACAACAATCAGGCTTGAGCCTTGGGGATAATGTTAGCAGGAGCCTATGGTTAAATGGAGACATGCTTTTCCAGATTGTAATTTATTGTTCTCAGAAAATATGTAAATGTGGTGCCATGGTGCAGTATGCTAGGCACTGCCAATTTAAAAGCAGGGAAATATAGATAAATTGTATACATAGTTAACATTGGTAGCTTGGCTGAATAGCTACACTTACCTGTCACAACTACTGTTATGACTAAATAACTGTGATAGCGAGGTTGATTTCTGGAACAATTTATGCCCTATAATCCCAAGAACTGTTAAAAAAACACATTGACAGTGTATCAGAGATGTACCAAAGGCAGGGTGGTGGGAGTAGTCCACTCCATGTGTCTGCATGCAAGCTGTTTGGACAGCCTGATGGTCCAATGCTACCTACATAGATCCAGAGCCACAGAACTTGGCACAGTTAGGACGTGGAACAAGTGAGACATCTCATCTTGCCTTCAGGTAAGTAACTTCTGACATCAGTTACCTGATCTAATATGGCATTCTTCCACAGGTTAACTGGTAATAGGTTCTTCAGGCACCAAGCCATCTCCTTGCAAGTCTGCGTGGAGGCAATTTCTCCATAAGCCTTATAGCAAACGAGAGTACATGTGGAGTGCTTCTGTCAGCTTTGTAGAAGATAGTGCTAAGCACTGCCTGTACTAACCACTGTCCCCTAACAAGGCACACATATACAAATATATTCTCTCCATTTTCAGGTAGTAATAGTCTGACTCTTCTGCACATAACTTATCTGTGACAGTTCCACTGCTGTTTCTGTTGTAGAAAGTCTGGACCAAACAGGAAGAGTGCAGCTGCCTACAGATTGGCACCACTGGAAAACTGTAGCCTGTAAGCTTGCCTTTCTATTAGACATGTGCAGAACAAAAAAATTTGCTTTGTTTCGTTTCAATTCGTTATTTACACAAATTTGTTTAGTTAAATTAGTTTCATTCGTTTAATTAGTTTTCGGGATTCATTTCGTTTATTCGTTTTTGAATCGATTCAAAAAGTTGTCGTATCAATTTTGAATAGTTTACGAATACGAACCGCACATGTGTGCTTTCTATGTTCCACAATTAACTGTGATCCTCTGTTGCCTGAAATAGTTTCAGTTTTGCCCAGCTCTTGCAATGTTTTTCCGTGAACAGCCTTGCACTGCTTATGTGCCTTCATCAGCTGACTATCACCCAAGAGCTCTATTAATTGGGCTCTGCGCCATACATGATGCATGACATCTCTCTGTCAGAGGGCAGGGGCTGAGAAAACTAGTACTAGAGAATGCCATCACAACCTCATGTTATCACATTAAAAGAGGGAACCCCCAACCATACCCTTATATCCATGCCAGGCATAGTGAATGTTTTCCCACAGACCTGAAAGGTAATTAACCCTGAACCAGTCCATTCTCAAAGGGCAGGGGTGTAAAACTCAATTTCATCATCGGCCACATCAGCAGTATGTTTGCCCTCAAAGGGTCGGTTGTATCTAAAGCATGCTACATACAGAGTGTAGGGTTCAGGAGTGCATTATGTGCAGAGTACAGTTCCGGGGTGCCCTGCACACGGAGTGCAGAGTTCAGGGGTATACTATGTACAGAGCGCAGGGTTTAGGGGTGCACTATGTACAGAATACAGGGTTCAGGAGTGAGTTAAAGGTTAAAGTGTTTGTAAAGGCTTTTTATGCAGCAGCCCCCCCCAGACCCCTTAATATATACCTGAGCCCCATCACGATCCAGTAATTTGCACGAGAGCCTCAGCTCTCCAGGGACTCTCCCTCGTCATTGGCTGAGACGGCAGCGGGAGCCATTGGCTTCCACTGTTGTCAATCACAGATAGCGAGTCAATAGGGATAAAGAGAGGGTGGGGCTGAGCTGTGGCTTCATGTAAATCGACACATAGAGCCACGACTTGGTAGCGAGCCTGCTCGGGTGCCCCCATTGCAAGCTGCTCGCTCTAGGGGCAATAAGCAAGAGGGAGTGGCCAGGAGCGCTGGCGGGTGACCTGAGAAGCGGAGAATAAGGGCTTTTCTGTACAATACCACTGCACAGAGCAGGAACGTATACCATGTTTGGTATTTTCTTTTGAATTAACTTTAATATCACTTTACGTGCAGAGTTCAGGGGGGTGCTGTGTACAGAGTGCAGGGTTTAGGGTTGCGCTATACATAGTGTGCAATCCCAACACCCCCAAAGCTTCCTTGCATCTCTCTCCCCTACCTTGCCCAGCTATAGCACCTTCCTTTGTAGGTGGCTCTGCCTATCCTTACAGGGAGATTGTTCTCTTTTTCAGATTCTGGAGATCTGTCCCCGCTGCTGTGCATGTGTGCATGGATCTGTTAGTTCCGTGAGAGCAAAGCTGTCACTTATAATCACAGAAGGCTTCAGTGTTTACAAGTGACATCGGGGAGGGGGAGTGGAGGGTGAAAGCTGGAGGCGGCAGAATAGAGCTCTGCCACATTCCAGATGCAAAACTGGGTGCAAGGGCCACATTACAAAGCCTAGCGGGCTGGACTTTGCCTGCGGGCCTTGTGTTGAACCTATGTGCTCAAAGGAATGACTATTTTGGAATGAAATTGCTCTTTTATAAAAAAAAAATTCTGTAAAAAAAGGAACAATTATTTTACCCTACATCTAACTGAAAAACAAACGCTTTTTTCACCTGTTACTGTACCTGTTACTCTTTATGTTTGTCCTCAATGAAGACAAAGGTCCTTGTTTCATAATCTTGCTACTAGCTCCTAAACAGTACTGAACACAGCCTATAAATTCATAAAAAAATAAGGATCTGAAATGGCTGCTTAGACTCAATGTAGACCAGGCATCACTAAATGGTGGACCACGGTCTGAATGAGGACCGAGCGACAGTCCCATCCGGACCACTGCGGTCCTGCCATTTAGGAGCCTGGTCCCTCTCTCTCTTTTGCCTGTAGATCCCGCTGCTGTCTATGCCACCCAGCTGCTGTGCTATCATCCTAGCAGCAGGGTAGAGGACAGGAGAGGTGTCAAGTTCGGACACAGTGTAGAAGCTGCAAGCGGGTGATTGGTTGCTACCATGCTGCGCATTCCTAACAACCAATTACCAGCTTGTTAACAAAAAAAATTGGCCAGCTCCCATCCTCTGTCCAGACCTGCCCTTTATAAGGTAGGACCGTAGGACTGAAAATGCTGCTGTGAAAGGGAAGAGGGGAATGAGGACAGTGCTCTGAAAAGGGAGTGAATGGAGGGTGAGAACAGTGTTCTGGACTGGGGGTAATTGTGTGGGTGAGATCAGTGCTCTGAAGGGGTCAGTGAGGACATTGCTCTGAAGGGGAGGTGAGGAAAGTTCTCTGAAGGGGGGGGCAGTGCTCTAAACTGGGGGTGAATGTGTTCTGAAGGGGGGGGGTGAAGACAGTGCTCTGAACTGGGGATGAAAGAGGGGTGGGAAAAGTGCTCTGCAGGGGGCGAGGACAGTGGTCTGAAGGGGGGTGAAGACAGTTCTCCAAATAGGGGGGAGTGAAAACAATGCTCTGAAGGGGAATGAGGACAGTACTCCGAACCGGGGGTGCATGGGAGGGTGAGAACAGTACTCTGAACTGGGGTGAATGGGGGGGGGGTGGGTGGGAACAGTGCTTTGAAGGGGTGTTGGGGTGAGGATAGTTCTCTGAAGGAGGTAAGGACAGTGCTCTACTCTTAAGGGGGGTGAGGACAGTGCTCTGAACTGGGGGTGAATTGGAGGGTGAGAACAGTGCTCTGAAGGGGGGGGGTGAAGATAGTGCTCTGAAGGGGAGTGAAGACAGTGCTCTGAACTGGGGGTAAATGGGAGGGTGAGAACAGTGTCCTGAAGGAGGGAGTGAGAACAGTGCTATGAAGGGGTGGTCAGAACAGTTAGGGGGGGACGACAAGGAAAGTGATCTGAAGGTGGGGGGACAACAGTGCTCTGAACGGGGGGTGAATAGGGGGGTGAGAACAGTGCTCTGAAGGGGGGGTGAAGATAGTGCTCTGAAGGGGAGTGAAGACAGTGCTCTGAACTGGGGGTAAATGGGTGGGTGAAAACAGTGTCCCGAAGGAGGGAGTGAGAACAGTACTCTGAAGGGGGGGTCAGAACAGTTAGGGGGGACGACAAGGAAAGTGATCTGAAGGTGGGGGGACAACAGTGATCTGAACGGGGGGGTGAATAGGGGGGTGAGAACAGTGCTCTGAAGGGGGGGGTAAGGATAGTGCTCTGATGGTGGGGAGGATAGTGCTCTGAAGGGGGCAAGGATAGTGCTCTTAAGGGGGGTGAGGACGGTGCTCTGAACTGGGGGTGAATAGGAGGGTGAGAACTATGCTCTGAAGGGGGGAGTGAGGACAGAGCTCTTAAGGATGGGGGGTGAGAACAGTGCTATGAAGGGGGGGTGAGGACAGTGCTCTGAATTGGGGGTGATTGGGGGGGTCAGAACAGTTCTCTGAAGGGGGGATGAGGACAGTGCTCCGAACTGGGGGTGATTGGGGGGTGAAAACAGTGCTCTGAAGGGGGAGGTGATGACAGTGCTCTGAACTGGGGGTGATTGGGGGGGATCAGAACAGTGCCCTGAAGGGGAGTGAGGAGAGTGCTCTGAAGGGGTGGGGGGTGAGAACAGTGCTCCAAACTGGGGGTGAATGGGGGGTGAAAACAGTGCTCTGAAGGGGGGTGTGATGACAGTGCTCTGAAGGGGGGGGTGAATGGGGGGTAAGGACAGAGCTCTGAACTGGGGGTGAATGAGGGGGGAAAACAGTGCTCTGAAGGGGGGTGTGATGACAGTGCTCTGAAGGGGGGGTGAATGGGGGGTAAGGACAGTGCTCTGAACTGGGGGTGAATGGGGGTGAGAACAGTGCTGATAAGCAGGGGAAACTAATGTGAAGGGGGGGGTGAGGATACTGTTCTTATGAAGGGGGGATGGTTAAGGGGGGCAGGGGATACTGATGGGAAGGATAATCTGTGACATAAGGGGGGAAATAGTGATATGGGGGGGACAGAGGACAATGATGTAAGAAGGGGACTGTAATATAAATGTGGAAGGGCTGTGATTTGAAGGATCTGAGTCATCGCAGATTTCTGCTGAAAGAAAATCTTACTGTCTGGACCTGATGTAGGCAATAGGTACATGTTTTGCTATACCTGAAAATCTGTAAAATCACTGTGTACCTTGTCTTGTTACACAGGTCATAAGCAAGATTTTTACAGCTGCTGAACATATTCGGAAAAAAAATGTACAGACATGCATACACAGTGCACTATGCACCCCAGACAGACTGAAATAGGCATAATAATTTTTTTCCGCATATGACAAAATTGGACCAAATTTCCGTCAGTTAAAGATAAAGAGGAATTTGAATTCAGCTATCATCCAGAGAGCATTGTAATATTTTTTTGTCGGTTCGTAGCTATCTGTCCATTCCTCACTGCTATCTCTCACCTGACACAGCTGTGGTCCTTTTGTCCCCCCCCCCCCCACCATTTCAGCACAGCTGTTCCCCCTCTTTCTCATGTGCTGTGTTTTAGCATTAGGAATTCTGTGTCCAGGGAATTTGTAATGGGAGCCAACAGCAATATGTTTGTTGGCCAGTGAGCGCGTGTCTGCAGCCAGGTGAGGCACAGATCCAGTCCCCACTGCCAATAGAAGCCAGAAAGTGCAGCCTTTGGTATAAATATCAACAGAAAATAAACAGGACCGCTGTAGTCACAGACAGACCCTGTCTGCCAGGGATATGGGACGGTCACCTCTAAGACTGTTCATCTTGATAGGTTTTCACATTTCGGCTGTGCTGCATTTCTGAGCTTGTAAGTGCAAAGGGCCAGATACTTTTATTTCAGTGATTTGTGGAGAAAGTGTTGCCAGGACCTTCAAATGCTGAAGTACTCTTGTCCGTCGGTCCATCTATCTTGTGAAAAAGCAAAAGCTGGAAATATCTGTTAGTCAGATGCATCATGAGTTTTAAGTTAAACAAAGGTAGTTTTTTGTTGTTCTTAAATCTGTTTGTATTTGTTCTAAACATTTGTGATGAAGAAATATTAAAACTGTAGAATCTAAGCTAGCCCAATACTGGGGCTGTCCCAGGAAAACTGGGGTAGATAGAAATGCCTGAGCAAGAGTTGTCAGCCCATAAAAGAATGCTGATAGCAAATCATAACAGCCCCTGCTAGCTTTTATATAGAGTTTAAAGAAGGTTTAAATGTAAGCACATTGTATGCTTGTGTGATGAGCTGAGAACACATCACTGTGCCCAATGGCTAATCAATTCTCAACAGTCCATTTTTTCTGTGTTTAGATAGATCTGCAGTCAAATGTTCAACCCTGTGTGGTAGAGCTTTACAGGTCACCAATGGATATAAAGATGCTTCATACTTGTTCATTGCACAAAAAAACCTTTATTGATGTAGAGTAGAGTAAGCTGCTAGGTAAATTTAGCTAGCTCTACTGTAATCTGAAGTTTTATTAATTAGGGCTGCTCAGTGTTTTACGGACTGCTGCTCTGTTACTGTCTTTTAAAAGATTAGCCTGTTTGCAAGCTTAAGCTCAAGGATCAAGTTGGGTCTAGAGTAGCTCACTGGAGAGAGCCAGGAGAAAGTTGGTTTGAGTCTACATCTTCCTCACTAGGAAGAGCCTGGTGGATATTGGCAGGATTCAACCGATGATCCTGTGGGGAGTAAAACCCCCAATGCTGAGGAGTTAGTGACTGTGTGTAGCTTTTAAACTCTGGATGGAGTACTATGCATTATCAGTATAGAGATCCTGTGGGACTTTCATCTTTGTACTGTGCAGCCAGAAAGCTAAGGAGTCCTCAAGTAGTCCAATTCTACAGTTTTTGGGGTATCCCATGCTCCTCACCGTACCTGTGTGGAGGCTTGCGCAACTGCAGGTGGCGCATACTGCCGGCAGGAAGCCCTTGCTCCCGCTGCATGCTGCAGGAGCGTGCACGTGAGTTTGGCAAACTTGATGTCTGCCGGCGACCAGCGATCACCTAATACAGAGGCAGAACGGGGATCTGCCTTTGTAAACAAGGCGAATCCCCGTTTTGACAGGGGACATGTCAGAAATCTACTGTTCCCAGTGATCGGGAACAGGGATCTCTGTCATGTCCCAGTGAGCTCACCCCCCTACAGTTAGAAAACACCTAGGGAACACATTTAAGCCTCCTGATCGCCCCCTAATGTTAATCCCTTCCCTGCTAGTGTTATTTTTACATTGATCAGTGCATTTTTATAGCACTGATCAATGTAATAATGTTACTGGTCCCCAAAAAGTGTCATTTGGGGTCAGATTTGTCCGCCGTAATGTTGCAGTCCCGCTGAAATTCGCAGATCGCCGTCATTACTAGTAAAAACAATAAAAAAAATAACAATCCATAAATCTATTCCATAATTTGAAGACGCGATAACTTTTGCGCAAACCAATCAATATATGGCTATTGCGATTTTTTTTTACCAAAAATATGTAGAAGAATATATATCGGCCTAAAGTGGTGAATAAATGTGTTTTTTCTAATATATATTTTTTTTGGATATGTAAAAAAAATATTTTTTTTCAAAATTGTCGCTCTTTGTTTGTTTATAGTTCAAAAAATAAAAACTGCAGAGGTGATCAAATACCACCAAAAGAAAGCTCTATTTGTGGGAAAAAAGGACATCAATTTTGTTTGGGTAAGCGTTGCAATTGTCAGTTAAAGCGATGCAGTGCCGTATCACAAAAAATGGCCTGGTCATAAAGGGGGCAAATCCTTCTGGGGCTGAAGTGGTTAAAGATTCTTATGGAAATTCAGAAAAATCGGTTGACAGATTTGAATTAGAATGATCTGAATTCTGTGGTCGATTTTGATTGTGTGCACAGTATTACAATAAGTATGACATTTTCTAAATGAAAAACCTAATTTAGAATTTTGTTCATTTGAGAAAAAATTTCCATTCTTCTTTGATTTTACTCATCACTATGGTCAAAAGTGAACATTTATTTGACTGCATTAACTATTTGAAAAATTGAACAATCGTTCTAAAATCAATTTTTTTCGCAAAATTCTACAGGTGTATGGCCAGCATTATAGCCTGGTAAAGCATTGTCATCAAACAAAGTTGTGGTTGGGTGGGCTTAGCTTGGAGATCTGGGAAGTCTGGTCCAAACAGCAAAGTAATTCCATATCACAGGATATTCTGTATCACAAAGATAATGACAAGCATCTTGTGCTTTCTGCACCTAGGCAGCTTGTTTATTTTTAAAGTGGTTCTAAAGGTAAAACCTTTGTTACCTTAATGCATTCTCTGCATTAATGTAAAGAATGTTTTACCACTTGTTCCTCCCCCCTTCCTAAACACTTACCTGACCCCTGTATAGGTCCAGCACTATGCCTGGCTGCAGTTCTTCTCTCTCCTAACTGCATCCACAGAACACAGAGGCAGTAGAGGGAGCCATTGGCTCCTGTTGCTATCAATCAAATCCTATGAGGGGGCAGGGCTGAACTGCCCTGTTTGGGACTACGGACACACAGCCTAGCTTCAGATCGAGCCCACACGAGTGCTCCCCCAGCAGCCTGCTTGCTGACGGGGCAGTCAGAGAATAGCAGAAGTGGAGAGCTCTGGTGGGGGACACCATAACTGGAGGTAAGTGGCTACTATTGCACAGAGCAGGTAAGATGCACACAACATAAAAGTAGGTGTATATTGCAGTTGGAATGGTGACATTTATGCACAGTGCTATACCCCCAACTTTAGAAGTTGAGGAAGAGCAACACCTATATTGTGCTGAATAGTGTTGGGCGAATGGTTCGAGACGAGCAAAAGTTCAGCCCGAACATTACCTGTTCGCCATTCGGCATACACTCGGCATACATTCGCTCAGCAGGATGTTCGCTTCACAGTGCATTCTAGGGCCCCAATTGGATGAACCTTTCGCCTGACCTCTGATATATCCTTTTTTTTTGTTTTGTTTTTTTTTGTCCCCTGTGTGCCCCCCTTTTTTTAAGTTGTCAACTGCAGTTTTTCTGACAGCGACAGTGGTGTTCCCCCTTTTTATAGATTCTACATTTCTGTCAGCATCAGTCCTTAATTTAAAGCACACCAAACAATTCAAAAAAGTGCATCCAATCACACATTTCCCAGTTCCTATTACATTTGGGTAATAAGCCCCCCCCCCATCATGTCTGGGAGGCCAACAAGGAGAGGCAGAGATGTTCTCATGCCACTATGAGGGGGTCATCAACGTCTGTGTCCATAGGCAAAGGTGGACGTGGTCTGTCCTCAGGCAGGGAACAGTTGTCTCTGTTTAATGATGTTGCCAGTGCTTTCCAGTCACAGCACACAGAGGAGGTGGTGGACTGGCTTACTAAACCATACTCATCTTCCTCATCCTCTATGAACCAGGCTGACATTAGTGTGCAGTCCACCGCAGCTGCCAGAGCAATGTGTGATGTATGTGACTGACTTCCTACTGATACCAGAAAGGGAGCATCTGACCTCTTAACACAATATGTTGGTGCATTATTTATCTCACTATATCTCACTGACGCCAATTTTGAGGGATGCCTCCTACTGACACCAACAATAGGGCATTTTCCTTGACTTTGACTACAGACACCAGGGCATGCTACCTTTCATTATTCACCAATGCTGAGGCAGATATCCTCACAATGACTGGAAAGTAATGTATGTTACAAACTTCTGACCACTGCACACCGAATGCTGTGCTGTACATTACAAATGTGTGGCCTCTGAAGTCTAAATGCTACACTTTACATTGCATACTCCTGACTGCTGAATTCTGTACAATGTACTGTACATTACATACTCCTGAACACTGCATTTAAATGCCTTATGTTTTATATTTTTGACTGATACACAATACATGCTATTTTATGCATGGAATACTCTTGAGTCCTGTATGATATATGCTTTGTTATGCAAAAAACAAAGCGGCCAACTACAGGGATATCCTGGACGAAAACCTTCTCCAGAGTGCTCAGGACCTCAGACTGGGCTGAAGGTTTACCTTCCAACAAGACACAAGACACATGACACATTACCTTTTATTTGCAAACAAAGAGAGCGGCAACAAGTAGAGAGCTGTGTTGAGGAGCCCGTACCTTTTCAGGGGATCTGCCAGAGTCCTGAATACTATGCAAAGAGAATGCTAGTAGTTGCAAAAGTCCTATACCTCTGCATTCCCCCCTAAGGGGAAGTTTCCAAGGCTCGGCCCTCAAAAATTACATCTTTGCTATGGACTGGTCCTTGCAACACTTCCCATGATAACCAGCCAACAGGCAGACTTCCAAGAGACTATATATAAAGAGCTGACGCTACCTCAATTTATATGGTCACACCCCACTTACTACTCTGGGGGCCTCTAGCTGGCAACTTGTCTACAAGGGTGGAATTTTTTTTTTTCATGGAGTTGGGCTTTAAGGCATCATACAGCACTGAACTGGAAAACTATATACCTATTTCTGATTTAGTATTGCATCATTCTGGATGCAGAGTCTAAATCTTTCAAAAAGCTTGCATCCTCTGTCTATTGAATTAGCCAGTAACTTGTACCAACTTAATTCCAAACTTTCTGCTTACATCTATGGCCAACAAGGTACAACACTGCTACTACTCAGTACTGTCAAACAAAAGACTAAAGCGCTTCTATTGCAAGTTGTCCCGTGCAGTGAATATTTTGAATTAGGCTGCCAAAAAAGGTACAACACAAACGAAGACCACTGAAGTATGTGATAGTGACATCTGTTACTATGGTTTTCTTTGTCCTTTCTTTGTGTAGAGATTTTAAGAAATATTGGAATATGATCTAGCCATAACAAGGTCCAATGGGTGGGCCCCATCATACAACAGCTTTGTATGCCTTTAGTGTCCCTAAGAACTTCACAGCTTTTTTTAACATGACATCAATTTTTTTTCTTTGCTGTCTATTGTGTCCAAGTTGGAAGTATAGGGTTTCAGCACTGTTATTTCCCACCCCATGAAAAAGCTGGAACCCATTTTCTTTGGTGGCCATTCAAAAAACAGCATCATGCTCAAATGAACAATTGGAAGGGGACAATTAGAGTATGTTTTATGGAACATATTGCCTGAAGTAAAGAAAAAGTGTCTTTTTAGAAGATTGTCAGTTATAACGATATTTGGCACATTGTTGTCATAATCTAGGAGCATTTTATCCTGACACAGATTTATTTAGGCTTAAATTGTGATAAACTGTGATAAACAATGAATTTATCTTACTTTCTGTTTTGGCTCCTAAAATTTACTAATGACTGCATTGATCACAATGACCACTGAGGAGAGGGGAATTTTCTCTGCAGTCTTCAAATACTTTCTGTTCTATGGTGGCAACACTGCTCCTCCATAGATACAGTACAGTGAGTGACCATTGTCACTCTAGAAAAGGAAATACTGTATGGTACTGGCTGGATTAACAGGTGAAAGTAAAGGAAAAAAAGGTCTTTTTTACAAAGAAAGCTAATGTAGTCACCACTTCGAAGGACTGGTATGTTGTATATAAAATGTTTTTTTTTGTTCAGATACACATTACAGCTAGAAAAATGTAGGTGATGTTCAGCAGCTTAATAATGTTCCTAAAATTTCTAAGATCGATCACTAAACCAATGGAAGAAATTGATTTCTACTATGTAGTAGCACCTCAATCCAATTGTGTGTGATTAGTAGCAACTACATTATGCTTTGCATATAAATCTAAAGAATGGATTGCTATGCAGAGGAAGCCCAGCTAAAATGTTTTACATGTCACAACAACAGAGAAAAATTCCCAGCTCAACTTACCAGCCAGTCTGCAACATATCGAATTGTCCTGTCTAACAATTCACATTAAAACAGGGGTTCAGTTTGTACACATTTGCAAATACATGGGTAAGCTGCAGAGGCCACGTCATGGAACCCCAGTATGATCTGCAGTCCTAAACTCTATAGGTTTTGAGAGCCTCCATAACAGGAACACATATATAATATTGAATAGATTGAGGGCAGGTATACCTGGAGGGAGCCCAACCCTCCTTAAAGGCACAGGGGCACACAGGACACCCAGCAAATAGAACAATAGCAGAAAAGGTGTTCAGTGCGCCTCTTCACCAAATAACCAACGGTAAAAACAAATGGCACATGTCCCAACCTATAACTGGTCTTTACAGCAAAGAGCACATGGATGTCAAACAACAACAAAGAAAAATTCCTAACTCAACTTAGCAGCCAGCCTGCAACAAATGCAGTAGTCCTGTTAGCCTTGATCTGAACCTGTCCTTTTAGTTTGGCACACCAAATATTGATTTGATTTGGATTTCCTTTCTGTTCATTTACTTTTAGTTAATTGATAAAAATTAACTATTAACACTTCTATTTCGGAAAGCATTCTTATTTTACAGCATTTTTTCATCTAAAACTTTTGCGCAGTAGTGTATGAAATAATAAATGCAGTATTCTTTAGAAGTAATGCTGCCATGTTATATTGTCCTCAGGAGGTATCGGGTGTGGACTGTAGCACAACTGCGTTGTGGTTCGTAAGGTAGTTCAGAGGCTGATGGTGGTCAGCTCAGGCAGAAGACAATAAGCATTAGACATGTGCGGTTCATTTCGTTCAGAATTTAAAATTCAGACAAATTTTATTATTCGGAAATTCGGATGTATCCGAATTTCCGAATTAGAATAGCACCGAATTTAAACAAATCCGAAATAACGAAAGAATAAAATTTGGACGAAACTTGAATTCGAATCGTTTTCGAATACTTTTGAAATACTTTTCAAATTTGAATAGTTTTCAAATTCGAATTCGAAAACTTTTCGAATTCAAATAGTTTTCCAATTTCCAAAGAGAATAAAATAGAATAGAAAATAAAGGAATAGATTATAATTTTTTTTCTATTCTATTCCTTTATTTTCTATTCTATTTTGATATTTTTGGAAATTGGAAAACTATTATAATTTGAAAACTACTCCAGTTCGAAATCTTTTTGAAATTGATTCGAAAACTGTTTGAATCGATTCAAAAACAAATAAACGAAACTAATTCCAAAAACGAATCAAACCAATGAAACAAATTTACCTAAACAAATTTATGTACATAACGAATCGAAACGAAACAAATTTTTTCATTCTGCACATGTCTAATAAGCATAATCCAGAGCCAGTCCAAGGTCAGGGCAGGCGGCAAAGAGTAAACCAGAAACAGTTCAAGGTCAGGACAAGCAGCAATAAGTATAATCCAGGAAAGGTGTCTTAACAAGAAAATCCAAAGACCCTGACCCCTTTCTTTCTACTTAGTTATGGACAGTAAAGGAAGAGACGGTACAGTAGTTAAAGTACAACTAAAGGCTCCTGTATGGCAGTCTAATCAATAGTGGTGGGCTGAACACCCCCTGGTTCAGTTTGCACCAAAACTCGTGAACATGGAAAAAGTTCGGACCCTAACCACGAACCCTATTAAAGTGTATGAAACCTGAACTCGAAAAATCAAAAGTCCCCATTTCGAAGGCTTATATGCAAGTTATTGGCCATAAAAAGGGTATGGGGGCCCAGGTACTGCCCTGCAACAACATTTTTAGAAAAAAATTATTTTTAAAAGAGCAGTGATTTTAATGATGCTTGACGTGAAACAATAAAAATGAAAAAATCCTTTAAATATAGTACCTGCCTGTAAAGTAGCACATCTGTACAGTGTATAGAACCCGCTTCAGCAAATCTAACATATATAAAGAAAAAAAATTATATTTAAATGTATTTTTTGGCTGCAAGTCATTGCTAGCAATACAAAAATGTAAAAAAAAAACGGCATGGGGTCACCTCCCCCCCAATCCATACCAGGCTCTTTGGGTGTGGTATGGATTTTAAGGGGAAACCAATGACAAAACAAAAAAAAAAATGTAAGTGACACATAGTTCAGAGGTCTGTAATAAGTAACACTGAGTTCAGAGGTCAGTGGTATGTAATGCGGAGGTCAGAGGTCAGTATATAATGCGGAGGTCAAAATCCATACCAGTTGACGGGGAGCAATGGGAACAAATATTGAATGCTGGACCCCTGGTGTCAGTGTCAGCGGCACAAAGACTGTCGCAGTTGTTTATATTGCATAGAGTGTATAGCACTCCGGTACAACTACACCATTGGGGAAGTAGAGACACACCCATATGCCCTAAGTGTCAGGTTCATTCAGGAGATCTCCTGCACATGTTGTGGAAGTGTCCCAAACTTGTGAGATATTGGAACAAAGTGGTAGCAATAATCAATTCTATCTTTCAGGTTCAGCTGCCCATGGATCCACTGGTGTGCTTGCTTGGAGCTCTAAATGAGGACTTGTATTCCCCTCATACATACATTGCTCTTATTAGATTACTCTATTTGGCAAGGAAGCTGATAGCGAGATATTGGCTGTCTGCCCGGATTCCGACGAGCAAACGGTGGATCCAGGCGGTTAACGACATTCTTATATAGGAAAAAATACATATTCCCACAGAAAATCACCACAGAAGTTCGAGAAAATATGGCAGTGTTGGCTGGGCGCCCCAGAAGTAGCTTCTCCACAACTGGTCCTTCATAGGCTGCTACAATGTTGATAGTCCAAAGGCGAGGAGTTTAAAATGTGAAATGCATGTTCTGATTGACATACCTTAGGGAGTGATGTAGTAGACTAGTGATCTTAGTGGTAAAGGGTTTACGGGTGCTGGGATATGTACCACGAGAAACTGTATGACGGCATTGTCAGGTTGAACTGGTTTATATTTGTTTTTTTTGTTTATTTTGTTGTTTTCTTTTTCTTCTTTTTGAAACTAATGCAAAAAAGCAAGATAGAGGTTGTACTATGTACTTATATCAGTTATGGTACGAATAAGCGTGAATAAGTATTCCCTGTATTTGTACAACTGTCAAAGCTATTTCTATGGCCTGTCTGTATACACTTCTGTTTTGCATGTATCCTCTTACTTTTGTACAATAAACACCTCTTGATTAAAAAAAAAATCCATAGCAGACCCTAATCCGAGAATGCAGCCTGGAAGGCCAGGTACTGTAAGGGGGGGGGAATGAGCGAGTGCCCCCCCCTCGTGGACCATACCTGGCCACATGCCCTCAACATGATGGGTTCTTTGGGGTGGGGGGGCCTCTTCCCCTAACCCTGGACGGTGGTTGTGGGGGTCTGCAGGCAGGGGGCTTATTGAAATCTGAAATCTTGTCAAATACTGTGTGTGTGTGTTTTTATTTCTTTTTGACACTTTTTTGGTGAATGAGTAGGGGTACAACGTACTTTTACAAATTCATATAAGGGGCGGGGGAGGGGACGGGATCTGGTGTTAATTTACTAAAACTGGTGAGTGCAAAATCTGGTGCAGCTCTGCAACCAATCAGAATCCAGTTTTTTTTGTCAAAGGTTATTTGAACAAGCTGAAGTTAGAAGCTGATTGGCTACCGTGCACAACTGCACCAGATTTTGAACTCTCCAGTTTTAGTAAATCAACCCCCCATGTCTTGCAATGTGTGTGCAAGTCCAGGGTTAAGCATCTCAGGGAGAGGGGGAGGATAGACAGAGAGTATTATTACTGACTTCTGCATTCAGTGTTACTGCTGCTGACCCTTGCACTCTGCATTACTGACTACTGACCCCTGATCTCTGCATTACTTACTATTGACTCCTGAACCCTATGTTACTTACTACTGACCCCTGACCTCCGCATTACATACCACTGACCTCTGAACTCAGTGTTACTTATTATAGACCTCAGAACTATGCATCACTTACTACTGACCTCTAAACTTTGCATTATTTACACATCATCCCTGAAGTCTGTGCTATTTACTACTTAGCACTGAACTCAGCATTAGTACTGACCTCTGAACTCTGTGTTACTTACTACTCATTTCTGAACTCTATGTTACTCTCTGCGATCTTCTGCTTTGCTTTCTTCTGACCTCTGTGTTACATACTAGAGACCTCTGAACTCTGCATTACTTTCTCCTGATGTCTGCACTCTGTGCTACTTACTACTGACTTCTGCATTCTGCATTTCTACTGACTTCTGTGTTATCTACCACTGACCTATCAACGCTGTACTACTTACTATTTACCTCTGAACTCTGCATTAATTAAACCTGGCCCTGCACATTGCATTGTACTACTAAACTCTGAACTTTGCATTAGTTAAACCTGGCTCTACGCTGTGCACTATGTACTACTGATCTTCGAACTCTGCATTACTTACTACTTACCCCTGCACTCAAAGCCCCTCCTCATACCTGACTAGTCTATGGTGAACATCATCATGCCCCGTCTTCCCCGTATTACTGCATATTGTCATGATTACCCATTTATTGCCCATTTATTTCAACAATTGCACCTCAAAAAATGTGGGTGGTTTTGGCCTTGGGGCCCAGAAAACTTACCAGCAGATGCATTATCAAGATCTGGAAAGTAACATTAAGGGAGGGAGAGGGAATTTGTGCTGGAGATGGCCTTGTCATGGAGGGTGGAGGGGGGTTGTATTGTGAGCATAGGGGAATTTTGTTTGGGAGGTACTCTGTGCATTACTTACTCCTGATCCCTGCAATATGTACATTAATTACTCTTGACTCTGCTCTATGATACTTACTCTTGACCCCTGAATTCTGCTTGTTACACACTTCTGACCTCTGCAATCTGTGCATTGTGCACTCCTGACCCCAGCACTCTGCATGTTACACACTCCTGACCCCTTCATACTATACATTATGAACTCTTGAATCAGAGTAGAGTAGGCATTTTAAGCCCCTCTCACTATCAGCATAATTTGGCCACAGCCACTATCTGACAAAGTGCATTTTGCACACAGTTTCCACCGCCACCATTTCCCTGCCCCTATCTCCACCACATTCAAAGTCGGCATGGTCAGTGGGGTGTCCCTGTATTTCATTTGGAAAAATATGGTCACCTTACCATATGGGCCGAATATGAGCTGGTCTACCTTTCCTGTGAAATTTCCTATCATGTTCTCCTGTCTGTCTGTCTTTTGCATGAAAGCCTGGTTTGAATAGAAAATGTCAGGTTCACGAAATTCAAAATGTCACTTGATATGCATGTCATCCTATAGCCTCATACACACGATCAGACTTTGTACAAACTTTCCCACCCTTTGGTCAACTTCTGTATTGTTGTCTGATCTTTTACATGGGTGCTGAGTAGGGATGAGCCGAACACCCCCCCCCGGTTCGGTTCGCACCAGAACCTGTGAACGGACCGAAAATTCGCACGAACGTTAGAACCCCATTTACGTCTATGGGACTCGAACGTTTGAAATCAAAAGTGCTCATTTTAAAGGCTAATTTGCATGGTATTGTCCTAAAAAGGGTTTGGGGACCCGGGTCCTGCCCCAGGGGACATGAATCAATGCAAAAAAATTTTTAAAAAATGGCCGTTTTTTCGGGAGCAGTGATTTTAATGATTCTTAACCACTTGCCGACCGCCTCACGATGATGTACGTCGGCAGAATGGCACGGGCAGGCAGAATCACGTACCTGTACGTGATCTGCCTCCCGCGGGCGGGGGGTCCGATCGGACCCCCCCGGTGCCCGAGGCGGTCGGCATTTGTCCCCCAGCAATCGGAGGTGAGGGGCAGGCCATCCATTCGTGGCCCCCCTCCCGACTGCTCCCAGCCAATGGGATCATTCCTCTGCTGCTGTATGGTAAACAGCAGCAGAGGAAGTGATGTCATCTCTCCTCGGCTCAGTATTTTCCGTTCCGGCGCCGAGGAGAGAAGACATCCGAGTGGTGGTAAAACACACACACAGTAAAACATGCCAGGCACACATTACACCCCCCTTTACCCCCCGATCCCCCCCCCCCGATCACCCCCCAATCACCCCCCCGTCACACTGACATCAAGCAGTTTTTTGTTTTTTTTTCTGATTACTGCATTGGTGTCAGTTTGTGACAGTTAGTGTGGTAGGGCAGTTAGTGTTAGCCCCCTTTAGGTCTAGGGTACCCCCCTAACCCCCCCTAATAAAGTTTTAACCCCTTGATCACCCCCCGTCGCCAGTGTCACTAAGCGATCGTTTTTCTGATCGCTGTATTAGTGTCACTGGTGATGCTAGTTAGGGAGGTAAATAGTTAGGTTCGCCGTCAGTGTTTTATAGCGTCAGGGACCCCCATATACTACCTAGTAAAGGTTTTAACCCCTTGATTGCCCCCTAGTTAACCCTTTCACCAGTGATCACCGTATAACTGTTATGGGTGATGCTGGTTAGTTCGTTTATTTTTTATAGTATCAGGACACCCGCCGTTTATTACCGAATAAAGGTTTAGCCCCCTGATCGCCCGGCGGTGATATGCGTCGCCCCAGGCAGCGTCAGGTTAGTGCCAGTACTGCTAACACCCACACACGCAGCATACGCCTCCCTTAGTGGTATAGTATCTGAACGGATAACTGCAGTGTTAGCAGAGTCAGGCCTGATCCCTGCGATCGCTAACAGTTTTTTTAAGTAGCATTTTGGTGAACTGGCAAACACCAGCCCCAAGCAGCGTCAGGTTAGCACCAGTACCGCTAACACCCATGCACGCACCATACACCTCCCTTAGTGGTATAGTATCTGAACGGATCAATATCTGATCCGATCAGCTCTATACTAGCGTCCCCAGCAGTTTAGGGTTCCCAAAAAACGCAGTGTTAGTGGGATCAGCCCAGATACCTGCTAGCACCTGCGTTTTGCCCCTCCGCCCGGCCCAGCCCAGCCCACCCAAGTGCAGTATCAATCGATCACTGTCACTTACAAAACACTAAACGCATAACTGCAGCGTTCGCATAGTCAGTCCTGATCCCTGCGATCGCTAACAGTTTTTTTGGTAGCATTTTGGTGAACTGGCAAGCACCAGCCCCCGGCAGCGTCAGGTTAGTGCCAGTACCGCTAACACCCACGCACGCACCGTACACCTCCCTTAGTTGTATAGTATCTGAACGGATCAATATCTGATCCAATCAGATCTATACTAGCGTCCCCAGCAGTTTAGGGTTCCCAAAAACGCAGTGTTAGCGGGATCAGCCCAGATACCTGCTAGCACCTGCGTTTTGCCCCTCCGCCCGGCCCAGCCCAGCCCACCCAAGTGCAGTATCGATCGATCACTGTCACTTACAAAACACTAAACGCATAACTGCAGCATTCGCAGAGTCAGGCCTGATCCCTGCGATCGCTAACAGTTTTTTTTTAGCGTTTTGGTGAACAGGCAAGCACCAGCGGCCTAGTGCACCCTGGTCATAGTCAAACCAGCACTGCAGTAACACTTGGTGACGTGGCGAGTCCCATAAGTACAGTTCAAGCTGGTGAGGTGACAAGCACAAGTAGTGTCCCGCTGCCACCAAGAAGACAAACACAGGCCCGTCGTGCCCATAATGCCCTTCCTGCTGCATTCGCCAATCCTAATTAGGAACCCACCACTTCTGCAGCACCCGTACTTCCCCCATTCACATCCCCAACCAAATGCAGTCGGCTGCATGAGAGGCATTTTCTTTATGTCCTCCCGAGTACCCCTACCCAATGAACCCCCCCCCAAAAAAGATGTCATGTCTGCAGCAAGCGCATATATAGATGTGACACCCGCTATTATTGTCCCTCCTGTCCTGACGATCCTGGTCTTTGCATTGGTGAATGTTTTGAACGCTACCATACACTAGTTGAGTATTAGCGTAGGGTACAGCATTGCACAGATTAGGCATACTTTCACAGGGTCTCCCAAGATGCCATCGCATTTTGAGAGACCCGAACCTTGAACCAGTTACAGTTATAAAAGTTAGTTACAAAAAAAAGTGTAAAAAAAAAAAAAAACCCAAAAAAATATATAACATAAAAAAAAATAGTTGTCGTTTCATTGTTCTCTCTCTCTTTATTCTCTCTCTATTGTTCTGCTCTTTTTTACTGTATTCTATTCTGCAATGTTTTATTGTTATTATGTTTTATCACATTTGTTTTTCAGGTATGCAATTTTTTATACTTTACCGTTTACTGTGTTTTATTATGAACCATTTTTTTGTCTTCAGGTACGCCATTCACGACTTTGAGTGGTTATACCAGAATGATGCCTGCAGGTTTAGGTATCATCTTGGTATCATTATTTTCAGCCAGCGGTCAGCTTTCATGTAAAAGCAATCCTAGTGGCTAATTAGCCTCTAGACTGCTTTTACAAGCCGTTTTTCTCTGGCTCTCCTGTCTCAACAGGGAACCTGAGAATGCAGCCGGTGATTCAGCCAGCTGACCATAGAGCTGATTAGAGACCAGAGTGGCTCCAAACATCTCTATGGCCTAAGAAACCGGAAGCCACGAGCATTTCATGACTTAGATTTCGACGGATGTAAACAGCGCCATTGGGAAATTGGGAAAGCATTTTATCACACCGATCTTGGTGTGGTCAGTTGCTTTGAGGGCAGAGGAGAGATCTAGGGTCTAATAGACCCCAATTTTTTCAAAAAAGAGTACCTGTCACTACCTATTGCTATCATGGGGGATATTTACATCCCTGACATAACAATAAAAATGATTAAAAAAAATGAAAGGAACAGTATAAAAATAAGATAAAAAAGCAAAAAAATAATAAAGAAAAAAAAAAAAGCACCCCTGTCCCCCCCTGCTCTCGTGCTAAGGCGAACGCAAGCGTCGGTCTGGCGTCAAATGTAAACAGCAATTGCACCATGCATGTGAGGTATCACCGCGAAGGTCAGATCGAGGGCAGTAATTTTAGCAGTAGACCTCCTCTGTAAATCTAAAATGGTAACCTGTAAAGGCTTTTAAAGGCTTTTAAAAATGTGTTTATTTTGTTGCCACTGCACGTTTGTGCGCAATTTTAAAGCATGTTATGTTTGGTATCCATGTACTCGGCCTAAGATCATCTTTTTTTATTTCATCAAACATTTGGGCAATATAGTGTGTTTTAGTGCATTAAAATTTAAAAAAGTGTGTTTTTTCCCCAAAAAATGCGTTTGAAAAATCGATGCGCGAATACTGTGTGAAAAAAAAATGAAACACCCACCATTTTAATCTGTAGGGCATTTGCTTTAAAAAATATATAATGTTTGGGGGTTCAAAGTAATTCTTGCAAAAAAAAATTATTTTTTCATGTAAACAAAAAGTGTCAGAAAGGGCTTTGTCTTCAAGTGGTTAGAAGAGTGGGTGATGTGTGAAATAAGCTTCTAAATGTTGTGCATAAAATGCCAGGACAGTTCAAAACCCCCCCAAATTACCCTATTTTGGAAAGTAGACACCCCAAGCTATTTGCTGAGAGACATGTCGAGTCTATGGAATATTTTATATTGTGACACAAGTTGCGGGAAAAAGACATTTTTTTTTTTAGTTGTCACTAAATGATATATTGCTCAAACATGCCATGGGAATATGTGAAATTACACCAGAAAATACATTCTGTTGCTTCTCCTGAGTGCGGGGATACCACATGTGTGAGACTTTTTGGGAGCCTAGCCGCGTACGGGACCCCGAAAACCAAGCACCGCCTTCAGGCTTTCTAAGGGCGGAAATTTTTGATTTCACTCTTCACTGCCTATCACAGTTTCGGAGACCATGAAATGCCCAGGTGGCAGAAACCCCCCCCCAAATGACCCTATTTTGGAAAGTAGACACCCCAAGCTATTTGCTGAGAGAGGTATAGTGAATATTTTGCAGACCTCACTTTTTGTCACAAAGTTTTGAAAATTGAAAAAAGAAAAAAAAATTTTTTTTCTTGTCTTTCTTCATTTTCAAAAACAAATGAGAGCTGCAAAATACTCACCATGCCTCTCAGCAAATAGCTTTGGGTATCTACTTTCTAAAATGGGGTCATTTGGGGGGGTTGTGCCACCTGGGCATTTCATGGCCTCCGAAACTGTGATGAGCAGTGAAGAGTGAAATCAAGAATTTACACCCTTAGAAATCCTGAAGGCGGTGATTGGTTTTCGGGGCCCCGTACGCGGCTAGGCTCCCAAAAAGTCTCACACATGTGGTATCCCCATACTCAGGAGAAGCAGCTAAATGTATTTTGGGGTGCAATTCCACATATGCCCATGGCCTGTGTGAGCAATATATCATTTAGTGACAACTTTGTGCAAAAAAAAAAAACATTTGTCACTTTCCCGCAACTTGTGTCAAAATATAAACTATTCCATGGACTCAACATGCCTCTCAGCAAATAGCTTGGGGTGTCTACTTTCCAAAATGGGGTCATTTGGGGGGGGGGGGGGGTTGTGCCCTCTGGGCATTTTATGGCCTTCAAAACTGTGATAGGTAGTGAGGAGTGAAATCAAAAATTTACGCCCTTAGAAATCCTGAAGGCGGTGATTGGTTTTCGTGGCCCCGTACGCAGCTAGGCTCCCAAAAAGTCCTACACATGTGGTATCCCCATACTCAGGAGAAGCATCTGAATGTATTTTGGGGTGCAATTCCACATATGCCCATGGCCTGTGTGAGCAATATATAATTTAGTGACAACTTTTTGTAATTTTTTTTTGTCATTATTCAATCACTTGAGACAAAAAAATAATATTCAATGGGCTCAACATGCCTCTCAGCAATTTCCTTGGGGTGTCTACTTTCCAAAATGGGGTCATTTGGGGGGGGGGTTGTACTGCCCTGCCATTTTAGCACCTCAAGAAATGACATAGGCAGTCATAAACTAAAAGCTGTGTAAATTCCAGAAAATATACCCTAGTTTGTAGACGCTATAACTTTTGCGCAAACCAATAAATATACGCTTATTGACATTTTTTTTACCAAAGACATGTGGCCGAATACATTTTGGCCTAAATGTATGACTAAAATTGAGTTTATTGGATTTTTTTTATAACAAAAATTAGAAAATATCTTTTTTTTTCAAAATTTTCTTTTTCCGTTTATAGCGCAAAAAATAAAAACCGCAGAGGTGATCAAATACCATCAAAAGAAAGCTCTATTTGTGGGAAGAAAAGGATGCAAATTTCGTTTGGGTACAGCATTGCATGACCACGCAATTAGCAGTTAAAGCGACGCAGTGCCAAATTGTAAAAAGTGCTCTGGTCAGGAAGGGGGTAAATCCTTCCGAGGCTGAAGTGGTTAAAGTAAAAAAAAAAAAAGTGAAATATTCCTTTAAATATCGTACCTGGGGGGTGTCTATAGTATGCCTGTAAAGTGGCACGTGTTTCCCGTGCTTAGAACAGTCCCTGCACAAAATGTCATTTTTAAAGGAAAAAAAGTCATTTAAAACTGCTTGCGGCTTTAATGTAATGTCGGGTCCTGGCAATATGGATGAAAATCAGTGAGACAAACGGCATGGGTACCCCCCAGTCCATTACCAGGCCCTTTGGGTCTTGTATGGATATTAAGGGGAACCCCGCACCCAAATTAAAAAAGGAAACAGCAGTATACAGGCTCTGTACTCTGAACAGCAGTATACAGGTGGTGCAAACAAGATAGGGACTGTAGGTTTGTTGTTAAGTAGAATCTGTTTGTAATTTTGAACTGGTACATTTTTAACGTGTTTAGCTCCAGCCAAAAAAATCTATTTGAAGCTTTTTGGAAAACATAGGGAAGGGTTATTACCCCTGTGACATTTGTTTTGCTGCCTGTGCTCCTCTTCAGAAGATTTCACCTCACTTTTTGTCCCAATGACAAATGTTTTTTGAAAATTTGGGTTTTTTTGTGAAACAAGGATTGGTGATAAAGCATCAGTGGAAAGGAGAAATGTTTTTCCCATATTAACTCTTACAGGAAAGAATTTCCCTTCCTAGGGGTAGATTTCATCTCACTTCCTGTTATCTCCTTCCGTTTGCAAGTAGGAGTCGTTTGTAAGTTGGATGTTTGAAAGTAGGGGCCTGCCCTATATACTCAGCAGAAATTTGGGCCTTAGGTGTTGTTGTGGCCACAACACTGTAAGCCCTCACAGGGCCCTGCTGTGAAATATTAGATCAAGAATTGTAATTACATGCCCAACAGGGGCAGAAAAATTGGGCCTTTGGTGGTGGTGCTGATGCCACAACACTGTACGTCCTCACTCGCTCTTGGTGGGCGCAGAAACGGGCCCTGCTGTGAAATATTAGATCAAGAATTGTAATTACATGCCCCTGTTGAACAGGGGCTGAAAAATTAGGCCTTAGGCACTGGTGCTGGTGCTGGTGCCACAACACTGCAACCCCTCACAGATACTCTAGTTGGAACGCAGGAACGAGCCCTGCTGCAAAGTATTGCATCAAAAATTGTAATTACACGCCCCTGTTAGACAGGGGCTGAAAAATTGGGCCTTAGGCACTGGTGCTGGTGCCACAACACTGCAACCCCTCACAGATACTCTAGTTGGAATGCAGGAACGAGCCCTGCTGCAAAGTATTGCATCAAAAATTGTAATTACACGCCCCTGTTAAACAGGGGCTGAAAAATTGGGCCTTAGGCACTGGTGCTGGTGCCACAACACTGCAACCCCTCACAGATACTCTAGTTGGAATGCAGGAACGAGCCCTGCTGCAAAGTATTGCAACAAAAATTGTAATTACACACCCCTTTCAGACAGGGGATGAAAAATTGGGCCTTAGGCACTGGTGCTGGTGCCACAACACTGCAACCCCTCACAGATACTCTAGTTGGAACGCAGGAATGAGCCCTGCTGCAAAGTATTGCATCAAAAATTGTAATTACACACCCCTGTTAGACAGGGGCTGAAAAATTGGGCCTTAGGCACTGGTGGCGGCGCCCAGAACCAAAAATGTTCTTACAAGCTATCAGCGTGATCATTGAGGAGGAAGAGGACAATTACTCAGGATAGTCACTCAGCATTAGCATAGGCAGTCTTTGAAGGGATCTGAGATTTCAAAAAAAATTATTTGGTTACATCAGCATCAGGTGCTTGGTAGCTGGTGGTGATCCAAGACTGATTAATTTTTATGAAGGTCAGTCGATCGACCGAGTCGGTGGACAGACGCACCCTGTGATCGGTTACAAACCTCCAGCAGCACTTAATGTGCGTTATGAAAGAACGCTGGACGCAGGACAGGCCAGTAGCTCAATTGCATACTGTGCAAGCTCTGGCCAGTGATCCATCCTCAAGACCCAGTAACCCAGAGGATTTTCGGTGGGAAAGGTGTCCAAATCAGATCTAGCCCCTAGGTATTCCTGCACCATGTAAAACAGACGCTGGCGATGGTTGCTGGAACCGATCATACCTTGGGGCTGCGGACTAAAAAATTGTCAGAACGCATCGGTCAGACGGCCACCTTCTCCACCGCTCCTTCTTTGACTGGCCGAAGCCTCAGCAACACGTTGTCCAGAAACAGGAGTTTGTAACCTCCCAGTCTCTGAGAACGCGTTGCACAGACCTTTCTGCCAGTCCTCTCGAAGATGTTTCATCCTCTGCTCCCTCTGCGATGGCAAGATAAGGTCCGCAACCTTACCCTTGTAACGTGGATCAAGGAGGGTTGCCAGCCAGTATTGGTCCTTCTCCTTGATACCACGAATACGAGGATCCTTACGCAGGCTTTGCAGGATCAGGGAGGCCATGCATCGTAGGTTTGCTGAGGCATTCGGTCCTGAGTCCTCTGGGTCACTAAGGACGACATGGTCCGCAGCCACCTCCTCCCAGCCACGTACAAGTCCATGTGTTTCTTGGGACTGATCCCTTAAAGACTGCTGCTGATGCTGAGTGCCAGGCTCCACCTCCATACTGACACAGTCCTCCTCCTCCTCCTCCTCCTCTTGTGATCGGTGGGCATGCAGGAACACTGTCTGGATAAAGGGGGCCTTGAGAGCTAAGGAAGTCCTCCTCTTCCTGCCTCTGTTCTGTCTCAAGTGCCCTGTCCATTATTCCACGCAGCGTGTGCTCCAACAGGTGGACAAGGGGGACAGTGTCACTGATGCATGCACTGTCACTGCTCACCATCCTCGTGGCCTCCTCAAATGGTGACAGGACAGTGCATGCATCCCTGATCATGGCCCACTGGCGTGGGGAAAAAAAAATAGCTCCCCTGACCCTGTCATGGTGCCATAGTCACACAGGTACTCATTGATGGCTCTCTGCTGCGTGTGCAGCCACTGCAGCATAGCCAACGTTGAGTTCCACCTGGTGGGCATGTCACAGTTTAGGCGGTTCTTGGGCAGGTTAAACTCCTTTTGGAGGTCTGCCAGCCAAGCACTGGCATTATATGACCGGCGGAAATGCACACAGACTTTCCTGGCCTGCCTCAGGACATCCTGTAAGCCGGGTACCTGCCCAAGAACCGCTGCACCACCAAGTTAAGGACGTGAGCCAAACAAGGCACATGGGTCATTTGTCCCTGTCGGAGGGCAGAGAGGAGGTTGGTGCCATTGTCGCAAACCACCATTCCTGCCTTAAGTTGGCGTGGCGTCAACCACCTCTGAACCTGCCCCTGCAGAGCTGACAGAACCTCTGCCCCAGTGTGGCTCCTGTCCCCCAAGCACACCAGCTCAAGCACCGCATGGCATCTTTTGGCCTGCATACTTGCGTAGCCCCTTGAACGGCTACGGAGCACTGCTGGTTCCGAGGACAAAGCACAGGAAGAGGCCGTGGAGGAAGAAGAAGAGGAGGGGGTGGAGGAGAGAGGTGTGTCACAATCATTATTAGTGGCATTTTGGAGGCGTGGTGGCGGAACAACCTCCAACTCTACTGCACCTTGTCCTGCATCCTTCCCAGCTGCCAGCAGAGTCACCCAATGCACGGTGAAACTTAGGTAACGTCCCTGTCCATGCCTGCTGGACCATGAGTCAGCGGTAATATGCACCTTACCGCTGATCGCCCTGTCCAGCGAGGCATGGACATTGCCTTCCACATGCCGGTAGAGAGTCGGAATCACCTTCCGTGAGAAAAAGTCGCGTTTGGGTACCTGCCACTGAGGAACCGCACATTCCAAAAACTCATGGAAGGGGGCAGAGTCTACCAACTGAAAAGGCAGCAGTTGAAGTGCTAGCAATTTTGCCAAGCTAGCATTCAACCACTGGGCATGTGGATGGCTGGGAGCGAACTTCTTTCGGCGGTGCAGCAGCTGGGGCAGGGAAATTTGCCTGGTACAATCTGACGTCGGTGTACCGAAAGCAGATTGCCCACAAGTACTTGGCTGTGACACACCTAATTCTACACCTTCATTCCTCTCAGTGCAGGTCTCAGAGAGGACTGAAGGTATAGTGGGGTTGGAGATCTCAGCTGATGAGGAGCAAGGAGAGGTCCTCTTTGTTCTTTGGTGTGGGTCTTTTAGATACGCTTGCCAACGAACTGCATGGCAGGTCAACATATGTCTGGTCTAGCATGTGGTGCCCAAGCGGGAGATGTTTTGGCCACGCGAGATACGCTTGAGACATATGTTGCAAATAGCAGCGGTGCGATCTGATACACTCATCTCAAAAAAGGCCCACACCAAAGAACTTTTGGAATAACGCGCAGAGACAGCAGCGCCCTGCACATGCGGAGCTTTGAGGTGTGATGCAGTCAGTGTGCTGCCCTTAGGCTGGCCCCTGGAGGGCATCCTGCCTTGTTGGTGATGTGCCTCCTCCTCCTCTCTCCTATCAGGCACCCACGTTGAGTCAGTGACCTCATCATCCCCTCCCTCCTCATCACTGGAGCAAACCTGGCAGTATGCTGCAGCAGGGGGAGCATGACTGCCAGATTGCTGTCCTTCTTGGGCACCCCCTCTGTCCGTGCTCACGTTACTGCCTTCATCTCGCTCAGTATCATCATCAGAGCCTTCTAAACGCTGGGCATCCTCCTGGAGCATGTACCCAACACTGTGGTCAAACAGTTCGAGGGACTCCTCAGGAGGACATGGTGGCTAGGGAAGGAGTCACTGATGCCATTGAGCCAAGGGAAGAGGCCGCATTGGCGGGTGATTTGACAGACAAAGTACCCTGAGCATGGGTGAGAGAGGATCAGGAGGATGAGGACGGCTTGGTCATCCACTCGACCAAGTCTTCCGCATGTTGCGGCTCAACACGGCCAGCTGCCAAAAAAAAGGCCAAGCGTGTCCCACGGCCACGTGCTGATGAGGATGCACCGTCTTCACGACCAGCACTGTTGCCTCTAGACACAGAGCCTGCTTGCCCTCTTTTATTGGCTTGTGACTGTCTGCCTCTCCTTGTTGGCCTTCCAGACATACTAATGGCCTGTTGCTGCACTAAGCTGGGATATATATATATATATATATATATATATATATATATCTATATATATACTGATACTGCAGCTAGCAAAATCAACTGCCTGCCTGTAGTATGAAAACACCACCAACCTTCTACAGGTATCTTTAGCTGAACACTGTGCAGAGCTCGAAAAAACGAACTTGTAGCTTATTTAGCTGCCTGCGGTAGTGATAGGATCAGGAAAACACCACCAACCTTCTACAGGTAGCTTTAGGTGAACACTGTGCAGAGCTCGCAAAAAACTAACTTGTAGCTTATTTAGCTGCCTGCGGTAGTGGTAGGATCAGGAAAACACCACCAAACTTCGACAGGTAGCTTTAGGTGAACACTGTGCAGAGCTCGCAAAAAACTAACTTATAGCTTATTTAGCTGCCTGCGGTAGTGATAGGAATAGGAAAAAACCACCAACCTTCGATAGGTAGCTTTAGGTGAACACTGTGCAGAGCTCGCAAAAAACGAACTTGTAGCTTATTTAGCTGCCTGCGGTAGTGATAGGATCAGGAAAACACCACCAACCTTCTACAGGTAGCTTTAGCTGAACACTGTGCAGAGCTCGCACTACACTAACTTGTAGTTTTAGCTGAACACTGTGAGGAGGACGCACTACACTAACTTGTAGCTTTAGCTGAACACTGTTCAGAGGACGCACTACACTAACTTGTAGCTTTAGCTGAACACTGTGCAGAGGTTGCACTACACTAACTTGTAGTTTTAGCTGAACACTGTTCAGAGGACGCACTACACTAACTTGTAGCTTTAGCTGAACACTGTGCAGAGGTCGCACTACACTAACTTGTAGTTTTTAGCTGAACACTGTGAGGAGGACGCAGTACACTAACTTGTAGCTTTAGCTGAACACTGTGTAGGACAGTGAATGGTGACACGGACTTAATGGAAGGAGACGATCAGCCCACATTCCTGTGTTCATATACAATAGAAAAGTTTTTTTTCCTCTTAATTGGGATTTTAAAGGGCAGAGGTCTCCAAAAAATATAACATTAAATCATTTTATACATTTTTTGTTATATTTTTTGGAGACCTCTGCCCTTTAAAATCCCAATTAAGAGGAAAAAAACTTTTCTATTGTAGCTGAACACTGTGAGGAGGATGCACTACCCTAACTTGTAGTTTTAGCTGAACACTGTGAGGAGGACGCACTACACCAACTTGTAGCTTTAGCTGAACACTGTGAGGAGGACGCACTACCCTAACTTGTAGCTTTAGCTGAACACTGTGCAGAGGTCACACTAAACTAACTTGTAGCTTTAACTGAACACTGTGAGGAGGACGCACTACACTAACTGTAAATAGTCTAGCTGCCTGACTGTGGTACTAATAGGATCAAAAGAACACCAGCAATTTTCTTCAGGTAGCTGTAAATACTGTAACAAGACAAGCCTGCCTGTCAGTAGGAAGATAACAGGAACGGATCTAGCTAAACTGAATACAGTGTATACATATATATATATATATATATATATATATATATATATATATATATATAAAACACCTGGGATGCATATATATACACAATACACTGTAAGTGCAGCTAGCTCACTGACTGTCCTGCCTAATCTAGCTAACTCAAATGAAATGACACTGTCTCTCTGTCTATCTAAGCACGCTGGAACACACTACACAGGGCCGCTGTGCAGGCGGCCTTATATAGTGTGGGGCGTGTTCTAAACCCCCTGAGCCATAATTGGCCAAAGCCACCCTGGCTTTGGCCAATTACAGCTCTCTCTACTGACGGCGCTGTGATTGGCCAAGCATGCGGGTCATAGTGCATGCTTGGCCAATCATCAGCCAGCAATGCACTGCGATGCCGCAGTGAATTATGGGCCGTGACGCGCCACACGAATTTTGTGCGAATGGCCCATAATGTTCGCAATTCGGCGGACGATCGAACAGCTGATGTTCAAGTCGAACATGGGTTCGACTCGAACACGAAGCTCATCCCTAGTTCTGAGCATGCGTGTTTGTACTGTGGACTAAAGTCCTATGGTTTTCTGTACACATGATCGGACTTTGCTCCAGCGGACTTTTGTTGCCGAAAAGTTTGTCTGTTTGCAGAGCGAACTTTTGTCTGATGAAAACCGAAAAAGTTTGTCCGATGAAGCGTACACACGGTCGGATGTTGCCTTAAAACAGCTAATTTGCATGTTTGTTGTCAAAAAGTCTGATTGTGTGTATGGGCCTTAACAGTAGACCATAGGGTTGATTTACTAAAACTGGAGAGTGCAAAATCTGGTGCATCTCTGCATAGAAACCAGTCAGCTTCCATTTTTTTTTTTGTCAAAGCTTAATTTTGTTCATTTGAAGTTAGAAGCTGATTGGCCACCACACTGCGCCAGATTTTGCACTCTCCAGCTTTAGTAAATAAACCCCAAGTCTTTGACATTTGTTATCCAGGAAATGAGAGGCCTTTTAAGCATGTTTCTGCATTTTTACTCTTTTCTTTCTTTTTATCAGTACAGCTTTGAATTTTTTATGGACAAAGGCAAATTTAACCCTAAAGCAGAACTACAGCACCAAGTTTTCATTAAATAGTAAGTTAAATCTTACTAACATTTTTGATATTTTTCTTCTAAAAAAAAAAACATTGCTGTATGCTGTATATTGAGTTTCATGTCAAGGTATCCTTGTACTGTGGAAGAACCCCACACTATGAGGAACTCAGGCTTACTGAGAAAGTAAATGCTGGGGTTGATATCACTTCCGCAGCATTTACAATCCTGCAAGAACACAGTGGGGTTGATTTACTAAAGGCAACTAGACTGTGCAATTTGCAAAGTGCAATTGCACTCTGCAAGTGCAGTTGCTCCAGAGCTTAGTAAATGAGGTAAAGCTTCACTTTGCAAAAATTACCCAATCACGTGCAAGGAAAAAAAAAAAAAATTTTGCTTGCACATGATTGGATGATGGAAGTCAGCAGAACCCTGCTCATTTACTAAGCTCTGGAGCAACTGCTCTTGCAGAGTGCAACTGCACTTTGCAAAGTGCACAGTGTATTTGCCTTTAGTAAATCAACCCTTGTGTCTCTCTTAAAATGAATAGCTTTGCATCTAATATTCCTATAATATTCAAGGAAGTAGCTTGCAGCCTTCTTTACTGCTTAAAAAAGATGGTACGGCATTCACAAGAATGGGGAGCATGTATGAGACCCCCTACAGTTCCACTTGATGACCCAAGTAATACCCGAACCATGGACTTCAGTTACCTTTATTAGTACCTTTGAAAACTAAAGAAACACTCAAATATTGCCTAATTGAGAGCAAAGTGCCCCTGTCTTCAGATAGCCTACCACTCCAGTCAGGCATATGCATTTTCCCACACTCCTTTATCACTCCCTCGGCACTCATATACCCTCACTATAAGCCACCATTAGCTATGAATGTAGTGAAAAGGAACTATATTAGTACTAGCCACCATTAGCATTGACACAGTCAATGTAGCACATTGGCAATTGATTACAATCTTTCCCAGCTTAAGCATAGACATTGCCGTTCTTTATTACATATGGCACCACTTTGTGATTTAACAAGGGAAAAAGTAAGGCCACATATGGAATTCACAAGTAAATTATCCTGTAAATGATCCATAGCATGTTAAGAGATTAGTATTTTCTACTAATACTGACTATTAATGTAGTTGTCTTACATTGATATGTATTAAACAGATGGGGTTGGCTAGAATTCAGACAAATGTGATGTGCATATTCATGTCATCTATAATGTTGTCAAAAATGATTAGGGTGGCCTGGAAGATGGTTCTAAAAGACTAATGAAAGCAAGGTTAGCAAATAATGTGTAAATAATTCTTGCAGTACACATTTTTAAGCCCACTGGGTTAAAGAATATCTCTGGTTTGCTGACAAAAAAAAAAAAACAATGCCTTCCTGTATACCTACTTTGCTCTGTTCTTATGAAATTGATATTTGGCTCAACATGTCCTTTCTTAAATTGACTGGGGTACTTGGAAGTTCTGCCGTCATTATCATTGGCTGAGTATTCTCAGTGTTATAATAAGAAAAAAAAAGTAGTATGTTCATTCTTTTAGCTGATAAAATGTCTCTTGCAGGGGATATTTTAATATGCTTTTAGCTCTTTGCAGACTTCTGGAAAAAGCTAAGAGCCAATCACACAATCAGGTCATAAATATATGAAGGTGTTCTATGTGGACAGTGTAGAGAATGTCTGCAGTTTGCCATATTGCTTGGCTATTAAAATAAACTAGCACCTATCAGTGCTATTGTCTCAGATGTCCTGCGCCAAACCAATATAAAGAAAAGCAGGATGCTAGTCACAGTGTTGCATGTACGATGTTGGATAGTAGGCTGTTCCAAGTTACGTTGGAGAGGGGTCAGAAACATAATGGAATTTTGAAAATCATGGCCACCTCTTTTAAAAAACAATCCAACTTCAACATATCAGCTTTAATAAAAAGCCATGATTGTGACATTCATATGAAGGTTTAAAAAAAAAATATGACTAAAGGAGACCATACATATCAGGGAATTGTTTGATGTGCTTACCTAGTCCAAGCACTAAGTGATCTTTAGGTGAAACTACTGTTAGTGCCCTTACAGTTCTCATATCTGGGCACTCTCTGAAATAGCTGGTTAATATTTACACAAAAACTGCAAAGCTAAAAGGAGCTCCATATTCTCCCAATATTTCCCAGTCCTACCAGGTTTAGGAGGACTGGAGATTGGTCATCCAGCAACTATTGGTTCTTCATATACTTTTAACTACAAGATATTTGTAAGGCAAGTTGTCATAAATGAATGTAGAACCTCACCACTAGTTGGCCGAAGCTTATGCTGAGATGCGATCGAATTGTACTATCTTCCTTCCGTCTCCTAACAACTATGAACAGCAAAGATCGGCATGACTGGATCTAAATTGTATGAATAGTGTAGACAGGAACCCATGTTGCATAGTTTGGTAAATCTAAAGGAGCTTGTACAAAGATTGTATAGTCACATTTTAATGTACATGGTAAGTTTAAGGAGTACTTCTGGAACACTCTCTGATCACAACCATTTGATTTACCTCACTGCAAACAGCTAAGCCAGGCAAAGAACTTTAGCAAACTACAGATTAGCAAGATTTTTAATTTGAAGTCAAGGTGATGTTAGAACACACAGCGTTTGGTTAAGGTCATAGGCATAAGATCAAGACAAGAGGCAGAGAAATGAGGACAGGAACTAAATGTTGGGTCAAGGCTGTAACCAAGGCAGCAGAGAAAAATTAGCAAGATGGATCATACAGGTGCACGTAGCTAGGTAAGGCTATAAAAGTTCCAACATATAGATCAGGAAACACAGATAAGGATACGTGTACCTTAAGCTTAGACACAGACACATTGGGGTTACTTTACGATAGCTGAAGAGTGCAAAATCTGATGCAGTTCTGCAAAGAAACCAATCAGCTTCCAGGTTTTTTTTGTTGAAGTTAGAAGCTGATTGTCTACTATGCACAGCTGTACCAGTTTTTGTTACTTTCCAGTTTTAGTATATCAGTCCTACTGTACTGAGTTGAATTTAAGCTTCCCAGCTGATGACATCAGCATTTTAACTTGCCATTGTACAGTTCCCTATTTTGTCCTTCAGATCGGGGGACCTAGAAACAACATATCTGAATAAAAAGGATGAAATTTTTCATGGGAGGCGATTGTGAGCACAGAGATACAACAAGCTGCCCATGGGAGGTAATTGCAGAACCTTTGAGTGGCTTCTTTATTTAAAAAAGAGAAGTATTTTTTGGCTATTTTTCCAGCAACAGAGTGCAACCCAATGCAACAGAGTACAACGAGAATAAAAATTATTTACATTACATTGTTAAAACATTTGGCATGATGTCTTTACCCCCATGATTGTATCAATTTGTGTATTGATTGCGCTCTTCTCCAGCAAATATTTAGGACTTAGTCAGCACCTAAGAAGCTCATTAGCATCAGCATTTGCATTAAAATGAAACACAATCACTACTTCAGCCTGATTAGAAAAAATGTTATCATAATACAAATCTAACAAAGACACCATTTCACCAAGTTCTGCCAAGTGCATAAAGAATTAATTCTTAAAAAACCTACACTAATTAGCCATTGGTTTTCAGTTCTCTTTCCAGGTTACCTCAACTGGACCATGTTTAGGAATAAGCACTCAAAGCCCTATTTCAAACACAAACTACGCGTAAGTGCATTTTCATGTTTGTTTGCTGAATTTACAAAAATAAAAGCACCAAATATTTTAAGACCTTAGTTGGGCTGTCTCCAAAAATCCTTTTTTGAACGGATTGAATCCAGACCGGATGGCTAAGAACATACAGAGCCTGACACAGGCAGTGCTGTAATGAAGAGGGGCTTGAGGATCGCTCTTCTTTTAAGTGGATAACTGAAAGCGTCATACCCATCTCACAGTGCAATGCCAAATGTTGATAAAAGAAATGTTTCAAGATGTACAGATGGTTGCAAAAAAACAGCTTAAACTAAAGAATTTACATTGCATCAAGTGATAAAAAGATGATTAGAGAAATAATAGTAATTGTATTACATGTCTATACATATGTATGTATAAAGAAAGGCAATTCTTATTTTTAATCTACTCTCACAGTGACACAATAGAGAACAGTGATATTGCAGTTGCTGACACATTTTAATTATTGCTTCTGCTTTACACAATTACAGATGCACTTTTAGAATAAAAAAAAAATGATTGCTTAAAGTATAACTAAAGGCAGAGCTTTTTTTTAGTTTTGTATGGAGTGGAGAGGGATTAGAATACTTGTAAATTATCATTGCTGTCTGTGTACCCAATTCACCCTCTCTATTCATCCTGTTTACCATTATTATTGAAAGTGAAAGCAAAAAAAATCCCATATTTTGGGTTGTCCCCAGAACAGTAATAGAGGGAAAATAGTCTAATGGAGACACTAGTTCTGGTGACATGGGGGTTCTCAAGGAATTCCCTTAATTTTCAGGGATTTCCTCTTACTTCCTGTTTGGCTATGGGACAGGAAGTGAAGGAAAATCTCCGCAATGGAATACAGATGGCGAAAAAAAAATCTGACAGGGGTTATAATCCTCTCTTACTCTATCCAAAATAAATATGCCTATAGTTCTACTTTAAAGTTTGAAGAGACTTTATACTTGCAGCTGCTTGCTCACCCCAGTGACAAAGTGCACACACCTTATACCAGATATAGCCTCCTAAACCTTACTGTCTTGGCTGGATCTCAGACCCTTGTAACACAGTTTTGGAAATTCTTTATAGTGCCAAAGCTTTCCTCCACCTTATTGCCTACTGCACATTCCTAGTTGCCAGTGAAGCTGTCCATTATGCTATGGGTCAATAAGAATATGTTGGTTTGTATGATCAGAAAGGACTCACAATACTTCAGAGGCGGCTCTAGGCTTTGTGAGGCCTTAGGCAAGACTTAGACATGAGGCCCCACTCATGCCCATAATGGGATTCAAGCAATAAAAAAATAACGGTGTGCCCCCCCCCCACAGCCCTGCCGACTTCCCTCCTCTGCTCTCCAGCTGACTGCTGTGGGGGGATCTTCAGGATGGAGGCCAGGAAAAGGGACTGGTAAATTACATTTACCAGCTCCTACCTTTTCCAAAAGAACACAGTGAGTGATTGGAACTGATCCTTCACTGTGTTCATTCATAGCATACTATGCTTTAGTTTATGAATTAACAGGAGCCTCTGTCTTCTGTTCATTCATCTGCAGTGCAGCTGAGCTATAAAGGAACTGGGTTATGTGTTTCCTCATTTCCTTTCTCTGTCTCAAAAGTGAGACTTCAGGGGTCCATTTAGACCCCTGATATCTCACCAAAGAAACCAAAAACTCTCACCAAAAAACGTTAAAAAAAATAAAAATATTGTAAAAAAAATAAAAAATACAACTGTAAAGAATATAAAAAAAACAGACTAAAATTTCTAATAAAACTAAAAAGCCATGCCCAATAGGTAGCATAATTTATCCACACTCTCTGTTTTTTCTGTATGCCACGGGTCACCATCTCCCTGGTAAGGGCCCCTACTGTACAATGGCGGTAAATTTCAGTAGGAGAGGAAAGTGGAGGGTATGACGGCCGGTAATATGTACATGAGAGGGGTGCAGAGTCTATGGAGGCAAGTAGTATGTAGAGGAGAGGGGTGCGGAGTGTATGGAGGTGGGTAGTATAAACATGAGAGGTGGGTGGGTGGTATGTACATGAGAGGGGTGCGGAGTGTATGGTGGGTGGTATGTACATGAGAGGGGTGCGAAGTGTATGGTGGGTGGTATGTATATGAGAGGGGTGCGGAGTGTATGGTGGGTGGTATGTACATGAGAGGGGTGCGGAGTGTATGGTGGGGGGTATGTACATGACAGGGGTGCGGAGTGTATGGTGGGGGGTATGTACATGAGAGGGGTGCGGAGTGTATGGTGGGGGGTATGTACATGAGAGGGGTGCAAAGTGTATGGTGGGGGGTATGTACATGAGAGGGGTGCGGAGTGTATGGTGGGGGGTATGTACATGAGAGGGGTGCGGAGTGTATGGTGGGGGGTATGTACATGAGAGGGGTGCGGAGTGTATTGTGGGGGGTATGTACATGAGAGGGGTGCGGAGTGTATGGTGGGTAGTATGTACATGAGAGGAGTGCGGAGTGTATGGTGGGGGGTATGTACATGAGAGGGGTGTGGAGTGTATGGTGGGGGGTATGTACATGAGAGGGGTGTGGAGTGTATGGTGGGGGGTATGTACATGAGAGGGGTGTGGAGTGTATGGTGGGTAGTATGTACATGAGAGGGGTGCGGAGTGTATGTACATGAGAGGGGTGCGAAGTGTATGGTGGGTAGTATGTACATGTATGGTGGGTAGTATGTACATGAGAGGGGTGCGGAGTGTATGGTGGGGGGTAGTATCAAATACACCATTGATGCATTAGTGACCAGTGGCAGTTAATGAACCCCTTTGTGCTGCATTAGTGGCAACAGTATCAGTGTTTATGAACCCTTTCATGCTGCACCATATAGGGGTTAATTAACACTGATACTGTTGCCACTAATGCAGCACAAAGGGGTTAATTAACTTCCACTGGCCACTAATGTATAGTAATGCATTAACCCCCTCCATGCTGCATATTACAAATACCATCTTCAAACTTACTTACACTGTTGCATGGGGCTTCACTGGCTCCTCGCAGGTCTTGGAAGCAACATTCTCCTCTGCATTTTCATCCCTCCTCCTGGCCTTTGACATCACGCCGGGCGGGACTAGGAAGCTTCTGTCGGGCGGAGATAACTCCGCCTGACAGGGAAGTTAATGCGTCGGTTGGACGGACCCATAGCATACTCGCACCGTTCTGCTGCAGATTTAACACAGTACAGCGGCGGCCGGCGGGTGTCACGGCTGTCTGCAGCGGTGCAGAGCAAGCGCCATTTTTACGAGGCCCTCCTGGCAGGTTCAGCAGTGGCTGGCAGCTCCGCCTCCTCTACAATTTGTCTGCAGCAGCGCTGTTTACTAAACGCTTTACCATCCCGCCCCGCTCACCCTGCCAGCTTGGAGACACTAGCTGGGGATATTCCCTTCCATTCTTCCACACGCAGATCAGGCAAATAAGGCGGCCGCAAGGCCCCTTGGAGCGCGGGGCCTTAGGCGACCGCCTTATTTGCCTAATTAGAGAGCCACCTCTGCAATACTTGTAAATGTGGGAGCTTTGCCTGTCAGAATGGTCTGAGATTTAATGGCGACAGGAAAGTTTAGGAGGCCATTCAGCTTATATGCAAGCACCAAAATGTACCTGCAGCATTCACACTGGTGACAACTGGTTGTCAAGCGGTGGATCTAGTCTATCTTCTAAAAGGGGAGTATAATTTTACCTCTTCTATATTAGCCTGCTGGACTATCAGGGAAAACCTGGTTCCCAACTGTGTACGGATTCTTTTAGAGAGATAGGCTCCTTTCCATCCATGGGACAATGTGTAGGGATATTTTTGACTTAAAGGATGACCTTTGTGAATAAATTTGAGATTGACTCTACATACTATTGTTATTTCGAAGAAGTGGAAGTCAATCCAGGAAATGGGTCAGAAAAGTGAAAACTTATATATAGTTCATGTCTTCAATTGTGATAAATGTAACTATGTACAGTAAAACCTTGGGTTGCGAGCATAATTAGTTCCAGAAACATGCTTGTAATCCAAAGGACTTGTATATCAAAGCAAATTTTCCCATAAGAAATAATGGAAACTCAAATGATTCGTTTCACAACCATGTATTCATAAGTCCTTCAGTTTATAGTCCATAGATAAAGATTATAGCAACGTGATAGGTTGTGTAACCATAAAATGTCCATCCAGAAATGGAAGCCTCCACAAGGGGATTCGAAGCAAAATCCAGTAGGACTTACAGAGTATAAAAGAGAAGCCTCTAAGTGTAGCAATATGGTTACATTTAAAGATGGTACAACATTTAGCAACTCACATGGTTGATGATTAAAAGAGGCGCATAGCACAGGCATCCGGGGTAAAGCTGTCCACATAGACCATCCTCTGCACCTCCGGCTCTCACTGCTGTCACTCTGCAATCGTGAGTGAGAAGACTACCCTGCAGTAGAGTGATCTGAAAGCAAGGCTTGAACCGCTCGTGGAGTGCAGCGTGGAAGGGACGACATTGATGGCAGTGCAGAGGATGGTCTATGTGGACAGCACTAACCCGGATGCCTGCATACTTAGATGTGCCTGTTTTAATCATCAACCATGTGAGTTGCTAAACGTTGTACCTTCATTAAATGTAACCATATTGCTACACTTAGACGCACTTCTCTTCTCTTTTATACTCAGTTGTGACGTGGCTATACTTGTATATCAAGACATTGCTTGAATATCAAGTCAAAATTTATTTTAAAAAATTTGCTTGTCTTGCAAAACGCTCTTAAACCAAGTTACTCTCAAACCAAGGTTTTACTGTATACATTTTAAACACCTCTTTTTGAAGGAGAATGCATTCAGTTTAGCTAATCTTTTCCCATAACTGAAGTCCTCTGTGCCTCTTATCAGTGTGGTTGCCCTTCTTTGTAGTTTCTGTAGTTTTCCAATATCCTTTTTGTGAACTGTTGGCAAAAATGAAACTGCATATTCCAGATGAGATATTACTTATGTTTTGTACCCGGCAAAGTTATATCTCTCAATGTCTTCATAGTCTTTACCTCTTTTACTCTTTTAATTCAGAAAAGTATTTTGCTTGCTTTAGAAACTGCAGGTTGACATTGCAATTGACATTGCTATTATTAAGTCTTTTATGTACCAGAACAGCCAGATCCTTCTTGATTGTTGAGTTTCCCAGTTGTACTCCTCCTAGATTGTATGATGCATGCATGTCTTCAGCCCCTGAGCGCATACCTTTTGCAGTTATCAACATTAAACCTCATTTGCCACACAGTCGCTGAATCAAACAGTGCAATAAGGTCAGTCTGTAAGTTGAAAACATCTTGTGAGGACCTTATTGAGCTAGTGTCATTTACAAACACAGAAATTGTACTTTTAATCTCAAACTCTATATTATTTATAAATAGGTTAAAAATTAGAGGACCGCACACTGAACCTTGGGGTATGCTCCTAATAAAGGCTTAGACCATTCAGATTTGGAATCGTTAATTACTACTCTCTAAATACTTTTCTTTAAGCCAGTTTTCTATCCATTAATAGACTGAATCTTCTAATCCCATAGACCCTAACTTACACTTAGTTGTGTGTGGGAACTGTGTTAAATGCTCCTGCAAAGTATGCTATATCCCAAGCCAATTCCGTTGTCTACTTTTTTTGCCTACATCCTCATTAAAAGAAAGCAGATTTGTTTGACAGCTTCTGTCTTTCGTGAATCCATGTTGACTATTGCTTTGAATATGATTTTGTAGCAAAAACTGTTCTATGTGATCTTTTATCAAACTTTTGATTATCTTCCAGACTATAGACTTTAAAGGGGAACTCCAGTAATTGCAACACTCTTAAAAACTATGATGACTTATAAGCGATGTAAGTGGTTCTAAAGTCTGTGTCTAATGTTCTAAAGTCTATTTTGAATTTTGAGGCCATGTGGTTAATTTGAGGCTGTGCCAATACTATTCCCATTATGGAGTTGAGCTCCATCGTTTTCCTTTATATACACAGAGCTGAAGAAGGTATTTAATATATTTGCCTTCTCTTTGCCCCTAGTCAACAACTTTAAAGGGATTGTAAAGGCAGAAGTTTTTATTTTATCCTAATGCATTCCATGCATTAAGTTAAAAAGCCTTCTGTGTGCAGCAGTCCCCCCTAACACTTACTTGAGGTCCCTCTCTGTCCAGCGATGTCCACGAGTGTCTCAGCTAACCGAGACTGTCCTTCCTGACTGGCTGAGACACAGCAGCGGCGCCATTGGCTCCCGCTGCTGTTAATCCAAGCCAGCTAGCCAATCAGGGGAGAGAGGGGGCAGGGCAGAGAAGGACACAGTGCTGTGACTCGGCTCAGTTGCCCCCATATCAAGCTGCTTGCTGTGGGGGCACTGAACAGGAGGGAGGGGCCAGGATCACAGAAGAGGGACCTGAGAAGAGGAGGATTCAGGCTGCCCTGTGTAAATCCACTGCAACAGAGCAGGTAAGTATAACATGTTTTTTTAATAGGAAAAAAACGAGACTTTACAATCACTTTAAGTTAATATGCAAGGAACCTACATGCTCAGACCTGACCTCTTTACTATTAATATATTTTTGAGGTTTCTCTTACACTCGTTCACAACCTGTCATTAGTTTTAAGAAAGACATTTTTTTTATTATTTTAAATTCCCTTTAATCATTCTTTATGTTTTTTTTTTAACCAATGGATGTGAGTCCCACAAGGTTTTAATTTTAAACTTAAGCTTTTCAACTTTTTTGAATTTTTATGAACGTATATTAATTCCGACTGGTATATAAGTAATTCATATATAAGACTGGCTCTACTATAAACCTATACTAATTCTGACTACTGATATACTGTACTTTATAAAACACCACAAAAATCCCACTTTCATGATAATACCTCTGGTGCTACTTCCAACATCGTATCTCTGGAAGCTCAGTGCTTGCCTTTTTGAACATTTGCTGCATTATACACATGAAACACATTAACAGCATTAAACCAACAGATGTTACCTAATTTAGACTTCATTGAGGGATACAAACCGCTGACATCTTGGTGGATTGGCCCTTTTAGAGACATTGTACAGTGCATATTACAATATGTATTTTTTTGCTGTTTAAAATTGGTCTGATAAAACTGAGACATAGAATATTATATTTCAGCCCACTATTCAATTGCAAAAAGAAATGGTATTTGTAATGCTTCTGTTAATGTCATAATGATCTTGTAATGCAGATGTGCAAAATAATGTAAATGCCCACATCTGGGTGTGCAGGTGAAATCTTGTATTACCCACACCCACATAAATTTACACAGGCTACATGCATGGCAAAAGTGGTTTTGTGTGTGATGCTATTTATATGAAGCTAATTAGTTTTGAGTCCTTGCATACAGTATATCACAGTAAGGTGGCGGTAACTTATGTGATAATCATCAGAGATGAGGATGGTTTTACTATAGGAATATAAGCTAGCTCTGTAAATATGTTATGAATAATCATTAGTTAAAGCATTACTAAAGCTATTAAAAAAAATAAAATAACAAACATGTTATACTTACCTGCTCTGTGCAATGGTTTTATACAGAGCAGCCCCGAACCTCCTCTTTGGGGTCCCCCCACCAGCACTGGCTACTCCTTCTCTTCTGGGTCTGCCTCCCTAGCAAACGACTTGCTATGGGGCAGACACTGCAGGACTGCTCCCAAGCCAGGCTGTAGACACACATAGCGCAGCTCGGCCCCACACCTGATCCCACCTCTTTGATTTGATTGACAGCAGTAGAAAATAATGGCTCCTGCTGCTGACTCCATGTCCAGTGAGGAGAGAAAGAAGAGAGCGCTGTTGCTCTTGGTCACAGCACTGGATCAAAACTAGGCTCAGGTATTTGGGGGGGCCTGGGGGGAGCAGCATTTCAAAGATTTTTTACCTTAATGCAGAGAATGCATTAAGGTAAGATACCTTTAGCTTGTAGAACCACTTTAAAGTGTCAGTCAACCAAAACTGTATTTTTTCTTTAAAAACTCCTAAATAATATTGACCGTTTCTATGTGATCTTCTTTTACTACTTAAGTAAATAGTAAATACTATGCCAGTAGCTTGAACTTCCTCATACCCAATGACAATGCTTTGCAGACTGAGTCCGCCAGCGGTGCACTGTTATGTACACATGAGTGGAATTTCCAACAGAAAGAGTCCAATGGGAGCTTTTCATCGTATATTCCGACCGTGTGTATGCCCCATCGGACTTTTTTTGTCGAAAATTCAGACGGACTTAGATAGAGAACATGTTCCATATTTTTCCAACGGAACAAATTACTATCGGAAAAAGCACTCGTCTGTATGCTGTTCCGACGCACCAAAAACGACGCATACTCTGAAGCAAGTACGAGACGAAAGCTATGGGCTACTGGTTATTGAACTTCCGTTTTCTAGTCCCGTCGTACGTGTTGTACGTCACCGCGTTCTGGACGGTTGGAATTTGGTGTGACCATGTGTATGCAAGACCGCTTGAGCTTCCGTCGGAACCCCGTCGTAAAAACCTTCAGAGTTTACTCCAACGGCAAAACCGGTCGTGTGTACAGGGCATTAGAGTTGCCACCTCATCCCTTT
Organism: Aquarana catesbeiana; assembly: GCF_042186555.1. NCBI lineage: Eukaryota > Metazoa > Chordata > Amphibia > Anura > Ranidae > Aquarana > Aquarana catesbeiana. Next base: position 655,054,469 of record NC_133325.1, read on the forward strand.
AAACCTGAACACATATGAATTACACAGGTTCTGAGGCTAATTCAATGCAGATAAGGCACCAAGTGAGTTTAATTACCATCTTAATCAGCCACAGAACCTGTGTAATTAATATGTGTTTGATTTTAAAGGGATGAGGTGGCAACCTATGCACTGTTCCTGCTGGACTATGGGCGTGATGATGTCTAGATGTAATGATAATTTTTTTTATGACTGCAAATGTTCCAATCCACACTGCATAAATATTGGGGTGCCTGGGAGCGGCTCTGCAGCTTATGCATATATGTGCAAATGAGTGCTAGCTAAACCCCTGTTTTAATGCATGCTGTTAGCCAGGACAATTTGTTTGGTTAGCAGGCTGGTCGGTAAGTTGAGCTGGGAATTTTCTTTTTTTTTTTTTTGCATGCTTTGCCCTTCCATGTGCTCCTTGCTGTGAAGACCAGTTATGATGGGGGCAGTGGCCAGTTGTTTGTTACCAATCCACACTGCATGCTAGAAGATGTAAAATCATGGCAGACTTCAACTGACATGTTGGTGCTTAGCCCTTGTCACAGACTGGGGTTGGTCATTGCTGAAAATAAGAGAGTCAGAAAGTGACCAAAATAAAATTATTACATTTTTTTTTTTACCTAACTGAAATTGATTATTTTATGCCGGTTCTCCCAACCTATATGCTACATTACCTATGTCCAGAATGACCTTGAGTATCGCTGTATATTCTTACAGATATCCATCTGTATTTAAACTGTAAAATACTGCTTATACCTAAATATTTACTACATCTTCGAATTTCTAAGAGACATTGAGGTTGAGTTACTAAAACTGGAGAGTGCAAAATCTGGATGGTGCAGTAGTGCATGGCAGCCAATCAGCTTCTAACTTCAGCTTCACTTGTTCAATTAAGCTTTGACAAAAAAAACCATAAGCTGAATGGTTTATCGGCAGAGCTCTACCAGATTTTACACTCTACAGTTTTAGTAAATCAACCCAACTGCTGGGCTTACCTAAGTAAGAAAAAAAGCAAAGAGTGGTAAAACATGCCAACTAATGTCCTTCACTGATATGACACAGTAAACTAAATTAATATTAGTTTACAGCACTTTGTACATCTTTATTGCTCTTTGTTCAGTCATGTTCAGACAAGATGGCCTAGATACATTATGTATAAATACAATTAATTCCTGAACTTAAAAAGAACAATTCTCCCTCTTTTACTCACAGCTGCAGGGAAATAATACACACTATATTATCAAAAAATATGGTGACATCTGCCTTTACTTGCACATGAACTTTAATGGCATCCCAGTCTTAGTCCATAGGGTTCAATATTGAGTTGGCCCACCCTTTGCAGCTATAATAGCTTCAACTCTCCTGGGAAGGTCGTCCACAAGGTGTAGGAGTGTGTCTATGGGAATGTTTGACCATTCCTTCAGAAGGCCTGGCTCGCAGTCTCCGCTCTAATTCATCCCAAAGGTGTTCTATCGGGTTGAGATCAGGACTCTGTGAAGGCCAGTCAGCGGAGCGGAGACTGCGAGCCAGGCCTTCTGAAGGAATGGTCAAACATTCCCATAGACACACTCCTAAACCTTGTGGACAACCTTCCCAGAAGAGCTGAAGCTGTTATAGCTGCAAAGGGTGGGCAAATTCAATATTGAACCCTACAGACTAAAATTGGGATGCCATTAAACTTCACGTGCATGTAAAGGCAGGTGTCCCAATACCTTTGGTAATATAGTGTGTGTGTGTGTATATATATATATATATATATATATATATATATATATATATATATATAGTATCTCACAAAAATGAGTACACCCCTCACATTTTTGAAAATATTTTATTATATCTTTTCATGTGAGAACACTGAAGAAATGCTACAATATAAAGTGGTGAGTGTACAGCTTGTATAACAGTGTAAATTTTTTGTCCCCTCAAAATAACTCAACACACAGCCATTAATGTCTAAACCGCTGGCAACAAAAGTGAGTACACCCCTAAGTGAAAATGTCCAAATTGGGCCCAATTAGCCATTTTCCCTCCCCAGTGTCATGTGACTCGTTAGTGTTACAGGGTCTCAGGTGTGAATGGGGAGCAGGTGCATTAAATTTGGTGTCATCGCTCTCACTCTCACACTGTTAATTGGAAGTTCAACATAGCACCTCATAGCAATGAACTCTCTGAGGATCTGAAAAAAAGAATTGTTGCTCTACATAAAGATGGCCTAGGCTATAAGAAGCTTGCCAAGACCCTGAAACTGAGCTGCAGCACCATGGCCAAGACCATACAGCAATTTAACACACAGAACAGGCCTCGCCATGGTCGACCAAAGAAGTTGAGTGCTCGGTGTCATATCCAGAGGTTGTCTTTGAGAAATAGATGCATGAGTGCTGCCAGCATTGCTGCAGAGGTTGAAGGGGTGGGGGGTCAGCCTGTCAGTGCTCAGACCATACGCCGCATGCTGCATCAAATTGGTCTACTTGGCTGTCGTCCCAGAAGGAAGCCTCTTCTAAAAATTAGGCATAAAAAAGCAGAAGACAAGTAGACTAAGGACATGGATTACTGGAACCATGTCCTGTGGTCTAAGAACAAGATAAACTTATTTGGAGCAGATGGTGTCAAGTGTGTGGCAGGAACCAGGTGAGGAGTACAAAGAAATGTGGGGCTTTGCATACAGTCAAGCATGGTGGTGGGAGTGTCATGGTCTGGGGCTACATGAGTGCTACTGGCACTGGGGAGCTACAGTTCATTGAGGGAACCATGAAGGCCAACATGTACTGTGGCATAGTGAAGCAGAGCATAATCCCCTCCCTTCAGAGCCTGAGCTTCAGGGCAGTATTCTAACATGATAACGACCCCAAACCCACCTCCAGGACCACCACTGCCTTGCTAAAGAAGCTGAGGGTAAAGGTGATGGACTGGCCAAGCTTGTCTCTAGACCTAAACCCTATTGAGCGTCTGTGAGGCATCCTCAAATGGAAGGTGGAGGAGCACAAGGGCTCTAACATCCACCAGCTTTGTGATGTCGTCATGGAGTAGTGGAAGAGGACTCCAGTGGCAACCTGTGAAGCTCTGGTGAACTCCATGCCCAAGAGGTTTACTGTGACTGATGATTCAATATCTGTGCAAGTAGTATTTTCGGCTGTACTTTACAGCCCAAGTTGTTGTCCCATATAATCTACATATACACCTGCTTCTTTGCCCAGCAGCCATACCATTCAGAACCCAAGGACTTCTCTGCCACACATCATCCCTGCTGAACCTGTTCCGCTTTCTGACCTTGCCGGGCATCCTTCTGTTGAGGCCCGGTGATGGTGAGTGGTTTTTGGAGCATGGGTTACCCCTGGCTGGATTTGGCTGTTTTTAAATTGGTACAACTCTACGTGGCTAATATGTGATCTTCCATTGTCAACATGTAAGTCTGTTTTTGGGCTTGGTTTCCATAATAGACAAAGGCCATAATGTTCTTGTGTTGATATGCTGTATCTGAAATAAAACTATATTCATTTACATCTTTAGTATGAATGCTTTCATCCACTGATACCACCCTGAAGAAGGAAGACATTTCTGAAACGCGTTGGCTGTGGAGCCTACACTCCATCTCTACTATGTGGTGTCTTAGGACCCCTCACAGCATTCAGCCATTGTGCCATGTTGATGTGCAACTGTATTAGCCACGTTTTTCTCAGCAATTATTTATTGTTTGTCATTTATCTTTGAACTACATATAGTATAATACACTTCTTTTTTTTGTATATAATATGCATATTGTTTATTGGTGATTCATCACCATCTGGGCCTTTAAAATCCCACAAGGGAGAACCTTGCTCTTTATATATTGTTCATAGGGATGTTGGCCCACCCCTAGTCGTCTCCACCTCAACTTCTGTCCGCATGCCCAAGAGGGTTAAGGCAGTGCTGGAAAATAATGGTGTCCAGACAAAATATTTTCACTTTGGGCCCATTTTGTACATTTTCACTTAGGGGTGTACTCACTTTTGTTGCCAGCAGTTTAGACATTAATGGCTGTGTGTTGAGTTATTTTGAGGGGACAACAAATTTACACTGTTATACAAGCTGTACACTCACTATTTTACTTTGTAGCAAAGTGTTATTTCTTCAGGTTGTTGTAAGGAAAAGATCTAATAAAATATTTACAAAAATGTGAGGGGTGTACTCACTTTTGTGAGATACTGTATATATAAAAATTTGAAGGTAGCCTAGATCTAGATGTTAGCACTTCAATACTGCAGTGCAGGAGCACAGACCTTACTACATAGCAGCAGAGTTTCTGTTATGTAGGTTATGTATGTATGTATGTATGTATGTACAGTATGTAGGTGTCCTCACATGAACATACTAGTAATTTTTGTTTAAGCTTCAATCTCCATGTATAAGTGTTTGCTGGAAAATTAGATTGTAAGATTCTTTTGAGCAGGGAATATAATAAAAGACTTTTCATGAAAATGTACAGGCCACATATCTTGCAGCTTTCCATCCTCCTTGAAAAAATGTTAGGTCCGCTTTAAGTAAAATGCCCTAGTTACTACATAAACGTGTACATATTACTTATTAGGCAAATTTGTCATATGTATATTCGAATGCCACATGTTTGCTATGCACTACCCTTCACATTTCAAAATAATCCCAAGTGAATGATGCAATGTGAACATGTGCTCCCAAGGGCGCAAAGACACGGGAATGTTAGGAGAAGGATTAAGTGCCACAGTCTAGAGTAGAGGGTTCCTTGCAATAACAAGAACTGTGTGACTGACTGCGAATAACTTTGCCTTGACATAATGTGGAGTTACAGGTCCCCAGTGACAACTGTTGGCTCAGCATGAAAGAATGGTAAAGCTACAAATCTTGATAGAGAACAGAACTCATAGGTCTGTCTGTGCGAGTTGGGAAAACGTATTAACTCAATGTCAGGAGAACCTCCACTTATATGCACAGCAGGTACAGACTCTTTCCCAGCCATTAGTGCAAAGGCCAATGAGCATCTTACTGACTGCTTTATGTAAGCCCTTAAGAAGATCAGCACTGATCTCTTACTAAGCAGCATGGTATGCAGAGAACTGCATTTTTGCTCATGACAAAATACATAGCTAGAAACATTATATAATCTGTTTCTTATCTGCATTTAGTCTAATGGCACAATGCAAAGTTGAAAATCATCACAGTATTCACTAGGCAGTAATTCTAAAATAGCCTTTATCTTATATCACTGGGGAAATGAATCGTATGCCACAGTGGCTCAGTGGGTAGTAGTACAGGGCAAACTATAAAGTGTGTATGCGTGTGTATATATATATATAATATATTATACAGTATGAGTTCATAAATAGGTGCACTAGGCAGCAGTGATAACATTAATCAGGTCAACGCTTCAGCAGGTTGCAGCCCTGCTGAAATGTCAACCTGACTAAACGACACTTTTGAATGTTATCTTTGTTGACACATCCCATAGAGTGCACCTATTTATGGATTATTTTTGTGCATAATTTATATGGAACCTGGCCATCACAGTATGAGGTGGCCACCCCTCTTCTCTATCTCTGATAGGTGCTAGGATGTTTATAGTTCAGTTTAGTATAGTGTGGTTTCCTGCTTAACATGAGACTGTTAGGTAAAACATAGCAGCTTTTCAGCTTAACAAGAGAGCTACAGTTGTGTAGTGAGGGCATCTTGTGTGACTCACAGTGCTGCTGCTGAGTGGATCCTCTGTATCCAGGAAGCCTTGGAAGGTTCTGGGTGAACAGGAGTGACCCATGCAGATCAGCAGCATGAATATGGATACACATAAGGCCCCTTTCACACGTGCGGACAGTATGTCCGTATTTCATTCATCCGTTTTCGGATGAAATACGGACATACATGCATCCCATTGGATAGCGGGTGTCAGCGGATGAACATCCGCTGACACCCAATATCATCCGTCCCCGCTATGGTCCGATTCTGCAGACGGAGGAAAATCCTATTTTTCTATCTGTCTGCAGAGCGGATCGGATGAACACGGACTGAACACGGACAGACGGTCCATGGTTCATCTGATCCCCCCATAGGGGAGAGCTGAGATCTGACAAATCAACAGAGCGATCCCCGCTGAGCAAGCAGATGTTCACGGGGCGGATCATCACAGATCCGTCCCGTGTGAAAGGACCCTAACGAAACAGTGTTCTGCTTCCTAAATAACTACCAATAAATCCCTAAAGAGAGTAGATGATTAACTTGCAATAAGGCAAGATACTGAGTGAGTAACAACCATTAAAATTGTAGCAACTGATAAATGTTAATTAATCTTTAAAGTGCTCATAAATGGCATATTCAGGTGTAAACAGTGAACAGCATTCAATGTACCGGGTGAAAAATAAAAATAAAATTTAAAATAAAGTCCATAAACAATGTTGTTGAGATGTATATTCTGGATCACTATTCCACCGCTGGTGCTGCCCACCACCTTGTGATAGAGAAATGGAGGCTTACCAGACAGCCTGCGACCACCCTTAATCAGGGGGGTCAAAACAGGCTCAGTAGAAATGTGTAGACCACAGGGGATATCCCACAGGGAGCTCTGTAGACGTTCTCCACCCTCCTTCCTGAACGGTTAATCGGCAACACCAAGGAATGTTATGAGGGATGCGATCCCAGGGGTGCTTCTTATTAACTTCCAATGGGTTCCAGCAGGAGCAGACCATAGGTGCCAAAAAAGAAGAGATGGACTCCAATAGTGTAAATCTGCTACAGCAGGTTTATTAAAATAAGGTAATGCCAACAGTAAAAAACATAGGCAGGGATAACAAAACATGACTCCACTGCCGATTTAAAATAAGATTGCGCATGCGCGAGGCATGCTATGTTGTTACCCCCATGGCCGTTTCGTCACAACTGACGTCATCAGGGGTACGCAATCACGCACACGCATGCGCCTTATATGCCCAAACGGTGCGCTGAAAAGCGCAGCCATTGGTTAATTGAAATTGGATCTAAAACCTGATAGATGACAATAAGCATAATGCTTTACTACTAAAGCAGATAGTAAAGGTTAGCCCAATTAACATGTGTCCATCCTGAAATTTTTAGTTTTTATAGTCCTACTCACTTGGATATATTTGTATAAGAGTACTTTTTCTTTTTTTGGCAGAAAATGTTTAGTTATTATTTTTTTGTTCTTATTAGAGCATCCTATTTATTTAATATAACATTATCTTAATAAGAATCCTTTTTGTATCCTTAGTTTATGTATTAATTTGTTGCATAATTGTTTTATTTTAACAAACAGCCACTAGATGGCACTGGTCCTATCATTTTTTCCTTTTAATTCTCATCTGTACATTGCCCTGGATATTTTATTATATTTCAGGATGGACACACCTTATGTTAATTGGGTTAACATTTACCATCCGCTTTAGTAGTAAAGCATTATGCTTATTGTTATCTATCAGGTTTTAGATCCAATTTCAATTAACCAATGGCTGCGCTTTTCGGCGCACCGTTTGGGCATATAAGGGATTGCGCACCTCTGATGACGTCAGTTGTGATGAAACGGCCGTAGGGTCACAACATAGCATGCCTCGCGCATGCGCGATCTTATTTTAAATCGGCAGTGGAGTCCTGTTTTGTTATCCCTGCCTATGTTTTTTCCTGTTGGCATTACCTTATTTTAATAAACCTGCTGTACTAGATTTACACTATTGGAGTCCATCTCTTCTTTTTTGGCACCTATGGTTTGCTCCTGCTGGAACCCATTGGAAGTTTATAAGAAGCACCCCTGGGATCGCATCCCTCATAACATTCCTTGGTGTTGCCGATTAACCGTTCAGGAAGGAGGGTGAAGGAACGTCTACAGAGCTCCCTGTGGGATATCCCCTGTGGTCTACACATTTCTACTGAGCCTGTTTTGACCCCCCTGATTAAGGGTGGTTGCAGGCTGTCTGGTAAGCCTCTATTTCTCTATCACAAGGTGGTGGGCAGCACCAGCGGTGGAATAGTTATCCAGAATATACATCTGAACACCATTGTTTATGGACTTTATTTATTTTATTTTTATTTTAATTATATTTTTATCTTTCACCCGGTACATTGAATTCTGTTCACTGTTTACACCTGAATATGCCATTTATGAGCACTTTATTGATTAATATTTATCAGTTGCTACAATTTTTTTTTTTTTTTTCCATAAAAGTTTTTATTGTGAACAAAGTGTTGTTACACAGTTTTTACAAACAATAGGTGAATAGACAACATAAACCTTATTGACATGACTTATCTCACTGAAGTATAGCGAGTCAGATATATGTTTAACAGTAAATCAAACAGAAGTATAAAGGAGTAAAACAGCCTCGAACTCGAGGTTTACCTCATCATCTGAGATCAGGAACCATCTTAGACAGAAGTGTCACTTTGATTATGGTTTCAAAAATAGGGGCTAATTGGAAAAGTGGCAGTGTGTAGTTAGAGTCCGTTTGTTTATTCCTGGGCACGTGTGGAAGTATCGGGCTTGTAAGGTAGGGTAAGTCTGTATGGGGAGTTAGTCTCGTTAGTTTTTAAGATGTGAGGATTAAATGGCAAATTATACACATAGGTTAGGGTAGTCATGGGGATAGGTAGATGGTTAACGTTGTCTGTTAAGTTGGGGTAGGGATGTAGAAAGGGGAATAGACATAGAAGTGAGTGGGATTGAGGGATAAAGTGAAAGACAGACATGGGGAAGGGAAAGAGGGAGCTGGGGCATCCCCTCCCCAGTCTCCACCGAGCTTCAAGATCATGCAGGTTTTCGTGGGAAGATCCCTGTCTGAAGGGGGATTCCCCCCGGGATCCGCATTAGGGCGGGAATGAGCGAATCAGCGAGTTTTGATGACAAAGTGCGTATCTCAAAGGAGTTATTCGGCTTGTTTCAGTCAGTCAATGTGGGAGGATTCGGGTCGGTTTGGCCTCATGATGGAGGTATATCTCTCTGTGGTGCAAAAGTGGGTCCAACAAGCCCACGTTCGGGAGTATTTTGATGGCGAATCTTTTGCAATGTGGATTAGTTCCTCCATTTCAGCCACTTTGCCCACACGGGAAAACCATTCAGACATAGTTGGGGTACAGGGGGATCTCCAGTGGGCTGAGATGCATAATTTGGCTGCGTTGATCATATGTATCCCCAGAGACTTTCTGTATGTGTGGGCTGAAGTGGAGGAATGGTGGAGAATGAGCCTAGCAGGAGTATAGTCCAGAGGGTATGTGGTTACTTGGGAAGTGATGTCATGAACCTGTTTCCAGAAAGTCTGGATAAGAGGGCAGGACCACCAGATGTGTAAAAATGTACCTATATCATTGGAGCATCTCCAACATTTGTTTGACGTCTCAGGATTAAATTTGTTTAGTAATTCAGGTGTACGGTACCATCGGGATAGGGTTTTGTAGTTATTCTCTTGTATTGTGACATTGAGGGAGCCTTTGTGTGCTATTGTGAAAATTCGTTCCCAGTTCTCTTCCGTTAGGTCTATTTGAAGTTCCCTTTCCCAAGCCTGGCAAGCTTTGGTGTCTTTGGGGGAAGTCAGGGCAAAAAGCATAGAGTGGGTATTTGCAATCAAGTGTTGTTGCGGTGTGGTTTGGGAGCATAAGTTTTCAAATGGGGTTAAATTTCTGGATAGAGACGTGTTTCGGTTCGTTGTTGTGAGAAAATGACGAATCTGGAAGTAATTCCACAGCGGGAGGGGTTCGCCCCCTGTATTTGTTGGAAGTGATGCATGGTTTAGAAATTTGCCATCTTTAAAGAAGTGTTGGGCTGACATGTCTTTGTGTGGCCAAGTATCTTTGAGGAAAGTGTTGGACATCCCCGGAACAAAGGCTGGGTTAAGTCGGATAGGCGTAAGGGGTCCTGGGTTAGAGGAAATTTTGAATTTCTTACATACTTCCCTAAAGCTCCTGAGGGTAGCCTCTATTAGGGGATGTTCTTTTAGGGTTCTGGGAATATGGCATTGGAGAATCCAGGGGCTGCTTCTAATGGGCAAGTGGGAGAAGGAGCCTTCTAGTCTCACCCAATCTTTAACCCCTTCGTGTACTGACCAATCTACAATTCGTCCCAGATGGCAAGCTCTGGAGTAGTTTTGTAAGTCTGATAGACCAATGCCCCCTTTAGTTTTGGGTTTTGAGAGTTGGGCATAGCTTATCCTAGGGCGCTTGTGTTTCCAAAGAAACTTCAGGGATTGTTGTTTAATTGTGTGAAAGAAAGCTGCAGGGAGTTTGATGGGTATTATTTGTAGCAGATATAGGATACGGGGGAGCACATTCATCTTCAGGATGGCCGCACGGCCGAACCATGAGAAATGGGGTTTATGCCATCTGCGTAGGTCCTCTGAGATTGTGCGAATCAATGGGGTGAAGTTTTTAGTGTATAAGTCCGATAGGTGTGTGGTCAATTGGATTCCCAAATAAGTGATGGCGTTTTGTTTCCAGACAAAGGGAAAATTATTTTGGCATTGGGAGACTAGATCTTTCGGGAGAGATATGTTGAGGGCATGGGATCTTGAGAAGTTAATCTTTAGATTGGATATTTGTCGAAATAGGTCAAAATCTCTGAGCATTTTTGGGATCGAGGTAAATGGATCACTTAGAAATAGCAGAATGTCATCGGCGAAAGCCGCTATTATATACGTATGTCCTGCAATGGGAATGCCTTTGATATTCTCGTTCGATCGTAGGCAACGTAGTAGGGGTTCTAGGGTTAAGATAAAAAGGATAGGGGACAGTGGGCATCCTTGCCTCGTTCCATTCCGGATGGAGAAGGCGTCTGACAGGTGGCCGTTGACTTTGACTTTTGCTGTTGGTGTGGTGTATAGGGACATAATTAGGTTGAACATTCGGTTCTGTAGACCTAAGTGGCGTAAAACCGCCCCCAGGTAGTCCCAGGCCAGCCTGTCAAATGCCTTCTCAGCATCCAGGGATAGAAAGAAGCCTCTTTGTTTTTGGGAGGTTAGCCAATGGTTTAAGTTAATTGCCTTAATGGTGTTGTCCCTGGCCTCTCTGCCAGGAACAAATCCAACCTGGTCTTTCCCTATTATTGCGGGAAGGAGGGGAAGGAGCTGGTTTGCTAAAATTTTGGCAAATAGTTTAAGATCTACATTGAGTAGGGAGATTGGTCTGTAACTAGTGACTGATGTGGCATCCTTCCCCTCCTTCGGGATGACCGTGATATGCGCTTCTAGTAATCTGTGAAAGGGTAATGTTGATGAGGTTAGGGAGTTGAATGTCTTCAGAAAAGGGGCTGAGAGTATGTCTACAAAGGTCTTATAATAAGGTGCTGAAAGGCCATCTGGGCCTGGGTTTTTAGTTGTTTAATCGCTCTCTTAAGTTCCTCCTCGGATATGGGGTTGTCTAAGTCGCGAGCATCTTCCCGGGGTATGGGTTTGGGGCTGAACTTTTTGAGGAAATCTGTGATAAGGGCTTTTCTAGAGGTTTGGCCTACAGTTGTTTCGGGTTTTTGTGGTATATTATAAAGTTCTGTGTAGTAGCGTTCAAATTGAGATGCTATGTCTGCTGAGTTCGAGCTCGAGTTGCCCAAAGGGTCTTTTATGGTGTGGATGTTAGTGCTAGCTTTCTTAGATTGGATAGCTCTGGCTAGTAGTTTCCCGCACTTGTTTCCCTGTTCATAAAATAGCTTTTGATTTAGCATAAATTTGCGCCGGGTTTTGCGGTTGAGGACTTCCAAAATAAGTTTCCTGGTTTGAGTAATTTCTAGGTATGTGTCTTGTGTCTGAGACTGTTTGTGAAGTAGTTCTAGTCTCTTTATTTTGTTAGTTAGTTCCCGTATAGTTGTTTGTTGTGCTTTTTTCCGATTGGCCTGAAGTGTGAGAAATTCCCCTCGGATGACACATTTGTGCGCCTCCCAGAGGGTGAGAGGTGCTGTTTCGGAGTTATCATTTTCCCTGAAGTAGTTGCCTAGGCTAGTGCGGATGTGATTGGTGTCAATTTCTGAAGTGAGGAGAGATGGGTCAAGACGCCATATCTTTGTGACCAAGTTTCTTTCCGGGAAGGAAAGGGAGAGGGTAATCGGGTGGTGATCTGAGATGAGTAGGGGTTCAATGGTGGCAGATTTTAAGAAGGGAAGATCTTTTTTGGGAGAGGAAAAGGTAGTCTAGCCTGGAGTACCTATTGTGAGGTGTGGAGAAGAAAGAGTAATCTTTCCCATTCGGGTGTAGGGTACGCCATGTGTCGTGTAGAAGGAGTTCCTGTATTTCTATCTTAATTTGTCTCAGTGCTCTGTAAGGTAGGGTGGAGGACCCCGATGAGGAATCTAGGATGGGCTGAAGTGTCACATTGAAATCGCCTCCGAGGATTGTAATCCCCGATTGAAAGCCTGCGAGGGTGGTTGCGATAGAATGGAAGAAACTGACCTGGGCAGTATTGGGGCTGTATATATTTGCTAAAGTGACCGTCCGATTATGGATGACTCCCTTTAGAAATAGATAGCGGCCCTCTGGATCTACTAGGGAATCTGTCAGTTGCCAGGGAAGGTTTTTAGAGAGCAGGATCGAGACCCCCTTCGTTTTGGCTAGAGGGTTTGTGGCATGTGAAGTAGGGTACATACGGCTTGCTAGTTTAGGGGTATTGTTCGTGCGGAAGTGGGTTTCTTGTAAACATACCACATCTGCTTTTAATTTACTCATCATGCTGAGGATTTGACTACGCTTCTCAGGGATATTTAGTCCTTTAACATTTTGAGAGACTACTTTGAGAGTGTTGTGTTGCAGACTAGAATGCAGGGGATCCATGGTAATTGGGTATAACCTGGTTGGTGTATTAGTCACGGGGTGGGGTTGCAATTTACCAATGTGACCAATGTGGGTAGGTGGAATCTGTGGAGAATTGTACGCCCTTCAAAGGTTTTTAAGCGTTACATTGGAGAATGCTACGGTGGAGACTAGGGGGGGTGAAACCCAGATATAGAAAGGGGGGAGGGGGAAGGGAGGGAGAGAGGGTATGGAAAGGGGGGGGTTGGAAGAAAGAAGGGAGGAGGTTAGTCAAGTGGGGTTTAGTAGCGAGGAGTAAGATGTACTTACCGGAGGTAAAAGTAGTCCGGCTACCATACCCTGTTAGGGGTTGAAACGTCCGATATGGGTCAACTAGGATAGTCACTGTCCTGTTGTGTGGAGGAGTGGAAGGTGTTCGGAGGAAGGTTCGAGGGATGTCCTGTCCATGGGAGGTCGTCATAGGTCTGTTCAACTTGTATAGAGGGAGCCTGCTTTCATATCAAAGGGAAAAGACGTGGTGAAAGATCTCAGATTGATGATGTGGTATCATTAACAATCAACAATATAGACAATTGAAACATTAAACTTTAGACTATGTTCCGAGAGAATATCTCTCTATGCTAGTAAACTCGGGGAGGTCGCCACCTAGACAGCAAGTATAAAGGCACAGGAAGAGTTGTAGTACTAAACCATCTATAAACATATCTAAATAATAATAATGATACTAATAACAGCAATAATATTAATAATGAGTCGGATTTAGTGCAAATTATGATCTTGTGCTAAGTAGTGGGGATATATGGGGCCGTGAGGTAGCGCATCTGCTAGAAGGCTAGCTCGCTATAATTTAGAGGGGTGATTGGTTATGGGGGGGGGAAATGAGCATGGATCCATTAATGTTTAAGTGTATGGATTGGTCTAAGTATGGTCCAATCAGCGGGATAGGACAGAACTGTACCTCAGGCAGTTGCTCTTCCCAAGAATGGTCCATAGCTGTTCATGGCAATAGTTAGCAGTGGGTTAGGTATGTAGTGGCCTTTTATGGGTATTCAGTTGACGGTACAAAACTCAGCGGCTGTAGCCCTAAGGTTGTTAGTTCAATACAATCTGCCCACCATTAGGAAGCTCGTGTCACATGGAAGCCCCTGGTATATGTAGAGTGAGTAGTGGTGTGCTGTTTAAGGAAAGAGCCCTTATCCATGCGGGATGAGCCCCCCTTCTTCCCGATAAACATATCAAGACATTTAGCATAAGCATATTCAAAAACATGAAGTATAATTAGGAAAAAAGAAAAATAAAAAAGCCAAAAAGAAAGAACTCTATATGTAACTCAGAGCACGGTGGAGTACCGTAAGTTAAGCATCTAGCTTGTACTTGTCTCAGGTGCTCAGTCCATCTCATTGGTATGTCATCTTTAGTCTGGAGAAGGTACCTGGATGTGTGGGGGGGTTAGGGAGGGTAGGGAAGGGGAGGGAAGGGGGGGAGAGGAGAGGAAATGGAGAGGGGAGACCCAAGTGGTACTATTAACCGTGGCGGAGGACATCATGTTGATGGGGGGGATCCATCCCAGGCTTCCAATCATAGGCTCAAAAAAGGGCTGACGGTTGAGTAAGGGTTTTGGTGGGTCGCGTGGTAGTCAGTTGTTCGATCAGTCAATATTCCACTGGTGATGTATTCGGTTTAAGTTCTGCTTCTTAGAGGTGTGTTTTGGATTCTGTTGGGGTCTGTGGAAGAGGGATATCTCCCGGGGAGAATGTCTTGGTGTTGAGTTGATACAGAGAGAGAAAGCATGAGATCTTCAGGGGTCTCCACACTTGTAGAAAAGCAGTATTGACTATCTGGGTCTGGTGGATCCAGTTCGGGTCGGGTTTTAAATAGGCCACCGCTGGATGGATTTCAGGTGCCGGTCATTTTGCTGTCCTGTCCTGATTCTATGGCACTGGAGCTTGGGTTGGGGTGGCGACCTAAGAAAAAAAAAAAAACGCAACTCTGAACATGAGTTGTACTGTTCTCAAGCAGTTGGACAGGAATAATTAAGACTGATCTGGCCTAGCCCGCCTGTGGGCTGGGGACCCTGTTGGGCTTTGTCGATCTCTCTGAGGAAGTGGTCTTGGAGAGGATGATCTGCGCCTTCTAATGTGGAATTCATCTCTTACCGGGATAGCTTCCATGGAGTTGGTTCTTTGGAGCTGGGGGGTACGAAAAGCTCTATACCAGTCCGGAAGTTCGATGAATGGTATCTGTAGTGTATTGCAGAACCCCCTGAGATCTTCCGGGACTTTCAGATTGGCAATGCGTCCAGCATTTGATAGGCAAAAGGGAAATTTCCAGCGATATTGGATCCCTTTATGGCGTAGTAGGTCGAGCATCGGGCGCAGGTCTCTTCTGTTTTGTAGGGTTATGGGGGACAGATCTTGAAAAATCTTGATTTCTGCTCCCTGGTACAGCAAGCTGCGGCGCTCCCTAGCTCTTCTCAGGATGTCTTCCTTCAATCTGAAATTTATTAGGCAGCATATCACATCCCTGGGAGGATCTGAATCTCTGCTTCTAGGTTTAAGAGCTCTGTGTAGATGCTCATATTCAATGGGGGTCTCAGGGGGTCTGCCCAGCAAATCATTGAAGATCTGGATTGTGGCCTGTGTAATGTGATTCTGCTCAACGGACTCAGGCATGCCTCTTACCCGTACATTATGGCGGCGTCCGCGATTGTCCAGATCTTCCATGTGTCTGTGTAAGTCTCTAAGCTGGCTATTGTATATCTGAGATGAATGCTGTAGCTGTTGTAAGGCGGCATCATGGCGGGTTGTGGTTGTTTCTAGGTCATCAATCCGCATGTGCATCGATTGGATATCTCTCCTGAGATCTGTAAAAGCAGCAGCAAAAGAGTCTTTTATGTCTGCTGCTACCGATCTGAGATCACTCATGTTAAGTGGTCGGGCAGCAGATGGGCTCTCCGTGCGCTGAGAGCTTCTCCTGGCAGGGCTGAGGCTGGAGGAGCGTGTTCCGGAGTAGGCCGGAGTTGAAGCCGGGGCCTCGCGTGATCGCGGCCGGAAGATTTCCGGGATATTGTGACCGGAGAGCGGATCCGTGCCTCTGGGGGATCGGGACTGGGACTGTGATGTTTTGTCCTTCGGTTTCCCCATGTTAGCTGCGATTAATGGCTCCTTTAGTCAGCTTGCAGGACCTCCGTGGGACAGAGCGAGGAGTTCAGGCAGCCATTCCCGTTCGGCACCAAGCCACGCCCCTGCTACAATTTTAATGATTGTTACTCACTTTAGTTGGAATTTTTCACTCATTTAATACATTTCACTCATGTGATATTTGTCCAGCGCTGCACTGCTTTATCTATATCCATTCTTGTGCCCTCATATCAGGGTTATAGTGTTCAGCTGCAGGACTCTTCTCACGTATTTCAATTATTACTTTAATTTTTTTATCTTACTGTTTATGCACTGAGCGCAACTCTTTTCTTATTTATTTTAAGATACTGAGTGCACAATCAAATATTCGTGTTCCCTGACTGGGAGTAGTGAACAATACACAATAATGAAATATACGTGTTCCCTATATGGGAATAATGAACAATAAACAATAAAGATAAAGTCCCCACACTCAAAAAAAAAAAAAAAAAGAAAAAGTCCCTTCGGGTCTGGTATGGATATTAAGGGGAACCCCTCACCAATTTTTTTTTTTATAAATGGCGTGGGGGTCCCCCAGGCCCCCAGGCTCTATATACTCTGAACAGCAGTATATATACTATACGGTCTGCCCTATATACTCTGCAGAAAAACTGGGCCTTAGGTGTTGGTGGTACCAGAACACTGTAAGCCCTCAAAGTTACTCTTGTTGGGCGCAGAAACTTGCCCTGCTGTGAAATATTATATCAAAAATTGTAATAACATGGCCCTGTTAAACAGGAGCAGAAAAATTGGGCCTTAGGTTTTAAGGACTTCAGAACACTGTAACTCCTCCTCACAGTTACTCTTGTTGGGTGCAGGAACGGGCCCTGCGTTGAAACATTATATCAAAAATTGTAATTACATGCTCCTGTTAAACAGGAGCAGAAAAATTGGGCTTTTGGTTTTGGTGGTGCCACAACACTGTAACTCCTCACAGTTACTCTTGTTGGGCGCAGGAACGGGCCCTGCGTTGAAATATTATATCAAAAATTGTAACTACATGCCCCTGTTAAACAGGGGCAGAAACATTGGGCCTTGGGAGGTGGTGGTGGTGCCCTAGACCAAAAATATTGTTGAAAGCTAGCATCATCAAGAAGATTAAGGAGGACTAGGATAGTCAGCATAGGCAGTCTTCAAGGGATTCCAGATCCATAGTAAATTCAATCAGTTACATCAGCAGCAGGTGTTTGATAGCTGCTGATCCAA
Organism: Aquarana catesbeiana; assembly: GCF_042186555.1. NCBI lineage: Eukaryota > Metazoa > Chordata > Amphibia > Anura > Ranidae > Aquarana > Aquarana catesbeiana. Next base: position 655,071,591 of record NC_133325.1, read on the forward strand.
GACTTATTCATTTTTATGTGAGCCTATCAATGAAGTCTGTGGACAGATGCACTCTTTGATCTGTTACAAACCCTCTAGCAGCACTGGATGTGCGTTCAGAAAGCACGCTGAATGCAGGACAGGCTAGTAGCTCAATTGCATATTGAATGACAAAAACAGTCTGGCTCCAGAAAAATGGGACATATGTTGCACTGGGAACCTTGTAAATGTCCAGCAAGAGCCCAAAAAGCAGCTGTGTGGGTGAGCACACCAGGAGGGGTGTGAATACAAGTAAAACATTCAGGGGCAACCACAATTGGAAGCTCTGATCAGGACAGTCTTGAAAGGACAAACAATCAAAAAGCTCAATGAGATAAAATTATGTGCCGATTTAATAATGACATATACTTAGATGAACAGTTTTCTAAAAATCTCCTTGCATAGATGGAGCGACTGCAAAACCTGCTTCTCACTGTGACAGTACCTTGAGCAACAATCAGTGGTGGACTGGCTTGGTGAAGCAATGCTGCGATGGCAAAACCTTCATGTATTCCATGTATTCGAATGACCGCAACATACAGGGATATACAATGTAATACTGACACATAATCACACACATAGGTTGGACTTGATGGACTTGTGTCTTTTTTCAACCTCACTTACTATGTAACTATGTAACTATGTCACTAGGAGGAGGGAAGCCAGCGTGTGCAGAGCCAGATGGACAATATGAGGCCTCGATCGAATCTCCAATGATATGTGGCAGGATGGTGGAACAGCCACAGAACAAGGAAGGGACCGAGAGGCCGCCGGAACAATCACCGACCGGTTTAGATAACTGTTCATCTAAGTATATGTTATTATTAAATCGGCACATGATTTTATCTCATTGAGCTTTTTGATTGTTTGTCCTTTCAAGACTGTCCCGATCAGTGCTTCCAACTGTGGTTGCCCCTGAATGTTTATTCAATTCCATATTGAGCAAGTTCTGGCCAGTGGTCCATCCTCAAGACCCAGTAACCCAAGGCCTTAGAGGTGTACTCACTTTTGTTGTCAGCGGTTTAGACATTAATGGCTGTGTGTTGAGTTATTTTGAGGGAAAAGCAAATTTACACTGTTATACAAGCTGTACACTCACTACTTTACATTGTAGCAAAGTGTCATTTCTTCAGTGTTGTCATATGAAAAGATATAATAAAATGTTTACAAAAATGTGAGGGGTGTACTCACTTTTGTGAGATACTGAATATAAATATATATATATATATATATATTAGACTGACTGTATATATATATATATATATATATATATATATATATATATATATATATCAAATCTACTGCCACTAACTGAATAACCTGCCTGCTTAATCTAACTCAAGCTATCTCTCTGTCCACGCCAGCAACACTACACACGGCCACTCTGTAAATAGCCTTATATAGTGTGGGGCGTGGACTTAGTCCCCCTAAACCATGATCGGCCAAAGGCGGCTAAAGACACCCTGCCTTTGGCCAATTATGGCTCTCTCAGCAGAGCGAGCTGTGATTGGCCAAAGCATGCAGGTCAGGTGCATGCTTTGGCCAATCATCATACAGCAATGCACGGTGATCTCACCGTGCATTATGGGGCGTTCTGTGGCGCTCAAATTTTCCGAACACCCCATAATGTTCACTGTTTGACGAACGGGTGAACACACGATGTTTGAGTCGAACTTATGTTCGACCCGAACATCGAGCTGATCCCTATCTATAACCTTGTACAGGGGGTTCACGACTTACGAATGCAATAAGGACTGTAGGTTTGTTCGGAAGTGAAATCTGTTTGTAAGTCGGAACGCTGCTTGTAAGTGTAACTTCCGCCTGTGCAGGGATGTGAGATGTTCCGGCTTCCGCCTGTGCAGGAATGTGGCATGGCACTTCTGGGGATCTTCTAGCCATGCAGTACATGAAGTACTGCAGTGTGGAATGTGTGGAATGTGGCAAGATAGCTGCTCGGAGGTATCCAGGACCATAGAGGGAGCACAAGCAGCCGATATTGAGGCCCGTTCGTAAGTAGGAGTCGTTCGTAAGTCGGGGACCCCCTGTATGTAAATTGTCCTCAGTATGCTCATGTGTTTGTATTGACTGTGATATAAATGGGATTAACATCAGAGACAGTAATGTAAGTGGCTAAATGTTCCGGGTGAAGATCTGTGGAATGTTGATGCTACATAAATGATCCTAATAATTTTCTGTGTATTTCTTTTTCCTTTTTTACAGGCTCTAGTTCTCTTTGTAGTATTACAGTGTGTTCCCAGCATAATCCTACCAACATGTTTGATTCTGGCCATGAGCCTCCTATCACTTGGAAATGCTTGGAAGAGATAAGAAGGAAGCTAATCAGAGGGCATCTGTACTGTATATGATGCAAAAAACACTTCATGTAGCACCTTTTCATTTAGAGGAGTGGCAGCCCTACCAGAAAGTTCATGCAGACTGCGGTAGCCTTCACCCTTTCTCATAAATGTAAAGGGTCTGTATAGGTACCATCTGATTGTTCCTGGCACCTCTGAAGGCAGAGTTCCATAAAAGACAAAGCTTTGGCCTGGCCAGTTTATGGTTGTGGATAGCTAAAAAGAGAGGAGAAATGCAGGGTTGACAGACACTGCTAGTACTACTTATCACAGTTGCGGGGATAATACCATACAGGACAGGACAACAGTCAGACTGGATGACTGTCATCTCATGCCTGTCGGTAGCTTTAGCCTAGTAGTCTTACAGAGACAATAAAAAGCATACACCAAATCCCTCATTCATTTAACCGTTGCCTACTGAGAAGCCACAAATCTCATCCAAAAACTCAACTCACACTTCCAGATCGCAGACCTGCATAATGTCTGTAATACTGCAGCTGGCAAACTAACTTGCTATCAGTCTTATGCTTATTTCCTTCGCTTATGAACAGGATTCAGGGGGATCATTTTAATTTCCTTTAATAAAATCCTAAATGTTTGGTAAGTACAAAGAACTACATTATATGAATAGGGCTTTACTTTACTTTACAAACCATACACTGCAGTAGTAGCTCCAGAATCTGTAAGCATAATATATCTTGCAATGACAAACAGTCTATGGATTAACTTCTATAAATTAAACATACCTTTTAATGTGGACCTGAACTCAATTTGAAGATTTGCTATCTTATAGGGAACATCCAAAATGTTAATTGTGTCTCAGCAAAACACATAAAATGTACCTTACAATTTTTTTTGATAATTAGCAGTGAATTTCCTGTGCCTAGGCACTCCAGTACTACTCCACTAGCTGCGTATATGCCATATAAGATCATCTAATGACCATGACTGTCAGTCTCATGAGCTTTAGACTAAAGCCTCTTGCATACACACGACCATACAATTGTCGGCCAACAAATACGAACATAATGACGTACTACGCTGTTTTTCAGCTCTTTAGCGCCACCCTTTGGGCTCCTTCTGCTAATTTTGTATTAGTAGATGTTTCGTGAGTGTTGATTCGTGCTTTTCATTTTGCACTTTTCAGTTCGCACTTTTCAGTTCGTTTCTGAACGGCTGTTCGTCAACCAGCCATGCTGCAGATTCGGAGGAGATAACGTGTTATTTATTATTGGCCTTGGAGTTATTGCTTTGACATTATTTTTTGGGTTGAATAATGGTTTGATTTGGTATATTTTCTATATTTTTGGATGCATAGAATGCACTTTTTGTTAGGTTCTATTGGAAGATAACATGTCTAATTTTATTTGTTTTCTTTTTTAATGCACAAAAAACTACTTGGATATGTGTTTTACTTCAAATGACATTTTGGGAGTAGGCAGTTACATTTTAAAAAATACAATGTAAAATTGACAAGGGACACCAACATAGTTTTATCTTTGATCTTAAAAACTACGGGATAATGGTGTTTTGGTAAGCCTTTGAAAATTTGTTTGCAATAACTCTATCAGTATCACCAGCAAAGCAGCTTCATTATTATCCCATTAAAGAAGAGAATATGCGCTGAATTTCGAGATTTCATAATTTGCCACGTCACGAATGTTAATTCTCCATTACGAATGCTAGTTTACAAAACCAACCGCTTCTGGCTCGTCCTTGCTTCCGAGCATGCGTGTCTGTACTTTGGACTTTTGTCTGACGGACTTGTGTACAGACGCTCGGAAAATCCGACAACACACATTTGTCCGTGGAAAATTTTAAAACCTGCTAGCCAACATTTGTTGGCGGAAAGCCCGACAACAATTGTCTGATGGAACATACACATGCTCGGATTTACCGCCAACAGCCTGTCATTGAACATTTCCCGTCGAAAAGTCAGATTGTGTGTATGCGGTTTAAGATTTGGTGATGGTACTACTTTTCCCATTGCTGTAGAAAAAGTTGTACCTGTAGACTTACAATGCAAAGATCTCTTTACTTCTGTTTTATTCGTTGTGTGAATCTGGATATTAATTGAATACCACCAACCAATGGTTCACCAGTAAACGGGAAGCTCTGACATGAATATACAAAGCCCTGTCTCTACCAAAATGGCCACCTCCACACAGAGAGACAATGTGGAACAAGGCATAGAAATGTAGTAGTAGGGAAAATATTAGCTGCAGGATGCCCACAGGCAATAGGGATTTCCCTCTGTTTACCCTTTTTCAGCATTTAATTTCATTTGTTCAGGTCCTCTTTAAAGGACTAATATTTATTTCAAGTACAATATTGAAACAGAGAGTTAATAGGCTAGTCCAGTCTCCTTCACACTGTTGCTTGTAAAAATTCTAAAGGTCTAAGCTGAGTTTTCTCGCTCTGGAGAGTAAAACATCTGAAAACTGGCTGTGGCATTAGGAAAAGTAAATATTTTCTACTGCTATAGATAGGTAATCTAGTGCTCTGGGACTGTAATATGTAAAGTAGACTCAGGAGACATTGAATGTTTTTATTTCATTTATCCGGGTGGGCCTCCATGTCATCTCTCTGCCTCATTTTTTTAGGCTATTTGATTTATGACCTCAGCTATTAAGTGTTCAGGGTGTGAAAAAAGGAGAATGCAAAGAAATAAACTCAGCTGTAGAAATTCAGTGTGCAGGGTTCTGTTTCATTTATGATAGGTAATGCCTGCGTAAAGATCCTATCCTTTCTTCCGCCATTTTGATAATTTAGAGATTGTGGGTAGCAGAACACGTATGTGCTTATTTAAAGAGAATCGTCAATCTTATTCTATGCAGCTTCCATTTTAAAATTTAGCACATACAGGATATTGTTATCAAACTGTTACCTTGACAGATTTGTTGACTCGATGGTTCCACCTAAATGTAAGTCCCCCAAAGCTCTCTCAGCAGCTGCTGAAGTACTGTAGGTATGGATTTAATTTTTTTTACAACCAAATATAGTATGAGATTTTTTTCCTTTAAAGCATGGTTCTAAGGGCAGAAGTTTTTTTTTATATATATATATATATATATATATATAAATGCATTCTATGCATTAAAATAAGCAGCGGCTTAGCTTGGGTGCCCCCATAGCAAGCTGCTTTCTGTGGGGGCACTCGGCAGGGGAGGGGCCAGGAGTGCCGGCGAGGGACCCAAGAAGAGGAGGATCTGGGCTGCTCTGTGCAAAACCACTGCACAGAGCAGGTAAGTTTAACATGTTTGTTATTTTAAAAAAAACAAGACTTTAATATCACTTTAAAGGGGTTGTAAAGGTAAAAATTTTTTCACCTTAATGCATTCTATGCATTAAGGTGAAAAAACTTTTGACAGTACCGCCGCCCCCAGGCCCCCTGTTTTACTTACCTGACGCCTCGAATCTTCGCTCCTCGTCCTCGTCAGCTTCATTGCAGCTCAGCCTGGTCGCTGATTGGCTGCAGTGGATGGATTGAAAGCAGCGCAGCCATTGGCTCGCGCTGCTGTCAATCACATCCGATGACGCGGCGCGCCGGGGGGCGGGGCCGAGTGATACAGCGAGCGGCTATAGCCGCCTGCTGTATCACGGGAGCGCGCCCGCAAGCACTCACCACCGTGCGAGGGAGCTCGCATGAAGGTGGTAAATGCTTGCGGGGAGGAGCTGAAACAGCCGCCGAGGGACCCCAGAAGACCAGGTTCGGGGCCACTCTGTGCAGAACGAGCTGCACAGTGAAGGTAAGTATAACATGTTTGTTATTTTTAAAAAAAAAAAAAAATAACTTTACAACCCCTTTAACTCCAGGAATTAGAAAAAAAACTACTATTGCAGTGGGGCCCCACACACTGCAAGGGTTAAATGCCCGTTTTGTCCCTCTAGATGTGTGACTGCTCTGTCGGCAAGGCCTACTCACCCTGCATGTGGGGGACTCCTTTCGCACGGAGCGCGCTCATCATTGCCTAGGACCAGGCAGGGATTGTGGTCATAAGAAAAATCTAACATTAAGAAAGCTCTCTGACTTAGAGATGAGCTATCACTGTGTACAGAAATAAAGTGCAGAGTTTCCTCTGAAAGTACTGTTCCATGTCACTACACACTGTAACTTGATGTATGTTGCATTAGGAGAGCAGCTGCTGAGCCTGCTCCCTCCCCCCAGTTCAGTGTACCTCACTTACTGTAACAGAATGGGTTCCCGCTGTGCACATAGCATGGACCTCATGTGTGACCTCCTTTCGGTACCCATGTGATCAAGTCATAGATCTCCATAACGTGGGTTCGGTTCTGGTTGCTACTGGAAACTGACCTCTAAGAAGGGAGCCAGGGCATCGACCCCCTCGCTACCAGACGACCGGTCATTTTTCCAGGTATCACGTCTAACAACTGGTTGCTTTGTGAATTTAGCTGGTGCTTGGTTACGGATACCAACTACACTGCTTCTCTGCTTGACTTACCAAGTAGTCTTGTTGCAGCACCTAAGCTTCATACCCCACATGTGCCTTACAGACCCTGGTTATTTTGATATGCCAGAACCAACGTGCACCCCTTTTGAATGACTTCAAACCAGGCTCAGAACAGTTGATACAACTTTCCTTAAGAATCTCTCAACATTACAATTCAATGTGAAAAGAGTAAATTTCTAAGCCCTAACAACAACTGAATTACTGCTCAGGCATACCTCCACCATCTTGGCGTTTTCCATGTTTGGATTTCTCCAGAACCTCAATGCCTCTGATGGACTGCAAGGTGCAACAGTCCTTCTTCACAGCATGTATGGCTTTGAGCTAGCAAGAGTAAGGAAGAACTGGTCACTGGTAAGTAGGCTGGATCCAAAGAGCCCAGGAACTGAACATACACCTTTAACTCTTTCCCCCCCTCAGCCTGGCCAGCCACTAACTAGCTAATACACCTGTGGGCAACCTGCCTAGATGTCCCTTGCAGCCTCCTCTCTAACCTGCTCATGCCTTGGTTGCATGATTGGCCCCACCACATTCAGTGCAGGGTTAATACCCCTGCATTTTACATGATGCTGAAGGACCCCCACAGACCGGAGCTTTGGGAAGATGGAGGCAGCATCAGAGCCATCTGGAGCAAGTGATGGGGTAAGTAACAGTACATGTTAGTGTACCCCCTAGACATAGCAAGTGTTTAACTCTTGCAGTGCTGGGGTGCCCACTGAAAGAGTAGATTTTTTTTAAATCCTGGCATTGGGCTTTAACAGTAGAGCTATACTCAAATGTTAAAGTCATTTTATGACTTCACCAACCCACTTCTATTTAATGTAAACTGCTTCAAGTGTATATAATGCAAAACTATTTTTTTTGTTTTAGATTTACAGTGGCAAAGGGTTTGCAAAATGTTTGTTCTCTGCCCTCGCTAGGCAGATTCGCCTTTTTTTTTTTTTTTTTTTTGCTGTTGACCATTGTTACTGAGACAGAAAGGGATGTTATCATGACAGGAAGAGGTGAGGGGGACATTTGTTCCAGTGACAATAGTCTAAGGGGGTTATTTATGAAAGGCAAATCCACTTTGCACTACAAGTGCAAACTACAAGTGCAAAGTGCACTTGAAATTGCACTGAAAGTGCATTTGGAAGTGCAGTCGCTGTAAATCTGAGGGGTAGATCTGAAATGAGGGGAAGCTCTGCTGATTTTTTTATCCAATCATGTGCAAGCTAAAATGCTTTTTTTTTTTTTTCCTTGCATTTCCCCCTCGGATGCACTTTTAGTGCAATTTCAAGTGCACTTTGTACTTGTAGTTTGCGTTTGTAGTGCAAAGTGGATTTACCTTTAGTAAATAACCCCCTAAGAGCGCATGCACGTGGGTGCAAAAAAACACTTTTTTACCGTAAAGTTTTTCTTTTTTTTTATCTATTATAGCCAAGATGTCCATACACACAGAGAGGTTTAGCTCCATAATTTAGAGCAGCGTTCAGAGTTGTACTCCTAATAGAAGCATAAAAATAAATATAAAATGAAGAAGAGTTACAGGTCTAGAATCAAATAAGAATTTGCATGCACCAAACTGCCCTCTAGTGGACACAGACCCACATTTTAATACACATGAAAAGAATAAACTGACTTTTTTGTACTGTATAAGCAGCTTGAGATTCAATTTACTGAATAGGAAGAAATCTGTAGTTTAGGTTGGATAAATAGTGATCATTATTCATGTTCATGCATTAGAATGCTGCATTGTGGATGTTGCATGACATGCATTTTTTTCTAAGTTTATTAATTGCAATAGTCATTTAGAAGTATTGGAAGCATATAATCCAATCATGTTAACAAAATAAATCCAAATTTCTGAGAAAACCAAAATAGCTTCCTTGATAAGCTGGTCAAATATAACCTGTCACTTATAGAGAGAGTTTTTTTTTTTTTTTTAAATAATAGGATTGCTATAGAAACTTAAAGGCTTATTCCATTAAAATAATGCATTTTCTTTATTGTACATTAGGAGACACAGAGCAGGCTATATACATTACTATCTGGGTTATGCTCCACCTACAGGTGAATGGACACCGGCAGACCTAAAATAGACAGTCCCCTCTATATAACACCTCCCATATAGGAAGTACTTCCGTTTTTCTCAACAGTATCTTAGAGGTGGATGGGCACGTTTGTTTTAGCTCTCTGTGAGTTTCATATTATGGTCCCGGATCGGTTCTTGTGAATCAAGGGATGTTTTTTTTATCGGATCCATTTAAACACTGTTAATGCTAATGTAGCGCACTACTCCCTTGGGAGCTGCTGGGTTGTTCATTACCTTTTATGTCAGTGTACCCCGTTCTCCCTCCTTACAACCCATAGAGTTGAGACAGTGAAGGTTTTATAAAACTTAGTTTATTTTGCAGAACTTTAACTTGGTTGGGAGAAGGATCGGTTGAGATGCTCTTTACAATTCTTTCCAGCACTTATTGCAATACTGTGGTACAGAGTCACTCTGAATAACTCTCTCAGATTTGGCGTTAAGTGAAGTAAGTCCTGAGAATACATAGTCCAGATTATATATAGAGACACTCTGAATAGCTCTTAACCTGCACTTGCTTCCAGTTATACTTTGCAGCTTTTCTCCCTCCTGTTTACTGCTACTTCCCAACTGTACAGCGTTTCCAAGTTATGCCCAAAGAACGTTACTCTGAATAAAGTTCTTTGGCCGACCGATTGGATTTCTCCTGGGTATTAATTCTTTAAGGCCAAATCCCTGCACAGTCTTTTTCATTGACCCGCACTCCAACACCCTTTTTGGGGTATCAATTCTTTAAGGCCCAAGACCTGCACCTCCTCCTTCATGACCCGCACTTCAACACCCTTAAGTCTTTGGAAGTACTGTTTCCCTGGGTTTCCACTCACTTGTACTCCTGATCAACGGTCCATGTTTGTCACGGAGGGTTGATCACCCAGTCTTCCTCCTGTTAGCAGTAGCAATTTCCTCCTGATAGCTCCTCCATCTTTCCTCCCGCATGGCACGTTCCCCTCCCCAGAGGGAAGAGCGCCCGAGCTGCACCAGCCCCTACATGCTGTCTTCTTTCTTTCCTCAAATACACTCTCTGTAGCATATGACCCCAACTTATATACAAGCCCGGCCCCTTACCAATACAAATTAATGATTGGTCAGAAGCAAGGTGGTCACACCCCCCTCTAAACTAGAACTCCCATTCCCCCAAATCAAAACAACCAGGCCTGCTAGGAACCACAGGCCTGACTAAATTTGCCTAAAACTGAATTCTAACACTAAAGCACTGTAAGATCATCTACCATTTGGGTAGTGACCGCTACACTAAGATAAATGGTACCTGAGCCTTGCAAAGAAGACAGAAGGCTCATCGAGGTTTTGCCTGTAATGCGACCCTTATGCCGCGTACACACGATCGCACATTACGCCAACAAAATCCATGTTTTTTTTCCACCGGATGTTGGCTCCAACTTGTCTTGCATACATACGGTCACACAAATCTTGTCGAAAATTCTGAACGTCAAGAACGCGGTGACGTACAACATGTACGGCGGCACTAGAAAAGGGAAGTTCAGTAGCCAGTGCGCCACCCTTTGGGCTCCTTCTGCTAATCTCGTGTTAGTAGAAGTTTGGTGAGAGACGATTCGCGCTTTTCAGCCTTGTGCTTTTCCGATCGTAACTGCTCTTCAGTTTGTGCTTGTGAGTTCGTATCTGGTTTTCAGTGCGTGTAGTCAGTTCGCATTTGTTTTTCAGTGCGTATTATTATAGCACATATTTGTTTTTTAGTGCGTTCTTGTCCGCTCGTTTCTGATTTTCAGCTCTCTCTTCTCAGGCCTTTCTGATTTTCAATGCGTTCTGTTAGTTCGTTCTGACCAGCCGACCGTTTTGAAGCCATGTTACGGGTACGTACTCGTCGTAGAGTTTGTGCTGTGCAGGGGCTTGGTGTTGGGGTTCTTACTTTGACCCAAGCCCAGTCCATGAACAGGGCGGGGAGGAGTTCATGGACCAAGAATTGGTTGCTCCAGAAGGACCAATTCTCTCATATGCCTTTGTTGCGAGAGATCCAGGAGAATAATCCTGATGATTTCAGGAATTACCTCCAGATGACGGACCATGTTTTTCACCGTCTGTTGGCTTTGCTGTCCCCTTATATTACCAAGCAGGACACCTGCATGTGGCAATCCATCACTCCCGAGCAGAGACTAGTTGCCACGTTGTGATACTTGGCTACAGGGAGAAGTCTGCAGGACATCAAGTTCTCGACAGGCATCTGGGGATCATTATTCCAGAGACCTGTTCTGCCATCATTCAGATCCTGCAGAAGGACTATATTAGGATAATTTTTCTCCTTTAACATCACATTCCATGTACAGTCAGGTCCATAAATATTGGGCCATCGACACAATTCTAATCTTTTTGGCTCCATACACCACCACAATGGATTTGAAATGAAACGAACAAGATGTGTTTTAACTGCAGACTTTCAGCTTTAATTTGAGGGTATTTACATCCAAATCAGGTGAACAGTATAGGAATTACAACAGTTTGTATATGTGCCTCCCGCTTTTTAAGGGAGCAAAAGTAATGGAGCAGTTTAACAATCATCCATCAAACTTTCACTTTTTAATACTTGTTTGCAAATCTTTTGCAGTCAATTACAGCCTGAAGTCTGGAACGCATAGACATCACCAGACGCTGGGTTTCATCCCTGGTGATGCTCTGCCAGGCCTCTACTGCAACTGTCTCCAGTTCCTGCTTGTTCTTGGGGCATTTTCCCTTCAGTTTTGTCTTCAGCAAGTGAAATGCATGCTCAATCGGATTCAGGTCAGGTGATTGACTTGGCCATTGCATAACATTCCACTTCTTTCCCTTAAAAAACTCTTTCGGGTCATTGTCCATCTGCACTGTGAAGTGCCGTCCAATGCGTTCTGAAGTATTTTGCTGAATATGAGCAGATAATATTGTCCGAAACACTTCAGAATTCATCCTGCTGCTTTTGTCAGCAGTCACATCATCAATAAATACAAGAGAACCAGTTCCACTGGCAGCCATACATGCCCACACCATGACACTACCACCACCATGTTTCACTGATATGGTGGTATGCTTTGGATCATGAGCAGTTCCTTTTCTTCTCCATACTCTTCTCTTCCCATCACTCTGGTACAAGTTGTTCTTGGTCTCATCTCTCCATAGTATGTTATTCCAGAACTGTGAAGGCTTTTTTAGATGTTGTTTGGCAAACTCTAAGCTGACCTTCCTGTTTTTGAGGCTCACCAACGGTTTACATCTTGTGGTGAACCCTCTGTATTCACTCTGGTGAAGTCTTCTCTTGATTGTTGACTTTGACACACATACACCTACCTCCTGAAGAGTGTTCTTGATCTGGCCAACTGTTGTGAAGGGTGTTTTCTTCAACAGGGAAAGAATTCTTCAGTCATCCACCACAGTTGTTTTCCGTGGTCTTCCGGGTCTTTTGGTGTTGCTGAGCTCACCGGTGCGTTATTTCTTTTTAAGGATGTTCCAAACAGTTGATTTGGCCACACCTAATGTTTTTGCTATCTCTCTGATGGGTTTGTTTTGTTTTTTCAGCCTAATGATGGCTTGCTTCTCTGATAGTGACAGCTCTTTGGATCTCATATTGAGAGTTGACAGCAACAGATTCCAAATGCAAACAGCACACTTGAAATGAACTCTGGACCTTTTATCTGCTCCTTGTAAATCAGCTAATGAGGGAATAACACACACCTGGCCATGGAACAGCTGAGCAGCCAATTGTCTCATTACTTTTGGTCCCTTAAAAAGTGGGAAGCACACATTCAAACTGTTGTAATTCCTACACCGTTCACCTGATTTGGATGTAAATACCATCAAATTAAAGCTGAAAGCCTGCAGTTAAAGCACATCTTGTTCGTTTCATTTCAAATCCATTGTGGTGGTGTATAGAGCCAAAAAGATTAGAATTGTGTCGATGTCCCGATATTTATGGACCTGACTGTATTTAATGTTTGATAATGTATTGTATTTCTTTCATCATTCCCTAATTACCATGATTGTAATATGCTGTAAATGTCCCTTTTGTTCTCATGCATGCTTGAATATTTGAAACTTCCTTGTTTGTCCTTCATGCATATTTGCCTTCACTAACCTCCCCAGCATGCTATCCTGGGCCCATACACACCTAGCCTAGTCACTTAACAATGTATTTTGTCAGCTCCATACTAGTGCTTTACCCTAAACACCCCCTAAAATATGTACAAATGTTATTTGTGTCCTTAAAGGGGTTGTAAAGCTAAAAGTTTTTTCACCTTAATGCATTCAAGCGCGCCTGCAAGCACTCAACACCATGCGAGGGAGCTCGCATGAAGGTGTTGTGTCAGAGACAGCCGCCGAGGGACCCCAGAAGACCAGGTTCGGGGCTACTCTGTGCAAAATGAGCTGTACAGTGGAGGTAAGTATAACATGTTTGTTATTTAAAAAAAAATTTAAAAAATAATTTTAGTGATCCTTTAAATTCATGCAGAGTGCCAGAGGCTATTTTTTGGGGTCCCAAAATCATTTGGACCCCCCCCCCCCCAACTGCTAAGTCAACCGATACCAATCCTCTATCTGCTGACTTTGCCAAACCCATACACACTATACCTACCTCTTTTGTGGTCAGATTTCTGTATGAATTCACCAAAGCATGTAGTGAAAGGGCCTGCCAGAATACTTTCAAATGGTACTGTTTAAAGTTTTGTTCTCCTATTATCTTGATAGGTAATTGCAGAATGTAAAAAAGTGCTTAAAATTTGTAACATGTGTATTTATTTTTTTTGTATTATGACACTTCTTACCTGTCCAGTGGATTTGCCTTTAGTAAATAACCCCCATTTCAGTGTAAACACCAACTTAGTCCAAAAAATTATATTGAGCATTGAAAGAAGAAGCCACACATTGTTGAATATAAAACTTTTTACTCTGTGCACATTCACATGTGCGTTACAAAAGGGTTTTTGAACAAACCAACATATTTTAGTAATAACATTTTTGTTTTTGACAGTACAAATAGCCTTTTTTGTGTTAAAACAGGCATGTTTCAAACCATAAAACAATACACAACTCAGGAACTTACAAAGTTCAACTTTGACAAAGTGAAGGCAATATCAGACATTAGTATGTCAAAACTATGTTGATCTTGCCTTCATCGGATGAGGTGATGTCACCGCAGTGAAAGCCAAATTTTGAAGATGCACACAAATTGAGAGTCAAAATGGGGATTTCCCTCCTGATCCCATGCCTAATGTCAACATCTGCTAGCTCCCATCATGGGTGATCAATGGACGTGTTTTGGGGGTGCAACCCCTTCCTCTCATCTACTTTAGTTGCGAGGAAGGGGTTGCACCCCCAAAACACATACCTTGATATCCCATGATGGCAGATAGCACATGTTGACACACTGTGTGCATCTTCAAAATTTGGCTTTCTAAAAAATATTTAAAATGTGTGAAAATAATAAAAAAACAAACAGACTAGAAGAAATTTGGGGTGTTTTATATTCTGCCTAAAACATCAATGATGTTTTTGAGTCTTTTTTCCACATCATTGATGTCTTCATTTATCTTCTGTAAATCACGATTAAACACCATGATCTCCCCGATGAGGACATGTGCAGTTGCACTTGTGAAATGAGATTCTTCTTCCACAACATCCACATCACCAAAAATAAAAAAACACCATGTATTATAAATATGCAGGCATCCATCTATTACCTGAAGCTGTGATCTCAGACAATCACCTGTTGTGGTCACTATTTTGCCCACTTCATAAACCTCTCCTTCCTCCACATCTTCTGGTTGTGGTGTGGGGATTTCCTTTTCTTTAGGAGGTGGGGGGTCCCTGGTGTCCTCAGATGTCCCGAGTCCCTATGTGAATAAAAAAAAAAGTATACTTAGCACACAGATATTTAATGCGAGAAATGGTAATATGAAACATTGCTTGGAAGTGTTGTACAATTGTCTTTTTTGGCAGAGTTCCAAGCTGAAGACATGATTTTTTTCCCTTTATAAAGCTGGAATACTTACCTTTTTTGTACAATTTTTACACATGGAGACACCACTAGTATCCACGGAAGCACCTGTGTGGGACACCCTAAAAAAGGTGTTCTGGTGTCCCACACTAGTGCGCCTGCATCCAGATGTGTAAACAGCTGCTGAGTGTCCTCTCCTTACACTAAATCAAGTTTGCATGTCATTATAGTTACAAACCCATCTAGACAACAAACTTCTTTTAATACAAATAGGCATGAACAAATGTAGTTAACCTGAATCTGCCGAAAACATCGTATTAGTGGGCGAACGAACGATGTTTACTACGAACGATTACTGTGCCCACGAACCTGAAACTTGCCATTTTAAACTATACAACAGTAAAGAAAAGCACATGGAGCAGCATGCAAGTAATAATAATAATAGGAACACACGACAACTACTTACTTTTTTGAAGAACTCTCTTGAGCTTTCTGTACTGATTGTGCTCCCTCAATTTCAGGTCTGACCAGTGTTTCCTCAATTGATCCTTGGATCGCCGTACCCCAAAATTCCCGTGCAGACTTTTCACAACTTTAGTCATGATCTCGGCCTTTCTCACATTTGGGTTTGGGTAAGGTCCATGCTTCCCATCATAGCTGGCCCTCTTCAAGATGTCCACCATCTCTATAAAGGACATATTTGAGGCCTTAAATCTCCTCCGGGATCGGGACGTTCGTGGCTCCGGCCTTTCGTCATTGCTGCTGCTGTCTGCATGCACTTGCTCTTTCTCTGCCATGTGCTCTCCCACTGCGCCGAAAGACATGGGGCGAGGAATAGACTAGAAAGAATGTCAGGGGCGTGCAGAGTTTCACGCATGCGCAGTGTTTATAAAGTGTAACACGTGTGCGTCATACGTATGATCTGTGTGCGGAGGAAGGAGTAGCGGAAGCACTGATCGTTCTAACGAAGGTACAAGTTTGACTTGATATTGGGACAAGATTAGGAGAGTTTAGTCTGACATTAGGGTTTGTCTTGTGTTGTGTCTTGCAGAGAAAATGGATGGCTTCAATGATCATATCTTCCTCCCCCTATTCAAGTACAGGGAGCTGCCCTGTCTGTGGCAGGTGAAACATCTGCATTATATTCATAAACAAAAGAGGCAGGCAGCGCTGGAGAAACTGCTGGAGTTGGTGAAGCCGCAGAT
Source organism: Aquarana catesbeiana (assembly GCF_042186555.1). Lineage (NCBI taxonomy): Eukaryota > Metazoa > Chordata > Amphibia > Anura > Ranidae > Aquarana > Aquarana catesbeiana. The sequence goes on from NC_133325.1 coordinate 655,087,643, forward strand.
CCTCATGGCAAACATTACCTATTTGAAGGCAAAAATTGGTGGGCTGAGGAGCACTTATAATAGGGAGCGCAATAAGGTTCCATGAGATCAGGAGCTGCGGCAGATGCCATTTATGTCCCCAGGCTGTGGTACTATGACAGACTGCATTTTCTGTCAGACCAGACTGAAGTCAGGCAATCACTCTCAACCCTTCCTTCCACTCTTCCTTCCACCCCAGCTGAGGCTTTCGATGTCCAACCTGGGCCTTCCATCCAGGAAAAAGTGGAGGAGCCCAGCTTGAGCCAGGTATAGCATTGTTCTACAGATTTCTTGTCGTAAAATTAATGATGTTAACTAGATGTTATTATTGATCACTAATTGCTGATTTAATAAAGTGTTTTACATATCAATAGACAGTAGTGGCCAAAAATGTTTGGGACAAGAATGAAAATTGCTGGGGTCAGAATGATAGTCTTTTCTATTTGTTAACATTCAATTTGCAACAGTCATGAGCTGAAAATTGTGTGTGATTGATGAATAAAAAACTAAAACTATGTCCCTTTTTCATACACAGGAAAGCCTCAGCCAGGAGGAGGGTGTGGAATGTGGCAGCCAGGAGGAGGCTGTGGAATGTGGCAGCCAGGAGGTGGCGGGGGGAATGTGGCAGCCAGGAGGTGGCAGGGGTAAGTAGCAGCCAGGAGGTGGCCTGGCCCAGCAGACTGACCGATTCCCGGGTCCCTCCCCTCTTCCTTCCAAACAAAAGGCACAGAAATGGAAGTAACATGGAGGAGGCAGTGCTTGGGCTGATTCGGGAGGCTAATGCTGCCCTCAGAACCACCCCCACTCTTCAAGAGGCCTTTGCCTCCATGGCTGCATGCAAAATGCAGGAAATGGAGGAGGGTCAATGCCTCATCTGTGAGGAAATGATGTATCTGTCCCTAAATAAGGAGTTAAGGGGCCAACTCACAACCCAAACCTACCTATGTGAGTTCGACCATCCTCCTCCTCCACCTCCTGCCACAACTCCAAAAAAAACAGCCTGGAAGCAAGCCTGGAAGGAAGAGTGGAAGAAAGACAAGAGTGTGATGGCCTGGGTTCAGTCTGGTCAGACAAAAGATGCAGGCTGTTGTATGACCACAACCTGGGGACATATATGTCATCTGCTGCTGTTCCTGATCTCTTGTAGTCCGGGACCGGATTGTGCTCACTATTATATGGACTCCTCATTCTACCAATCTTGGATGTAAAATAATTGATGTAATTGCCCTGGGGTACAAAGGCTTTGCCAATTTCACCAGTTTCTCCAGCATTGCCTCCCTCTTTATTTTATTATGACCCATAATAAATGGCTATTTTGTATTCACAAATGTGTTTTACATAAAAATAGGACAGTTTGTTTGTGAGTAGGCAGGTACATTTCCTAAATACAATGTCAAATTAACAAGAAACACCAACACAAACCAACCTCCTTGAGGTTAAAAAAATACAAGATAATAATAATGTTGTGGTAACTTGACACACAAAACGAAAAACAATATTATGGAGATCACTAAAAAAAAAAAAAAGCAGGAGATCTTGATAAAAAAACAAACAAACAATATAAACAAAAATTAAAAACATTATTATGGAGATCTGATGAAAAAAGGAGATCACAAAAAATAATAAAGAAATAATTTTTTCAGAACTCTGTGTGAATATGAGCAGCAAAACAACTTCATTAAAAGATTTCAAAATTTGCAACGTGATGAATGTGCTATCTCCATTACGAGCTCTAGTTTTACCAGACCGAGTGCTTCCGTGACGTAATTGATTCAGAGCATGTGTGGAACTTTGCGCATCAGCATTGTGTACACACAATTGGAATTTATGAGAATAGATTTTTTGTCGGAAAATTTGAGATCCAGATCTCAAATTTTGTTTGTCGGAAATTCCGACAGAAAATGTCCGATGGAGCCTACACATGGTCGGAATTTCCAACAACAAGCTCCCATCGAACATTTGTTTTCGGAAATTCCGACCATGTGTACGTGGCATAAGTGGTGCTGGACACTGCGTAGTGGAATCCTGGGCGCTACAGAACTAAGGCCATTCATGCAGGGTGCTGTACAGGTCCAATGAAGTGGACCCACAAAAAAAAACATGGGTACCCAGGTCTTAAAGGTCCTTGGCTGACAAAGCCCGCCGTGATGGGTAAAGGTTGGACCTCTGGTTATGTCAGGGTGCTGCGGCTGGAGTGGTAAGTAGCCCCTTTGCACAGAGGCATGTTATTTTAATATATCTCTCTGCAACATGTGGTTTTGGCTGTCATTTAAAAGAAGTGTTGGACTGTGCTACTCTTTTCTACCTCTAGAGGGTGTGGGAATTGATCCTGCTCTGTGGCTGCTTCTTCTAGGGCCCCTGCATGGCTCTGGACAGGCTGCTGGCGCTGGAAGTAAAGATATGTTCCTAGCTTAGTCAGCCGTCTCTGGGCAGGCTCAACAGCGTGCACGCAGCACTCACAGGGGTGTGTGCGAGCGGTTATCACGTTGTAATCGCAGTCTGGTGGCCGTGCGTTTGCAGTAAGGAGGCGACTGTGGGCGCACATGGAGTGCATGCATGGTAATATCAGGATGCAGGTGGCAGCCATGTTGGTTAGGTGTCTGACGCCTGGGAGCCTGGAGGAACCACACTGAGGACACAGAGCAGGCTATTCCTGTGGGGGCATATGAGTCCTTGGTGTGGCAAGTGGCAGCCTATTACTTTGCAGATTTTGTGGGGACTGTTTTTCATTGTCCTCTAGAGGGAATACGGTGCTGAGGGATTTGTGTCATTGTTTTCACACAAGCCAGCTTAAGCAAGCTATATCTTCGAGAAAGCACAGTGGGGGGAGCACGGCAGCTCCTGAAGAGGCTGGTCAGAGCTCTGCTGTAATAGCTTCCCCTGAAACACCAGAGGCGACTGGGCAGTCTGAGCCACTGCACCTGTCTGACATTGTGGCTACTACCAGGGCGTGTACCTCAGCTTATGTTTCTAAGGATGATCTGTCCTCAGCTCTGGCTGGTTTAAAAGGTAAAATTGCTGGGATGAGTGCTTCAGTCATTCAGAGTGGCAAGAAGCGTAACAGATCCCCCTCCCCCAATCCTCCTGTGTTGGATCCAGAACAGATTAATGAGATGGAAGCATAGGCGTCGGCAGGAGGGGGCTGACCGTGGCTGAAGCTCCGAGTGGTCCCCAAAAGCCCTGGGTCTCAAGTGGGCAAGATTCTATTAATAGTCCCGAGCGCCTCCGAGCGGGGACCAATCTCATGCCGAGCGCCGCCAAGTCACATAGGAGGTCCCATCTTCTGGAGCCTGCAGCGCCTATGATGGACATCCCACTGGTCCAATGGTAGGTCAGTGCATGTCAGGTAGGTCAGTGCATGTCAGGTAGGTCAGTGCGTGTCAGGTAGGTAGGTCAGTGTATGTATGTATGTCAGGTATAGGGATGAGCCCGATGTTCGTGTCGAACGTAAGTTCGACACGAACATCGGGTGTTCGCCTGTCCGCCAAATAGCAAACAATTTGGGGTGTTCACGGCAAATTCAAAAGCCGTGGAACACCCTTTAAAAGTCTATGGGAGAAATCAAAAGTGCCAATTTATTAAGGCTTATATGCATGGTATTTTCATAAAAAGTGTTTGGGGACCTGGGTCCTGACCCAGGGGACATGTATCAATGCAAAATTTTTTTTAAAAATGGCTGTTTTTTCAGGAACAGTGATTTTAATAATGCTTAAAGTGAAACAATAAAAGTGAAATATTCCTTTAAATTTCGTACCTGGTGGGTGTCTATAGTATGCCTGTAAAGTGGCGCATGTTTCCCGTGTTTAGAACAGTCCGAGAGCAAAATGACATTTCTCTTCAAAAATTTTTTATTGAATAAAATCAACACATACATCAACGAATAATCTCGCCAGGAGATTAAGGAACAAAACTTACATTGCATCTTCTTTGACAATGTACACAAAAATAACAATGAGAAGTTTGGCATGAATAATTATAATAAGACAGTATAATGTGGTATATCTTCAAGGTATTATCATCATATTATAAAATTTCTGAAGATGTTAACCTAAGAGAGGAGGGGTCTCAATCACAGTATCGGGTTAGATAGAAGTTTTCCTCGACGATAATGGGAGACAATGACCGTAAGCTGGTTTCGATCAACTAGAAATCTTACAGTAACAGAGATTATGGATGGGAATACCTGAGTATAGGTAAGGGGGAAAATATCGGAGATGGGGAAAGAATATAGGAGATGAAAGAAAAAGAAGAGAAGTAGGAGGAGCGGTCGGCGGGATCACACGGATCCCCAAAGGAGCACAAGATAAGATTATAAAAGACTATGGTTCAAGTAAATGGCTATCAAAGTCTGAGGGGAGGAAATGTTCCACCCATGGCGCCCATGTTTTGCGGTGTGGGGGGATTCTGTCTAGAATGGTGGCTTCAATCTCACTATGAATCATAGCTTGAGTGACTCTGTTTCTTCTGCTATGCTTAATTTTGGGGCTTTCCAGGATCTAGCTATCATCTGTTTAGCCGCTGTAGTTAACTGGAGAAGAAGGCGGCGTTGTGCTCTTGTGTAGTCCCCCTGCACATGATTCAGTAGTGCCAGGGATGGGTCAGGGTCTAGGGTATCACGGAGTAATGTTGAGGCCATGTGGAATATTGTTGTCCAAAATTGTTTCACTATAGGGCATGACCACCAAATGTGGGCATGTGTACCACTCTCTCCACAGCCTCGGAAACATATGGGGGAATAATTCGGTAGGAATTTAGAAATTCTCGCTGGGACAAGGTACCAGCGCATGAGGACCTTGTAATTTGCTTCCAGCGCAATGATGTTATGTGATGAGGATTTAGTATTGGTCGCAAAATGACATTTCTAAAGGAAAATTTAAAACTACTCGCGGCTATAATGAATTGTCGGTCCCGGCAATACAGATAAAAGTCAATGAAAAAAAACGGCATGGGATCCCCCCCAGTCCATTACCAGTCCCTTTGGGTCTGGTATGAATATTAAGGGGAACCCCGAACCAAAATTTAAAAAAAATGGCGTGGGGGTCCCCCTCAAAATCCATACCAGACCCTTATCCGAGCACACAACTTGGCAGGCCGACAGGAAAAGAGGGGGGGAAGAGAGAGCACCCGCCCCCCTCCTGAACTGTACCAGGCCACATGCCCTCAACATGGGGAGGGTGCTTTGGGGTAACCACCCTTGCCCGGTGGTTGTGGGGGTCTACAGATGGGGGGCTTATCGGAATCTGGAAGCCCCCTTTAACAAGGAGACCCCCAGATCCCGGCCTCCCCCCCTGTCTGAAATGGTAACGGATTTGTACCCCTACCATTTCACAAAAAAAGTGTGAAAATGGTAAAAATGACATGAAACGGCTTGGGACAAGTCCTTTATTAAAAAATTTAAAAATTAAAATGTCCCACGAAGTCTTCTTCTTCTTCTCTTGCTCCGCCGACGGACCAAAAAAAAAAAAAAAAAACCGCGACCGACCTGCCTCCATGGGGGGCTGCCGCCGTAATGACCATCCTCGCAGGTGACAGCTCTTTTATAACGGAGGGCGGGTCCACGCGGTGACATTCCCGGGTGACCCCGCCCCCCTCTGACGCATGGGGACTTCCCCATGGCTTCCACGTGCATTAGAGGGGGCGGGGTCACCCGGGAACATCATGGCGTGGCCCCGCCCTCAGTTATAAAAGAACTGTCAAAGCGAAGACGCATCATACAGCGGGAGCCCCCCATGGAGGCGGGTCGGTCGCATTTTTTTTTCTTTTTGGTCCGTCGGCAGAGCAAGAGAAGAAGAAGAAGACTTCGTAGGACATTTATTTTTTAATTTTTAATAAAGGACTTGTCCCAAGCCGTGTCATGTCATTTTTACCATTTTCACACTTTTTTGTGAAATGGTAGGGGTACATTTGTACCCCGTTACCATTTCACACAGGGGGGATGCTGGGATCTGGGGGTCCCCTTGTTAAAGGGGGCTTCCAGATTCCGATAAGCCCCCCACCCATAGACCCCCACAACCACCGGGCAAGGGTTGTGGGGATGGGGCAAGGGTTGTGGGGATGAGGCCCTTGCCACCATCAACATGGGCACAAGGTGCTTTGGGGGGCTACCCCAAAGCACCCTCCCCATGTTGAGGACATGTGGCCTGGTACGGTTCAAGAGGGGGGCGGGCACTCTGTCGTCCCCTGCTCTTTTCCTGCGGCCTGTCAGGTCGCGTACTCGGATAAGGGTCTGGTATGGATCTTTTGGGGGACTACCACCCCATTTTGATTATTCATGTTCGTGTCCAATGTGTTCCATAGACTTTATCGGTGTCCGCGAACTGGGGGGGGTGTTTGGCTCATCCCTAGTCAGGTAGGTCAGTGTATGTATGTATGTCAGGTAGGTCAGTGTATGTATGTCAGGTAAGTCAGTGTATGTGTGTCAGGTAGGTCAGTGCATGTCAGGTAGGTAGGTCAGTGCATGTCAGGTAGGTAGGTCAGTGTATGTATGTCAGGTAGGTCAGTGTATGTATGTCAGGTAGGTCAGTGTATGTGTGTCAGGTAGGTCAGTGTATGTATGTCAGGTAGGCAGGTCAGTGCATGTCAGGTAGGTCAGTGTATGTATGTCAGGTAGGTCAGTGAGTGTCAGGTAGGTAGGTCAGTGCATGTCAGGTAGGTAGGTCAGTGCATGTCAGGTAGGTCAGTGTGTGTCAGGTAGGTCAGTGCGTGTCAGGTAGGTCAGTGCATGTCAGGTAGGTCAGTCAGTGCGTGTCAGGTAGGTCAGTGCATGTCAGGTAGGTCAGTGTATGTCAGGTAGGTCAGTGCGTGTCAGGTAGGTCAGTGTATGTATGTCATGTAGGTCAGTGTATGTATGTCAGGTAGGTCAGTGCATGTATGTCAGGTAGGTCAGTGCATGTCAAGTAGGTAGGTCAGTGCATTTCAGGTAGGTAGGTCAGTGCATGTCAGGTAGGTAAGTCAGTGCATGTCGGGCAGGTGAGTTTAGTGGATAGCATTGATGGGCACTGGTTAACCAGGCAGTAACCAGCAAGTGAGCTTACCCCCGCCACACAAGCACACAACCCCACCGCCCACACAAAAAACCCTGCGCCACTACCGCCGCGCCCCCCCCACGCGCCGGCCTTGGACTTCGGGCTGAAGCCCCTGGTCTTTTTGCTACCTAGCAACGCCCCTGGGTGGAAGAGGTAATAGTTAATGGCCTAGCTGATATTCAAACAGAGGACTCTGCTTCTGGAGAATCAGGGCCTGAGGATGCCCAGGTTTTGTCAGCTTCCCAGTCGCAAAGGCTTCTGATCCACTCACTTTACGCAGATGGTACGTGCGGCATTTAAGTTACCACCAGTGGAGGTCCCTGAAAACGTGTTCCTCTCTGGGATCATTAAAGCCTCCACAGAGTGCACAGGTGTTTCCATGTCACCCGCTATTAGAGCAGGTGGTGTATTCTGACTGGGGGCACCCAGACATGATTTTTGTTTCTTTTTTATACCCTATGGAGGAAATATTTGTAAAAAAGTGGAGCATGCCGGATGTAGATGCAGCAGTCTCCTCCTTGAATAAGAATTGGACTTGTCCTGTAGATAATGCACAGGTCTTCAAGGACTCTGCTGATAAGAAATTGGAGTCCCTACTAAGGGCTTCCTGTTCATTGGCTGGTTCCACTGTTCAGCCCACAGTGGCGGCAATTGATGTTTGTCAGGCCTTAAAGAATCAGGCTAGGTGGCCTAATAGGCCTAATCAGGTGGATGATTCTGCTGAAGATATGGCTGATTTGCCTCGGGCTTTATGCTTCGCTATAGATGCCCTTAAAGACTTGATGCAGCAAATGTCCTGGGTAGCTCTCTTATCTGTGCATATGCACAGAATTTTGTTGTTAAAGAGCTGGTCGGCTGAACTTCCTTGCAAAAGGTTGTTAGCTGGGTTTACCTTTCACAGAGAACGATTGTTTGGGGAGGATCTCGATAAATACATCCAGAAGATCTGCGGGGGGAAGAGTTTGCTGGTTCCCATGAAGAAGACGACTAAGCGTCCTTCATTTAAGAGCTTGGGAGCTGTTTTTTCGGGTTTTTCAGCCTCTAGGCAGTTTCAAAGGCACCAAGGATCTGGGGCCAGAGGCAAGCAGCAAGGTCAGGGCCAGAAGAAGCCTTGGGTCCAAAAATCCTCCAAAGCTGGCGCCAGACCTTCCTTTTGAAGGGATGCCCCCACTCGCTCGGTTGGGGGGAAGGTTGCAGGATTTTGCAGGGGTTTGGGAAACGCTAGTTCAGGACAAGTGGGTCAACTCCACAGTATCTCGGGGATACAGGCTGATGTTTCGAGCCTATCCCCCTCAAAGGTTTATAAAGTCCAGCGTTCTCTCAGCCCCTTTAAAAAAGAACTTGTTGTTCCTGGCACTAGGACGCTTGAGGTTTCAAGTGGTAATTGTAGAAGTTACAACGGTCGAGAGGGGTACAGGGTTCTACTCAAAACCGAACGATGACATAAGGCCTGTTTTGGATCTAAAGGCTCTAAACCGTTATCTTTCAGTTCGGTCCTTTCAAATGGAATCAATCAGCTCAGCAATCACCTCAATCTGCTTAGGAGACTTTTTGGATAGACATCAGGGATGCATACCTGCATGTGACAACCTCATCAAAGTTTTTTGCGTTTTGCGATAGAAGATCAGCTATTCCAATTTGTGGGACTCCCCTTTGGGCTCGCTACAGCCTCCTGTGTCTTCACAAAGATCCTGGCACCAGTATTGGCCCTTCTAAGGTCTCAGGGGATCTTGATTTTAGGCTATCTGGATGACTTCTTGCTCAGGGATCAGTCTCTGCAGGGCCTAATACAGAGTGTAGCCCTCACAGTTCAAATCTTGAAACAACTGGGCTGGATCATAAATATCAAAGTCGGCTTTGGAGCCAGATCAGTGTCGGGAGTACTTAGTCTGTTTCTAGACACAGCCCAGGCAAAAGTGTTCTTGCCTCTAAGAAAGGTCAGTGCTTCGAAGGTTCAGGTTCATCAAATAATTGGAAAAAGACACCCTTCCATCTGGCTCTGTATGAGTTTGCTAGGGAGGATAGTGTCCTCATTTGAGGCAATTCCTTATGCCCAGTTTTGTTCCAGACCCTGAGGGGTTGAAGAAAGGAAGCACCACCTGAGTGCAGTATTAGTATGTATGTTTAATGACACATAATAAGGTAACACTTACAAGAAAAACATGAATGAAAGGCTCATCTGTGAGTAGGCAGTCCTTGTGGACTCCTCGAGCTCCAGTCCGGAAGGTTACCAGCGGTGTAGAGCTGCAGGTGAAAGCTGTTCAGCCAGTGGTTCTTCCTGTGGCCATCAGGGAGAAGCTGGGGCCGGCGTGGAGCGCACAGAGGATGTGCGTGACGTCACGGGCCATCCAGCGGCTTCCGGGTACACTCCAGGGGGAGGGCTTACACCGAGGGAGGGTTCTGGCAGTGAGTGAGCACTGAACAGGCTATGCGCTCGGAGCGGCTGCTCCTTCAATAGGCCTGAGGGGGGAGTGTGTCAGTGGTGTGCTATTTATATGCTGGCGCTGTGGGACAACAAGACTCAGCAACGACTAACAGCACAGCACTGATAAGGGACTGTAAAAGGCAGTGAACTCAAATGGGAGGGAATCTAAAACAAGAGATTATGGTGTACAGGTAGTAGAAAACCATAGTTTCATAATATTATAATAACCGCACTGGAGTGATACGATGAACACTAAGAGAGAATGACATCTGGGGAAGAGGCACATAAGGGCTAAATAAATGATAATAAAATATAAAATCAAAGAAATATGTGTAAATAAGTATAAAAAAAATATATAAAAGGAATGTATATAAAACAATCTATATATATATAAGATAAAAAAAAATAAATTATGGGAAATATATCAGATAAGAAATACAGACAATATATTTGTGTATATATAATCTATATTAAAAATATATAAAATAAGATAATAAAACTAATAAATAAAAAGTGTGGTAATTAGAGGAGAGGTAGGGCTGTATATAAGGAGAATGTATATATATATGCCTGCGCACTATGGGGTGTGTACATATGTAATGATATCGGATGATAGAACGAAAATGAGTGGGGGGGGGGAGGGGGGGTTATGAAGAGGGGGGGGACAGGAGACAGAGGGAGCAAGATGTTAGGATGGCCTCGTGAGGGGACGAGGTGGCTCATAGCAGTGTGTGTACCTCGATTTCCTCGTTTAGCCCACCGGTTGTGAGGGTACCCAAAGTATAGATCCAGTAGGTCTCTTGTTGGCACAAACGTTTGTAACGTTCGGCTGCAGGGAATGTGGCGGGAATGGATTCAATAACCCACACACCAAGGCCAGCAGTAGACTGGCCGTGGTGTGTAAGGAAATGTTTCGGGGAGCTGTGATGGTCTCGGCCCTTTTCAATGAAGCGCCGATGTTCCCCAAAATGTGCTCTGAGTGCCCTTATGGTTCAACCAACATAAAATAACCCGCAGGGGCAGGTCAGGCAGTACACAACAAAGTCCGTGGAGCAATTGTAGGGTGTAACTTTTGCCTTTGACGTTGAAAGTTTTCTGACCGTGGTGTACAAATTGGCAAGTGAGACAGAGGGGTTTTTACATTGATACATTCCTCTGAGGGGTATGAGGACAGGTTGGGAAGGGATGGGTTTAGGGGACTTGATTTTGCTAGGTGCAATTTTGCTCTTAATGTTCATTGATCTTCTATATGTTACTTTGGGTTTGATACCAACTGTGGATTTTCCGACAACTTTGTGTGACCATGTGTATGCAAGACAAGTTTGAGCCAACATCCGTCGGAAAAAATCCTCGGATTTTGTTGTCGGAATGTCTGATCAATGTCCGACCGTGTGTACAGGGCATTATGCCCTGTACACACGATAGGATTTTCCGATGGAAAATGTGTGATATGACCTTGTTGTCAGAAATTCTGACCGTGTGTAGGCTCCATCACACATTTTCCACGCATCTCTGACTCTAGGTAGTATAAATCTGTAGGCTGAAGAAGTATTTGCACAGTGTATAGAGTTTTATATGGTACGCAGTTAAATTAAACTCTCCCAGGCACCACGCTGGCACTGACCTATCACATAATACAAAGCTCAGGAAAGGACCTGAAGGGATGATATCCTTAGCAAGCTCCATTCTGTTTAGAAACTCTGGTATAGTCATAGCAATGGTACTTCTGTTATGGTCTGATAACGACGGCCTTGTCAATGTGGGATAGGCAGGGTTCCCTCAGGTGCCCAAATGCCGAACCACTAATTTTGTAAGGCTTTCTGGTATTCTGGTTTCTGAATTTAGCTTTACTGTATGTACAGTATATACTTCAGACCACCGCAACCTGAAAGCTGTGCTGTATGTTGCATATTCCTGAATATAGTACTATGTAAGCCATGCTGTACATTGCATACTTCTGAACGTAGCACTCTGTGAGCGCATATTCATAAATGTAGCACTCGGTAAGCTATGCCGTAACTTGCATTCTCCTCCTGAAATAAAATGAAAAAGTAGGTGTAAAAACATAACACACTAAACTGAATTGCATACATATAAATATACACGCACATACAGAGAACCCCTAATAACTTATGTACACTAGGTATCCCTAAACACATTGGAGGTGTTATAATACATTTGGGTGAATAGTATTTATATAATGCTAACTGATAATAAATGAATACTGTATATCAGCCGTTTTAGTGAACATCATTGCTTCTTTTCTTTTCTTTTTTTTGGGAGTACACCACAAAATCTCAATTCTATATGCATGTGCTATTTATTATCTCTACAGAGTTTCAGATTTAGATTTTACATTTAGTTGGAATTCCTAGTTTCAACAATAACATATTTTATACAGTTTTTTTTTAATTAAAATATTGATTTGGCAAACATTTGTAAGAGTATCATGGGAAGTGGAAAGCTATGTATTTTAAAACTGTAGACATGAATTTATTTTTCACAGAAACAATTTGGGAGGAGGACACATTGAGGGCAATATTTTTCCATAGATTATAGTAGGATGTATGGATCAAAATCTGATGTTGGAGCTAATTGACAGGGAGCAGCAGTGTGTTACATTCAACAGAAAAGGTCCAAACACTAAACAGTACTTGGACATGACTTAAGAACTTTGCCATACACCTCGCCATCCCATTCTCCAGTGAAGAACTACACTAGCTTGGAGTTGGGTGCCTGATTGGATAGAGGTGTAAGGAATGTCTACTTTGTTCCAGCACAATAAGACCAGTGTGGGCATATTACGGACATACTACCTGTACATAGATTGACTACAGGATGTGCTTTAGCTTAGTGGCATGTGTGCAACTATGCACATATTAGAGCTTCTGCATGACCATGCATACCTTTTAAAGAGCATGTAATGGTGTATGCATGCTAGGCACTGGTGTTGGCACCAAATAGCCTATATAAACTGAAGCACTGCATGGAGAGATTGCTGAGTGGTCTTTGGCTACTTCCTGTTTAGCTAAAAACGAAACTGCTAATTCTGCCTTATGTATGACCCAGATTACATTGTGACCTGCTTTTGGACCTTTTCCCACCTGCTGTGACCTCGGTCTGCGTACTTGACTCCACTTACTGCCTTCTGCATTGTACCTCCACTGCCAGACTGTTATCCACTTCGGCTTGAATCGCCAACATTATTTCTGTCTTCTGAATAGGTACCATGCTGCCCAGTTGTTGCTGTTATAGCCTCTGAATTTGTACATAGCTGCTTGGCTGTGTCTTGCCTATGTTGGCTTGCTCTGGTACCACAGTCTTTCTGCATTTGGTTCTAGTCCAGTGATCCATGGTGATCTGGCCCAAGCACCACAGCAGATCGAGTACTACAGTTCATGCAAAACCTACTCTCATGACAAACCGTGTCCTTCCTTGTTGCCACTTCCAGGTGTATTGGAGATGAGGTGAAAGAGAAACCCCATCATCAACTTGGTCTTCATGAGGTATGTGACAAGTGGTAGAAATGGGAGCTTGTTAAAGTGCCAAAGTCAGAGCCTAGTCAAGGCGTTCATAGCATGGCCTATGATATTAAGCTACATATATCGTATACTATATAGTTACATAGTAGGTAAGGTTGAATAAAGACAATAGTCCATCCAGTTCAACCTGTGTAGGTGTACATGTGTCTATAATTATTTTCCATATCACTGTATGTTGTGTTCTTTAAGATGCACATCCAAGAGTCTCTTAAAAATATCCATACTCCCCGCTGTCACCACCAATTGTGGAAGAGAGTTCCACATCTTTATTACCCTGACAGTGAAAAACCCCCTGCACAGTTTAAGGTTAAACCGTTTCTCCTCCAATCTCATAGTGTGGCCCTGTGTCCTCTTACACTCCTTGAGACTGAATAGTTTTTTCCTATACTGGGATCACCATTGAGGTATTTGTAAATCGCTATCATATCTTCTCTTAAGCGTTGTTTTTCCAGCGAGAATAAATTTAGTGCTTGCAGTTGTTCCTCGTAATTGAGGTCCTCCAGTCCCCTTATTAGTTTTATTGCCCTTCTTTGGACTCTCTCCAGTTCCAGCACATCCCTTCTGAGAACTGGTGACCAGAACTGGACAGAGTACTTCAGATGTGGTCTAACCAGAGTTTTATAAAGTTGTAGGATTGTCGTTTTATCTCTGGAGTATATCCCTTTTTTATGCATGCTAATATTCTGATGGCTTTGGTAGCTGCAGCTTGACATTGCATGCTATTGCTCAATTTATCATCTACTAGGACCCCCAGATCTTTCTCCATCCTTGATTCCCCCAGCGGTTCACCCCAAGTAGTTTGCATCTATGTTTTTGCCCCCAAGTGTATTACTTTATATTTCTCCACATTAAACCTCATTTGCCATGTATTAGCCCACTTCATTATTTTGTTCAGGTCTTTCTTTAAAATTTCTATATCCTGATGTGAAGTTATTGCCCTGCCTAATTTCGTGTCGTCTGCAAAAAATGAGATTGAGCGATTTATCTCATCCTCTATATCATTTATGAATAAATTAAATAGAATTGGTCCCAAGACAGAACCTTGGGGTACCACACTTACCAGTCTGAGTACACGTTATTGAAAAAATAGCAATGTTTCATCAGCGCTCAACTGTGGTCATGTGGAGTGGGATCACAGGTATTATAATAGGGGCTAAAACCAAGGCAGATAGACAATAACCATACTGGAGGATATGGGTGACAGTAAAACAAAACCAAGGGTGTCAGCGCTTAATGGTTTAGAAAAAAAGGGGTCTCTGGGAAGCAGCATAAACCGGCATGAAAAGTTTAATAAGACATGCACATGGGAAAGCCAAAATCCAGAGTCAATGCAATAATGATGTGGATGATGGAAAATGTAATGTATTAAAAGCAGCTTATGGTATCACCCATAGCAACAGGGAGCTGACAGCATCCACAGATGGAGTGAACCTGGCAGTGGGGGAGTGGCCAATCTCCATGCTGCCCTCGGCCAGACAAAGGACCCGTTGGGCGGCCTGGACTCGTAGGCTTGGTGCGGGGGGAGGTCACGGCCACGCAGGGGTGGAGCACCATATCCCACTTGTCAGTTTACAGAGCCAGCTGGTGTACTGACAGGGATCAGGTGAGTACACGGTCAGATGTCAAGCCGTACTCTCTGGTGGTGTACCGATAAGCATGTGGCTGTTCTTGTAGAGGGACAGACAGAGCTGTCCTGGTCCAGATGGGGAAGCCGCAGGGTGGGAGCCGAGGTTAGACCAGGTAGGCTTGTGCGGGTGGCGTCCAACTCTGAAGGGAGCCGAATGGGCTTGGAAACCTGCATGTGCTAGGGAACCAGCGTGACCCGCAAGCAGTATGTCATGACTACACGTTTTGCACGCATGCGCTTTATCAAAGTCACGGGAATCGGCAATTGTAAAGTTAAAATACCCTATTTATGGGCAGGGAGTGGGCAGAGCAATGGGATGGGAAATTGGGGCAAAAAAGCCGTTAACTCATCGTTGCTCAGAGAATGGTCCCCAGAGAATAAGATAAGCTAAGAAAAGCAATAGAAAGATAAGATAAATAAATACATATATAAAAAATATATATGTATAATTTATAATCTATCATTTATAATTTATAAATTAACCCATGGATAATATAAACCAGTGCTCCATTGCATTTATCAAAAATATACAGAATGTGTTAGCAGCTATAAGAAAATCCATTTTATATATATATATTATATATTATATAAAATATATATATATATATATATATATATATATATATATATATATATATATATATATATATATATATATATACACACACACACATATCATCACTAAAATAATACAATTAATAAACAGTTAATAGACAATTAATAAACATATGCAAAGGTGTAAAAGATGAAAAGTATTGACTGATGAATAACAGAAACAATATATATGGATAAGTTGATGCATATTGAAAAAATAATAAATATATATTAATGGTTGTATGTGAAAGAAATGGGTCTCAAATGTTTGTACAAATAATCAGAAAAAGCAAGTAATAAAATGAATAAATAATACATATACCAATGGCAAAATGGTTAAGTGTGGATGAAGTGAACATCAAAGAATAATAGGTCAGAGACTGGCAGGAGAAGGAGGGGGTAAAAAGGAGGGGGGGAGAAGGGGGGGTTGAACTATTGAGGCGAGGAGGGGGGGAGTTTTGATGAAGAAAAGGAAAGGGGGAGGGGATTGGGGAATTGAGGGATATGAGGTGGGGAGGGTGGGGAGGGAAGAGGGAATACCAGCGATACCATAAGCTGCTTTTAATACATTCAATTTTCCATCATCCACATCATTATTGCATTGACTATGGAGTTTGGCTTTCCCATGTGCATGTCCTATTAAACTTTTCATGCTGGTTTATGCTGCTTCCCAGAGACCCCTTTTTTTTCTAAACCCATTGAGTGCTGACACCCTTGGTTTTGTTTGAGTACACGTTATTTATCACCACCCTTTGGACCCGCTCCTGTAACCAGTTTTTTACCCAAGAACAAACCTTATGGTCCATGCCTGCAGACCTCAGCTTGTAAATTAAGCGCTTATGGGGGACTGTATCAAATGTTTTTGCAAAATCTAGATACACCATATCCACAGGCCTCTCCCTGTCTAGATGGCAGCTCACTTCCTCATAGAATGTTAACAGATTGGTCTGGCAGGAACAACCTTTCGTAAACCCATGCTGATAATAACTACTAATGATATTTTTTTCTTCATTCAATTTTTGGATATAGTCCCTTATCACCCCCTCCAATAATTTTCCTACGATTGATGTTAGGTTGACTGGCCTGTAGTTTCCAGGGATTTGTCTTTGTCCTTTTTTGAATATTGGTACTACATTGGCTTTTCTCCAATCAGCTGGTACAGCTTGGCAGCCTTCTGTCTTGCTATACTCTGATAGCCTTTATGATATTGCATAAGATCAATTGCAGCTAAGTATCCCCTGAACCATTTTTGTGCCCTTCCTCTCCTTCAGCCCTTAAGCCTTGTACACACAGTCGGACTTTGTTCGGACATTCCAACAACAAAATCCTAGGATTTTTTCCGATGGATGTTGGCTAAAACTTGTTTTGCATACACGCGGTCACACAAAGTTGTCGGAAAATCCGATCGTTCTAAACATGGTGATGTAAAACACGTACGTCGGGACTATAAACGGGGCAGTAGCCAATAGCTTTCATCTCTTTATTTATTTTGAGCATGCGTGGCACTTTGTCTGTCGGATTTGTGTACACACGATCGGAATTTCCGACAACGGATTTTGTTGTCGGAAAATTTTATATCCTGCTCTCAAACTTTGTGTGTCGGAAAATCCGATGGAAAATGTGTGATGGAGCCTACACACGGTCGGAATTTCCGACAACAAGGTTCTATCACACATTTTCCGTCTGAAAATCCGACCGTGTGTACGGGGCATTAGTGTTCATGGCTAGTTCACCAATATTCCATAGAACAAGACTTTAATGAATGATAATGATTATTGTGGTTGAACTAGATGGACGTGTGTCTTTTTTCAACCAGACTAATTATGTAACTATGTAAATAATTACTAAGGAACCTCTCACTTTATTCTATAAGAGCAAAGTGACAGACTTACTTTAAAGTTTGAATTAGATTGAAAGGAGCAGTTTATACTTACTGTTGCTTTTGTTGTGAGTCCCAATGGTTTTATTTTTTATTCCTTAATGCAAAGTCAATGGGAAGGCATATTAAGTACATGGTAAATGCAACCACTGGAATCAGTTAGATTCTGCCTTTAGAACAAGGGTCCTCAAATATTTTACAAAGAGCCAGTTCACTGGCCATTAAATTGTTGGGGAGCCAGCCTTTAGGCAGACTGAAGTGACAAAATACCCCTGCATCAGAGGCGAGTGGAAGCAAACATTTCCTCCCATCAATAATCATTGGGAGTGATGACTTTCTACCCATGAATGAGAAGGAATGGTGCCCCATCAGTGGTGACAGTGGGATGTCTCTCAGTGTTATTGTGCAGGGGTTACTTACCTTTGAATATGTCCAGTGTCCCACGCAGTTTCAATACTGACCTGCTGATGTCATGTCCAGAGCTATGCAGCCACCACTGGAAGGAGATCATATAGTAGAACAGGTGCTAGAATGCTATTTGCACAAGGTGCCCACTGCCAGTCTGAATTTTGTGGCTCCATCCAGTGAGCAATGATAAAGCCCTGCATGCAGGGCCTTCTCATTGCAGGGGTCACTTTATGGCAAGCAGTGAGCTGTAAGAGGCCCACGGGTTGTAGTTTTAGATTTCCCTATTTTAGAGTATGTAACAGTTTAGGAGATATGTAAGCTAAAGTGGAGAAAAGACTAAGGTAATCATTTATAAAAAAGGGTCAATTTTTGCAATGCCTAGTATGCCTTTCATTACACTGAACCAATTCCTGAAGTTTCCAACAACTCAAAAGTGGCTGCAGTTTGCGCCACACCAGCAACATGACCCAGGTGCAGTCCCCTGCTCCGAAACATCTTCTTTTCAGTACTATGTTTAACATTTGTTTAATGTTCTAGAGTTTGAATACGCTGTGTTGCTCTCAGAAATTATACATTCTACTTGTCTTCTAGTTACAATATATCATCTATGAGCTAAATGTATAGAATTTGTTCACTGACCACATTTGTACTACTGAATTTATTGCAGAAGGGATTAGCAGATAAAAGCATTGGGCATGTAATGTGGTAATGTGTTTTTGTGCAGTGTGCATGCGTAAAATCCCTATATCCCATTGCTAATATTCTGGGAGATCCAGCCAAGCACCCCATGAAGATTTCCAAAGGCTGAATATTCATGTATGCCTTATTAAATTAAAGGGTTTTTGCTTGACATGTTCCAGGTTGCATACCAAATATCCCATATTTTGACCCAGTAAATCAAGTTCTTTTACAAACACGAGGCCATTGCTGTGAAGCTTTCATCTGTCTTTACTTAAATTAATTCTACAAAACAAAACCAGGCAAAGGCAAATGTCAACTTTATGGGAACACTTTTTGGGTTTTGATCCTGTAAATTGGTCTTGGACTTTGCATACAGATTTCTTTTTTCACAGATGACATTTTCTTTTAGCCACTCAGTATTTGCCAGCCCTTAACTCTTTTATTTCCAGAGATGCCTTATAATTAATCATGCTGTAAGCAGGAATGTGGCAACATCTGAAGAAAACCACCATCTGAAAAAAAAAACAGGGAGGATATCATTGACAGGAAGCCTTTGCTGATATCATAAATTGGTGGCAATTACCACTGAACAATGAGCATGATCAGAGTGTCAAATGATCAGTAGATCCAGAGATATACAGTATCTCACAAAAGTGATACACCCCTCACATTTTTGTAAACATTTTATTATATCTTTTCATGTGACAACAACTGAAGAAATTATACTTTGCTAGAATGTAAAGTAGTGCATGTACAGCTTCTATAACAGTGTGAATTTGCTGTCCCCTCAAAATAACTCAACACACAGCCATTAATGTCTAAACAAAAGTGAGTACACCCCTAAGTGAAAATGTCCCAATGGGCCCAATTAGCCATTTTCCCTCCCTGGTGTCATGTGACTCAGTGTTACAAGTTCTCAGGTGTGAATGGGGAGAAGGTGTGTTAAATTTGGTGTAAAGGCGCTCACTCTCTCATACTGGTCAGTGGAAGTTTAACATGGCACCTCATGGCAAAGAACTCTCTGAGGATCTAAAAAAAAGAATTGATGTAAGGGGATTTAAGTTCGGGATTATGACGGTGCCCAAATACATTTAGAGATACAGTTTTACTTCAAAATACAAATTTTATTACATGGCTAATGCAACAAAACAATCAAGGGTGCATAAAAAAGGCATAGTAAATGTATAATCATTAATACTGCCCATATGCATGTGGTAGTTACTGGTGTACAGCGGGTCCCTACATGTTTCGCCAATCAATGCCTTCTTCAGGGATTTATGTGATCACAAGTATTCGACAGTGGCTCTAAGAGACCCCCACAAGGGGCATACACCCTAGCAGTCCAGTAACCGCAATTAATAGAATAACGACCTAGCTGCCCCTGGCATCCAGCTGGATGCCAGGGGCAGCTAGGTCATTACTCCATTGATTACGCATTGTGCATATCAGCATAGAAAGATTCCAGCAGCATGCAGGTAATTTCAATCAGTTACAAGTATAACTCTGCTCCTCACAGCTTCAGTGTAATAATCAGTGTACTCACAGATCGCCTTTCACAGTCTCCCACAGATGGATGAGCAAACCGCTCAGCCTAGTCCCAGTGCATACGGCTCTCCTGCAGGTGATATCCTCAGCTGGAGTGCTCGTGTCTGTGCCGATCAGCTGGTATACTTCAGTGTAAACAAGGGAGGCTGGTCTCTCCAATCCAAGTAGGTGGTCTGATGGAATTGCCAGCCAATGTATCAAAAAATCAGTATAGAGTCCCTGGCTTGGCCAATAAAGGGGGGTGCATGTCCCAGTATGAGCGTCTACATGTTTTGTTCCTGTTATACCGGAACTTCGTTAGGACACGTAGGATAGTCAGCTGTCACTCTCAAGTATAGGGCCATGACCCACCTCTAATCATTCTAAAACAAAACCAGTTGTATTTAACCCATCATATTAAAAACAATAATAGTGGCAGACAGGCACAAGGAGCAAAGACTAAGGCAGTGTTGTTCCTACAAACATTTGTACAAATATATACAAGCCACAACAATGTAGCAAGGAACAACAAAAATAATAAATAGACCCAGGGATAGATACACAAGATAAATACTTGAATGCCAGATCAACTAATGTTTACCTATGATACCTAAACTGCTACAAAAAGCATTGCAAGGATAAATCACTGTTTAACCCTTTGGGGAACATACTGAAGTAGAGCATGATCCCCTCCCATCGGAAACTTTGCCACGGGGGTAGTATTCCAACATGATAACGACCCCAAACACACCTCCAAGACGATCATTGCCTTGCTAAAGAAGCTGAGGGTAAAGGTGATGGACTGGCCAAGCATGTCTCCAGACACTATACCCTATTTAGCATCTGTGGGGCATCCTCAAAACGGAAGGTGGAGGAGCTCAAGGCTTCTAACACTTACAAGCTCCATGATGTCGTCATGGAGGAGTGGAAGACGACCCCAGTGGCAACCTGTGAAGCTCTGGTGAACTAGCTAGCTGCCATAACCCCAGTATTTTCTGGAACGGCTTGCATTTCTCTGTAGGATAAAAGTGGCCTCCGCGACGGATTTGTTGTGAGATCACTTTTATCGGCGGCGGGAGAGGTGCCCCCCCCACCACCTTGCTCTGGTTGTCTTCGCTGCTTACTGGACCTGCCGGTACTGGCGGAAACAATCGCGACCTCTCCCATGCTTGGCTGGCTGCCAACTGAGGGGAAGATGGCCCCTGCTCGCCTCCATTTCATAGCTCTTAAAGGAGAAATGTATTTTTTTTCTATTTTTTTTTTTTTTGCATATTAGTGTAAATATGAGATCTGAGGTCTTTTTGACCACAGATTTCATATTTAAGAGGTCTTGTCATGCTTTTTTTCTATTACAAGGGATGTTTACATCCATTTAAAAAAAAAAAAAACTGTGTCAAAATAAAAAACTAAAAGTAAAATAAAAATAAAAAAAAAAAAAGATTTTTTTAAAAGCGCCCCTGTCCCGACGAGCTCACGCACAGAAGCGAACACATACGTGAGTAGCGCCCCCATATGAAAACGGTGTTCAAACATCACATGTAAGGTATCGACATGATCGTTAGAGTGAGAGCAATAATTGTAGCCCTAGACTATCCTCTGTAAATTAAAATAGGTAACCTGTAAAAATTTTAAAAAATCGCCTGTGGAGGTTTTAAGGGTAAAAGTTTGTTGCCATTCCATGAGCTCACGCGCAGAAGTGAACGCATACGTGAGTAGCGCCCCCTTTATGAAAACGGTGTTCATACATCACATGTGAGGTATCGCCTCGATCGTTAGAGTGAAAGCAATAATTGTAGCCCTAGACTATCCTCTGTAAATTAAAACAGGTAACCTGTAGAAATTTTTAAAAATCGCCTGTGGAGATTTTTAAGGGTAAAAGTTTGTCGCCATTCCATGAGTGGGTGCAATTTTGAAGCGTGACATGTTGGGTATCAATTTACTCAGCATAACATTATCTTTCACAAAATAGAAAAAAATGGGCTAACTTTACTGTTGTCTTATTTTTTAATTTAAAAACTGCGCAAATACGGTGTAACAGAAAGTATTGCAACGACCGCCATTTTATTCTCTAGGATGTTAGAAAAAAAAATATGTAATGTTTGGGGGTTCTAAGTAATTTTCTAGCAAAAAAAATGATTTTAACTTGTAAACAACAAGTGTAAAAAAGAGGCTTGGGCTGTAGTGGTTAAGGCAGTGCTGGAAAATAATGGTGGCCACACAAAATATCAACACTTTGGCCCCAATTTGGACATTTTCACTTAGGGGTGTACTCACTTTTGTTGCCAGCGGTCTGGACATTAATGGCTGTGTTCTAAAGGAGAAGTCCAGCCTGAGCTTTATAGGCTGGGCTTCTCCTAAGGGTCACAGGAGTGCAATTAGTTTTGCTCTCCTGTGAACCGTTTTCAGCGGAGATCGGTCTGAAGTCCGCTCTCCGCTGACGTCACTGCCATCGGTCGAGGCAGTGCTTCACCCCGACTTCCCAAGTCTGGATCCGCCAGCTGCCTTAAATGATAGCAGTCTCAGCGAGCCACTGAGATGGCCTCTCCCCGACCCTCCACAGCTCATCGCTCCAATGAGCGTGGAGAAGCAGACCAGGCTCGGGAGGAGTGAGAACCAAGCCATCGGCGGTATTCGGTGGCTCGGTTCTCAGTGCAGAGACACCGGGGGACAGCTGCAGCATTGGCCTGATGCTCCATCCACCGAGGCAAATATGATTGGCATACTTCTCCTTTAGGTTATTTTGAGGGGACAGCAAATTTATACTGTTATACAAGCTGTACACTCACTACTTTAAATTGTAGCAAAGTGTCATTTCTTTAGTGTTGTCACATGAAAAGATATAATAAAATATTCACAAAAATGTAAGGGGTGTACTCACTTTTGTGAGATACTGTATTTAACCTTAAATGAGCTGAAATGCCATCTTTCTCCAAAAGCAGTGACTGCCCCGCCTCTACTCACTTTCCTATTTATCCTAGTCCTAGCCATCCTGATCAAAGAACACCCACATCACATTAAAGGAGCAATGAAAAGCTTAAGATATGCATATGGTATATCTACAGACGCTTTTATCTCTGGATTTATGGAATGTTTCAACGTGTGCATGCTTTTTTTTTATTTAAGCTGTGGGGAAGGGTTAAAACCATTCACAGGTTATTTAATTTTTGCTGTCGATGGGGTCAATTTACTAAGCCTTGCTGCATGCGATATGGGTATCATGTTACTCGTTTGCACAAATTATCGCATGCGATAAATTAAATCCAATTCACCAAAAAAAAAAAAAATAACGATTATGTGGTATTTACCAAAAAATATGCTGACAAATACTGCATAAAAAGCTCTTAAGTCCAATTCACAAACAGAACAGAGAGTAAAAAAGCATGCAATAATTACAACCAGGGTTTAGCTGGCAGTATCACTTGTGGTATTTGTCAAAAAAATAGCCGATGATTAAAAATGTTAAAAAAAAAAACAGCGTGGGGTCCCCCCAATGCATACCTGTGCCTTCAGGTCCAGGGATTTTAAGGGGAACCCCACGCCAAAATAAAAAAAACAGCATGGGGTCCCCCCAAAATCCATACCAGACCCTTATCTGAGCATGCAGCAAGGCAGGACAGGGAAGGGAGGGACGAGCGAGCATCCCCCCCCTCCTGAACTATACCAGGCCACATGCCCTCAACATGCGGGGGAGGGTGCTTTAGGGTGGGTGTTTTGGGGCACCTTATCCCCATGTTGATGGGGACAAGGGACTCATCCCCACAACCGTGGCCAGTGGTTATGGGGGTCTGCAGGCAGGGGGCTTTTTGAAATCTGGACCGATGCATGCTGGGTTGGTGATGTCACAAGGGGTGGGGCCACCAGGTGATGTAGTGAGATGGCCCCGCCCCTTACCTATATAAGAAAAGTCAGACAGCGGAGCCTGCAGTAGGCAGTCAGCCTCAATCGACGGTGGAAGCATCTTTGTTTTTTTCTTTTTCGGATCCAGCGGGCAGCAGCCGGCGTGATTGATGGTGTATTCACATCGGGGGACAATATTTGTTATTTTTTGATAAAGGAATAGTCAAAAACTGTGTGTGTTTATTTTAACTTTTTGACACTTTTTTTGTGAATGGGTAGCGGTACTATATACCCAATACTCATTTACATGGGGGGATCTGGCTGGGATTTCCAATTCCAATAAGTCCCTGCCCGCAGACCCCCACAACCACCGGGCATGGTTGTGGGGATTTGCCCCCCTCTTGAAAGTACCCAGCCCCCCATAGTGAGGGCATGTGGCCTGGTATGGTTCAGGAGGGGGGGCACTTGCTTGTCCCCCTGTTTCCTGACCTGCCAGGCTGCATGCTTGGATAAGGGTCTGGTGTAGATTTTGGTGGGCCCCACGCCATTGTCTTTTTACATTTTGGCGTGGGGTTCCCCTTAAAATCCATACTAGACCCAAAGAGCCTGGTATGAATTGGGACCCCATGCTGTTTTTCTTTCAACATTTTTCATTGTCGGCTTGCTTTTTTTTTTACATTCAGCTGTCGGCGGGAAACCTGTAGACAGCTGATGAGCCATCGGTTGTTAAGGACGTGGTGGCTGTCTTCCCCGCCCACTCCTTAGCAACCAACTAATGCGGTAATTACAGCTAAATCGAACAAATACCACATTCGGTATACAACTCAAAATTCTTAGTGAATTGAACACTTGCACAATTGTTACAGCATGCAGTATTTTAACATATTTTATTAGCCATTATTTAACTCTTAGTGAACTGACCCCTATGTCTTGTTTCCCTTATTGCCCTATCCAAAAGACACAATATAAAGTATGAGAAAATCTCTCGTCGAGGACATTTCTTTCCAATATTTTTATTGAGAGAAGTTTAGACAAAACATAAAAATACAAAGATATAGAAAAAAATATCAAGCAGTGGTGCACAAACAAACAATGTGAGGCTGGGTTCACACTTATGTGAATTGAATGCAGGTTTCTCCACATCCAATTCCCATGACAGGAGACTGAGACCGGCTTTACACAGCTCCGGGGCGGGCACGGTCCAGATTGCAGAAGGATCCTGTGCATCTTTGGCTCCATTTCAGGTGCGAATTCAGGCAAAAATTTGGACCTGATTTGCACCTGAATCGGTGTACAGGGACGCACCGGATCCAGGATATTTTGTATTTGACCAACGCCACTTTAACTGCAGGGGATTTTCATGCTTGCGCTATGGTAATTTTGGCAGCTGAAAAAATAAAAAATGTGAGGGTTCTAAGATGTCTGGGGACCTTGAGGAAATTTCAATCCTAGATAGTTATCACCACAAAAGGTATCTTCATTGGAGAATACCACCGCTATAATTTTAGATTTTCTTTCTCAGTGACAAAGACAAATGGAAGGGTAATTCTTCCCTGCAGGGAAATAAAGAATAATAAAAACTTGAGAAAAGGGGGGCGTGGTCTGGACATGGCTGCGTAAGGACATGTTGCTGAAGAGCTCCCGATCTGTCCCGGCCTTTTCTGCCCTAATTTCAGCAATATAATCAGCAAATAGTGGCATGTACTCTGCTGGGAAACGCAGAAGAAAGCACAGCAAGCAAAACAAGAAACCATCTCCCAAACCACCAAAAAACAGAACAATATACTAGTACTACCCTGGTTCCCAGGACTCATCTCCTGCTCCAAAGATGGCGGATGCCATGAGACCTGGCAGACATGTGAGTACAGCACAGCGCAACTCACCGACAACATCCATAGCCCCCTGCACCCTAGAAAGTGATATCGCCACTCCTGCGGTGTTCCGCTATGACTCCCAGGACATGCCTGACCCACATCCTACACCCCTTACTTTGCATGCGGACGCGGAGCTGAGGGCCCTGCTACAAGCTATACCGACCAGGGCTGACTTTGAATCTCTGGCCAGCAGACTAGAAGCCTCTCACCGCAGGGATATAGCGCATACTTGCCAACAGTCCCGATTTTCCCAGGACAATCCTGATTTTTGGACCCTCTGTGAGTGCGATTGCTAGGTGCAGTGGAGTCAATTCAGATCAGACTTTGAGGAGTAACAGGAACTGACTTCTTTATTGGAACATGACTGGCAAGAAGTACACAGATATCAGCTCACATGGTAAGAAGAACACAGACAGGAAAAAGAAACCAACAAGTACAACACTATACACAGGAAATACAACATATAATAGAAAACTGCACAGCACAGCATACCACTGAGCATTAGCGACATCTAGTGTCCTGTTTGAGAACTGCAGTTAATAGGCTAAGCTGAAATCTGTTGTATCTCCAACACCCTTTCTCAACAGTTAAGGCTTAGTCTGTTAAACCTATCTTCTTTGTAAGCCTTGAATGTCTTTCAGCGGTCAGGGGCTTTGTAAGGATATCTGCTGTCATATCCTCGATTGGGCAATAAAGTAACTCAAGAAGACCTTGCTCTTGAAGATCCCTAAGAAAGTGAAACTTCACATCAATGTGCTTGGTTCTTGAATTAACTCCTTCCATGTGCGCAAGTACAAGGCATCCTTGATTGTCCTCATAGATTTTTGTTGGTCCCAACTGTGGTTGAACCAAGTCTGTTAATAACTGTCTCAGCCATATAACTTCTTGGCTTGCCTGCGCTGCAACGACATATTCTGCTTCAGTAGACGACAGTGTAACAGAGAGTTGCTTTCTACTAGTCCAATTGATGGCACCACCTGACAGAAAGAATAAGTAGCCACTGGTAGATTTTCTGTCACTGGTGTCTCCTGCCCAGTCAGCATCCACATATCCTGTTAGTGCTTTCATCACTTGCTGGTAACTTTGACTTGTAGTGCGAAGTCCCTTTAAGATAGCGAATGATTCGCTTTACAGCATTCCAGTCCTTTTTGCTTGGCATCGAAACCTTTCTGCATAGGATTCCAACAGTTGCTGCAATGACCGGCCTTGTAGTAGTAGTAAGGTACAGCAATTTTCCTATTGCTTTTCTGTATTGAGTATTAGTAGGTAATGGGTTATCTTGACAATTCATCTCCTTTAGGTAGTTGGTTTCCATGGGAGACTTTACCGGTTTGGCATCTTCCATTCCAAATGTTTCAATTATTTCTTGTATTTTGTGTCTTTGGTTCAGAAGAAAGCTGCCATCTTCCTCTCTCTCGATCTAGATACCAAGGTAATTCTTTATGTTGCCAAGATCTTTGGTGTCAAAGTGCTGATTTAGTTTTTCCAGTATTTCTGCTTCATCCCTTTCTTGCTCAAAACAAAATCAGGATATCATCCACATAAATGACCATATAGACCCATCGATTTGCCAATTTCTTTGTGTATAAGCAGGGGTCTGCTTTACTCCTTAGAAAGTTTTGATGTGTAAGCACTTCATTTATTTTTATATTCCAAGGCATGGCTGCTTGCTTTAGACCATATATACCCCTGCGAAGTTTGCATACTAGGTCTGACCTTTGTTCGTCTTTGAATCCTGGCGGCTGTTCCATGTAAATTTCTTCTGTTAAATCGCCATGTAGAAATGTGGTTTTCACATCAAAATGTTTCACTTGCATTTTCCTTATGGTGGCTATTGTCAGTAAAGTCCGTATTGTAGTGTGCTTGACTACTGGTGCAAACGTCTCATCATAGTCCTCTCCGTATTTTTGAGAATAGCCCTTGGCTATTTGACTTGCCTTGTACCGTTCAATTGTGCCATCTGCATTGTATTTCACTTTAAAAGTCCATTTACAGCCTATGGCTTTCCTTCCGGGCGGTAGTTCTGTAAGTGTCCATGTTTTGGTGTCATGCATGGATTTCATCTCTTCCTCAGCAGCCTTTATCCATTTACTTGCTTCTTGTTCTGGAAGTTGAGATATGTCTTCCCAGCTTGCAGGTTCATTGATACTGGCAGTATTTGCTTTGTATGAGAGACGTATAGGTGGTTTACCTTTGTTTTCTCTTGTTGAACGTCTCGTTTTTGTGTCTGAGTCTTCATGTTTCTGCTCTTCAGTGCTGGCTGAGTCTGCACTTACTTCAACTGTTTGTTCGGAAGTTACAGAGATGGGCTGGTAAATGTCAGTTTGCTCTTCTATTTTCGTTTCTACTGTTGTCATTACATTGCCTCCTAAATCTTCAACAAAAGTTATGCTGTTGCTAATGGTAACCTTGTTATTTTGGGGATTTAGGATTCTGTAACCCTTGACATTGTCACTGTATCCTACGAAGATACCTTCAAATGCTCTGTTCTGGAGTTTGGTGCGTTTTTCTTCAGGTATGTAGATGAATGCTTTGCATCCAAAAACTCTTAGGTGTTTTACACTTGGCTTGTCATTGTGCCATAGTTCATATGGGGTTTTCTCCACTGTTCTGGAAAGAAGTCTGTTCTGCAAATATGTAGCTGTCATGGCTGCCTCACCCCAGTATTTTTGTGGTAGTCCAGAGTCTGTCAGCATACATCTGATCATTTCAGTCAGAGTTCTATTCTTTCTTTCAGCTACTCCATTTTGTTCTGGTGTATGCGGGACTGTCTTTTGATGTTCTATTCCATTCTGTTTTAAGTACTCTTGTATCTTACCTCCTGTGAATTCCCCTCCATTATTGCTCCGAAGTATGAGAGGCTTCCTCTGAAACTTGTTACTGGTCTTTGTTATATAGTCTTTTAATTTGTCAAAAACTTCACTCTTGTGTTGCATTAGGTAGGTGACTGTGTATCTTGAATAGTCGTCTATGAAAGTCACTATGTACCTTTTGCCTCCAGGTGTGGGTGGGTTTAGGGGACCCCACACGTCACTGTGAACTAAGTCAAGTGGTCTTGAAGCTCTCTTTTGACTGACTTTGGTCAGTGTTGCTCTTGTTGCTTTGGATTTAATGCAACAATAAATAGTTTCTTTGTTATTCAGATCAAGTTCTGTGAAGAAACTTCTATCACTCGTCATGTGACTGGTTGCCCCGGAATCGATGCACCAGCCTTGGCATTTGTTGTTGCCTGTCGTTTTAAATGTGGCATTCCAGTTTCCTTCCTATGGATCATTGATTATGGTTTTGACCTTTTGTTTAGCATAAGAGGGACGCTGTCTCATTTGCTCTGCTTTCCATATAGTACAGTCTTTCTTTATGTGTCCCTGCTTGTGGCATCTGAAACACACTCTGGTCTCTTTCCTGTGTAACTTTGCATCTGTAACTTTAAGAGCGGTTCTAGTGTCGGTTTCTGTGGAGTCATGCATTAATTCCTTTCTTCTCTGATACTCATCTATGAGCCTGGTTTTTACAAATGCTAGCTTCAGATCTGTCTCAGGTCGTGTCTCCAGTGCATTGATTAGTGCAGTATATGTATCAGGTAAACTGCATAACAACATGGCTGCAGTGTGACTGTCTGTTATATTCTCCCCGATTGATCTGAGTTGCGCAATCACTTCCAGCATTGCATTTATATGCTCCTGCATGTCCTGTTCTCTGCCAAGTCTCATTTTTTAAAAGTTTCCACAGCAAAAACAGCTTGCTGTTTAAACTGGATCTTTCATGCAGTCTTTTCAGTACGTCCCACATGCCTTTCGCTGTGTCCTCATGATGTATATGAATGAGCTGATCATCCTCCACTAGTAAACTTATGGTGGCCCGTGCCTGTCTGTTTTTCTTGTCCCAGTCCTGATTATTATCCTGTGGCCTCTCTGTGATGGTAACCTCCCACAAGTCATCTATGGATAATAGCATTTCCACTTTGAACTTCCATAACTGATAATTGTCATTGTTCAGCTTGGCCACTGAGAGTTTAAGCTCTGAGTTTCCGGCCATTTTTTCCCTCCTTTATATACAGTCTTACTTGTCTGTAGGAGATGTCACTGGAAACCTTCCTTGTGTTGATCTCCACATCAGCCACACTGTCTCCTGTTCGAGGCTTTGTTCTGCCTGGGCTGCACCTGGTTGTATGACTTTATCCGGACACTGGGCCCATAACCTGTTGTAGAGTGTGATTGCTAGGTGCAGCAGAGTCAATTCAGATCAGACTTTGTGGAGTAACAGGAACTGACTTCTTTATCGGAACATGACTGGCAAGAAGTACACAGATATCACCTCACATGGTAAGAAGAACACAGACAGGAAAAAGAAACCAACAAGTACAACACTATACACAGGAAATACAACATATCATAGAAAACTGCACAGCACAGCATACCACTGAGCATTAGCGACATCTAGTGTCCTGTTTGAGTACTGCAGTTAATAGGCTAAGCTGAAATCTGTTGTATCTCCAACACCCTCGTCCCGAGTTAAGCTTGTCCCAATTATTTTCCCGGGATTTTGTTTTTGTCCCAGGAAAATCGGGAATGTTTTGGGCTAAAAATGGCAGCGGGCGACACAAAGATGGTCGTTGCCTTTGCCAGGAGTATTGTTTCCCCTTGTGTTCAGTGGAAAGGAGAGGGCAGCCAATCTGCTTCTCTCTTCAGTGCTGCAGGGATTGGAGACCCCTCCCCTCTCCACTGAACACAGCAGGAAGAGATCAGCCGCCGCCAACCCTCCGCCCCCGTGGAGCAACATGTGACCGCTCCCCTTCAGATTAATGGTGGCTCAGATCCTCCTTCCAGTATGGGAGAAAGCAAAGCAATGTGAGTGAGGAAAACATGTCATGCTGATTAATCTGCCTAGATACTTGTTTTTTATTGTTAATGCCAATGTGGCTTTCCTGGAAGAGCCATGTAATTCCAAGGTGATTTATTAAGGGGTTACTCTGAGATGTTTGCCTGAGATTGTTATATTTATGTCCATGGCTTTATTATTTGTGCCTGCCTTGGGTGTAAACCAATTTACTGTGGAACTACAAGAGCCAGCATGCCTGACTTGTTTTTAAACTAAAATGGCATTTCATCCAGCATAGACACCATTAGATACAGTAAGTGGTTTGTAGAACTACAAGAACCAGCATGACTTGTTTGCTATATAATGACATTGCATCACCTAGCATGGTCTAGGGTCCCTGATACTAGTAACACCAGGAGACATGTTGTTTGTAGAACTACAAGAGCCGGCATTCACCGGGGTACTTGGTAAACGTTGCCACATTTACAGATATCTAGTCTATAGAACTACAAGAGCCAGCATTCACTGGGGTACTTGGTATGTTGGTATGATTGCAGCATTTACAGATAACAAGGCTGAAGAACTACAAGAGCCAGGATGGGTTGTTTGCTATATAAAGACATTGCACCATTCAGCAAATGTAATCTGTATAACTACAAGAGCCAGCATGCCTTGTTTGCTACATAATGGCATTGCATCATCCAGCATGGTCGTATCCCACAGCATGCTGCCTCTTGTAGTTCTACAGACCACTTATCTTCTGCTGTCACTTACCAAGGACCCTAGACCACGTTGTATGATGCAATGTTAGTGTATAGCAAGCAGGGCGGGCTGGCTCTTGTAGTTCTATAGCCAACGTATCTGTAAATGCTGTGACTTGCATTAGGTACCCCAGTGATTGCTGGTTCTTCTTATTCTGTTGATTCTCTATCACATGCCACCACTTCTCCCAGGTACCCCAGTGCATGCTGGCTCTTGCAGTTCTTTATCCCATTTATCTCCTGCTGTCACCTGTACCAGGGACCATAGACCATGCTGGATAATGTAATGTCATTATATAGCAAACAAGGCATGCTGGCTCTTATAATTCTTCACCCTAGTTTGTACCAAGTACTCCAGTGCATGCTGGATCTTGTAGTTCTACAGACCACTAATATCCTGGTGTCACTAGTATCAGGGACCCCAGACCATGTTGAGTGAATGGCATGCTGGCTCTTGTAGTTCTTCAGCCTAGTTATCTGTAAATGCTCTAATTATACCAAGTACCCTAATGCATTCTGGCTCTTGAAGTTGTATAGACTAGTTTTCTTTGGATGCTGTCCCTTATACCAAGAACCCTAGATCATGCTGGGTCTTGTAGTTCTATAGACTAGATATCTGTAAATGTGGCAACGTTTACCAAATACCCCACTGAATGCTGGCTCTTGTAGTTCTACAGACAACGTGTCTCCTGGTGTTACTAGTATCAGGGACCCCAGACCATGCTGGATGATGCAATGCCATTATGTAGCAAACAAGGCATGCTGGCTCTTATAGTTCTACAGATCAGTCCTATTCCTACATTCGTTTGCTAGTAGGTGCCCCTCATTCCCATTGCAAAATGTTGGGAGGTATACTATGAAGCTTAAAGAGGAACTGCAGTCTGCTCACATAATTTGTAATAAAAATATCTTTGCCATTCTGAAGCTTCCCTCCAACCACTTTGCATATTATTTTATATATATACTGTGATTCTGTACTTGCCAAATATGCTCCAAAAATACCTCTCCACTGAGTCTGGCCACAACCATTTTCATACTTGCCAACAGTCCTGATTTTCCCAGGACAATCCAGATTTTTGGACCCTCGTCCTGATTTAAGCTTCTCCCGATTATTTTCCCAGGATTTTGCTTTTGTCCCGGGAAGATCTTCTGGACACGGCTGCTACACGTGACCTCCAGACTGGGTTTCCATCCTCCCCAGCATGTTGCTGGTGCCCTTTCATGTAGGGCAGTGGTTAGTGTAGTGGGTATTGTAGTAATTAGTGTAGTGTAGTGGGTGTTGTAGTAATCAGTGTAGTGGGTGTTGTAGTAATCAGCGTGGTGTTGTAGTAATCGGTGTAGTGGCTATTGTAGTGTAGTGAGTGTTGTAGTAATCTGTGTAGTGTAGTGGGTGGTGTAGTGGGTGTTCGTAGTGTAGTGGGTGTTGTAGTAATTAGCGTAGTGTAGTGGGTGTTGTAGTAATTAGCGTAGTGTAGTGGGTGGTGTAGTGGTAATCAGTGTAGTGTAGTATAGTGGGTATTGTAGTGTAGTGGACAGGTAGGTCAATATACTGGTCAGTATAGGAATCAGGTAGGTCAGTGTAGTGGACAGATAGGTGGGTGTAATGGTCAGTCTAGGAATCAGGTAGGTCAGTGTAGAGGTCAGTATAGGAATCAGGTAGGTCAGTGTAAGAATCAGGCTGGTAAGTACTATTGTAGGAAGGGAAGGTACTCAGGGAGTGCTAAAAGTCTGTAGGTTAGGAGGCACAAATTTCTTGCCTTGCAGCGGGCACTGACAACCCACGCTATGCCACTGCTGCTGGGGGCACCTGAAGCAAGGAGGGACTCTGCTGGGGGCACTTGATGCAAGGAGGGACTCTGCTGGGGGCACCTGATGCAAGGAGGGACTCTGCTGAGAGCACCTGATGCAAGGAGGGACTCTGCTGGGGGCACCTGATGCAAGGAGGGACTCTGCTGGGGGCACCTGATGCAAGGAGGGACTCTGCTGGGGGCACCTGATGGCATCTGGTGGCAGGCGACGTGGCAGGTGACACACTCAGGGGTCCCACTGATTCTGCATTATGGTGAGTTGAATGATTTAATTGTATATTACAATGTAATAATAGAAATAATGCGCTTAAATCATCCTGACACCATAACAACCATGGTGACAGGTTGATTGAAGCGCTAACATCAGGTGTTTGGAGTATCTTTATCTGCTGATTGTTAAAATCTGGAATACACATATTTCTATTGTGGTATAGGATCTGGGGCTGCTGTCCCTCCATCCCTCTCTCCCCCCTTTCCCCCTTTCCCTCTCCATCCCTCATTCATCTCAGACTCTAACCACACCCCCTTGAGACACGCCCATTTAAGTCACGCCCACTATTTTGCATAAACCACGCCCATTTCCGGTGCCCCGCGCCACATTTTTTACTTTTTCCCAGGTGCCACACTTACAAACGCATGCCCTGCCCCCTAATTATAATGTGACTCCGCCTACAGCCAAAAAAGTGTCCTTAAAATTTTTTTTTACAATGTTGGCAACTATGATAGCGGCGGTACGTACAGATATTACCGCCCTGACAGAACGCATGGGAGCAGGGGAAGCCACATTGCCAGACCTGGAAAGGTGATTGAAAAGAGTGGAGGACATCCAGGCTACTCAGGCTATGTCAGTCCTTACCCAGCAGCTACATCTGGAAGAAATAGAAGATTGCAGCAGGAGGAACAACCTCAGACTCCAGGGCTTGCCTGAGGCCACTGGCACAGAAGACCTGGCAGCTACTGCACTGGCCATATTCAGAGACATAGTAGGAAATGACTTCCCAGCCACTATGTCATTCAACCGGACCCACGGGGCCCTGGGACCTCGATCGACGGATCCGAAACGCCTGAGAGATGTGATTTACAGGATCCACCAATATGTACACAAGGAGATCATTCTGCGGAAAGCATGAGAGGTGAGAGATGTGGCGTTTGATGGTGCTGCCATCCAGATCATGCCGGATCTCTCAAGAGCCACGCAATGAAGGGCACTAATGAAACCAGTGCTTGAAATTGCCCAACATGCTGGCATTACCTATCGGTGGGGTTTCCCCATAGCGGTGACATTTAAGAAAAATCTCAATTCTTCACCCTACGATCACCTTCAGAGCTTCCTGCACTGTTTGATTTCCTGGAAACAGACCTTGTAGACGTCCCGGACTGGCTTTAGCTGAATCCGATATTCGCATCCCGGCCGGGAGGATCAAATCAATGGAGACCTCGCTCGCCGAGACCACAAAGGAACCGACGCAGATCCCTCATCACCTCACCAGAAATAACCAGGGAAACCTAGCGCCGGCCGCCGCTGTGGTGATATTTTGTATCTTTACTCACACCTAGTGATTCCTCATCCCCAGTGCACCCCTTGTTTTACCCCCTAATTGTGGCCTCCCTGTGGAGCCCTCATAACGCCAGGATTTGAGTTGCAACCTCTCCTTTCAAATACAGACCCCGTAAGACAATCCTTTTCCTTCCTCCTTGCTCATTAGCCTCTGTTACATTATGGAGGTGACACCCGGGGTGGGTGATAGACTGTGGGAGGGGGTGGGTCGTTGGAGAACAGGGGTGAAGAAAACTTGGGTGCCCAATCTGGTTCCTACCCCTATGTTGACACCTCTGCCTGGTGCAAAGAACACCTGAAACAGGCCACTGCTATGGTTCCCTGTTGAGGGCCCCCCTACCCTCTTATAAGCCTTCCATGTGTCTACTGGGGACAATATAAATTCTCCTGAGACCCCACTGCAGTCAGACTGAATGCCTGCAGAACCTGACAGGGTTCAAGAATGACACACCCACTGGAGACCCAGAGGTGACTGACTGATACAATGGCGGAGAGGATACCTATCTGATGGGACAGAGACACCTGGGCCACTTTTCTCGTGAGAGTACAGGCACATAAGGAAATTTTATGACCAGGGTGGGCAAACACCCATGCTAATGTTTACCACAACCATGCATTTTTTTAGATTTTATGTGGGTTACTGTGTTGTTGGGGGGGAGTCATGGCCACTATGGGGGATTGGGACTCCAGAGTCCGTCAGTCCCTTTTAACTGGGACCATAAAGCTTTGCTTAGGGTCTCCACGGACCAGCTACCTTCCCCTACTGATAGGTCAGCATGAGGCGCCAGGAGGAGGACACTTATGGTGTCCTGTGCTTCTCGCGGCAGTCTGATACATGGGCCCGTGGGTCTTCCCCAGCGGTGTGCCAAACAGATGACAAAGTAATATGTGAGTTTGCCCACTCCAAAACACATTTCTGGAGGACATGGAAGGAAACACGTCTTTACCGCAGTTTGGTTAGTTGGGTTCAGGGGAAGTTAAGAGCACTGCCCACTTTGAGTTCGGGTTGTTTCGTTTGCTGCTCACAGATAATACATATGTGTTTTATGTTTCAGCACTGGGGCTAGGTCTGAATACATAAGTGACTTATATATGATGTTATTTGTGTGCTTGACCAATTATTTGATGTGTTTTGTATTTCACTATGTTACATGCCTAAGTTATACCTTGGGGCGGGTGGGCTGGGCGGATCTGGGTTAGCTCCCCTGGTCATAGTCTAACCCCATCCCCATTAGGCTGAAACACCTTCCCGGTGATAACCGGAGTCTGTTTCTTTGCAAAGCCTTGCACACAAATGTTTATTGACAATTGATTCTAGACCGGACAATCGGCGATACTGATTGTCTACTCTACTCTTCTTTGAGCGTTTCTTGCTTCTCTCTTTCTACCTTTGTTCCCCTTCTCTAGAACCCTTCCATCTCTACTCCCCCACACCAAGTCCCTCCCCCCCCCCCCTGTAGTATCTACCACTCTGAATTTTTCACACGAGCACGATGGACCACGCTACTGTTTTTTCGCTAAACGCTAAAAGGGTTAAATGTACCCGAGAAACGCCGTATGCTTCTGAATGATCTCAAAAGAGCTAGAGTAGATATAGCGTTCATTCAAGAAACCCACTTCAAGACGGGGCACCGCCATGCTTGAAGAACAGGTACTTTCCAGTCACTTATCATGCCACAAATTTATCAGCCAAATCCAAAGGAGTGTCTATACTCCTTGCAGAGAAAATACCTTGGACATGTCGGGACTAGGGATGAGCCGAACACCCCCCTGTTCGGTTCGCACCAGAACATGCGAACAGGAAAAAAGTTCGTTCGAACACGCGAACACCGTTAAAGTCTATGGGACACGAACATGAATAATCAAAAGTGCTAATTTTAAAGGCTAATATGTAAGTTATTGTCATAAAAAGTGTTTGGGGACCTGGGTCCTGCCCCAGGGGACATGTATTAATGCAAAAAAAAGTTTTAAAAACGGCCGTTTTTTCAGGAGCAGTGATTTTAATAATGCTTAAAGTCAAACAATAAAAGTGTAATATCCCTTTAAATTTCGTACCTGGGGGGTGTCTATAGTATGCCTGTAAAGGGGCGCATGTTTCCTGTGTTTAGAACAGTCTGACAGCAAAATGACATTTTGAAGGAAAAAACTCATTTAAAACTACCCACGGCTATTGCATTGCCGACAATACACATAGAAGTTCATTGATAAAAATGGCATGGGAATTCCCCAAAGGGGGACCCCGAACCAAAATTAAAAAAAAAAAATGACGTGGGAGTCCCCCTAAATTCCATACCAGACCCTTCAGGTCTGGTATGGATTTTAAGGGGAACCCCGCGCCAAAAAAAAATCCATACCAGACCCTTATCCGAGCACGCAACCTGGCAGGCCGCAGGAAAAGAGGGGGGGGACGAGAGTGCGCCCCCCCTCCTGAACCGTACCAGGCCACATGCCCTCAACATTGGGAGGGTGCTTTGGGGTAGCCCCCCAAAACACCTTGTCCCCATGTTGATGAGGACAAGGGCCTCATCCCCACAACCCTGGCCGGTGGTTGTGGGGGTCTGCGGGCGGGGGGCTTATCGGAATCTGGAAGCCCCCTTTAACAAGGTGACCCCCAGATCCCGGCCCCCCCCTGTGTGAAATGGTAAGGGGGTACTTACCCCTACCATTTCACTAAAAAACTGTCAAAAATGTTAAAAATGACAAGAGACAGTTTTTGACAATTCCTTTATTTAAATACTTCTTCTTTCTTCTATCTTCCTTCATCTTCTGGTTCTTCTGGCTCTTCTGGTTCTTCCTCCGGCGTTCTCGTCCAGCATCTCCTCCGCGGAGTCTTCTATCTTCTTCTCCTCGGGCCGCTCCGCACCCAAGGCATGGGGGGAGGCTCCCGCTCTTCTCTTCTTCTTTTCTTCTCTTCTTCTCTTCTTCATTTTCTTCTCCGGGCCCCTCCGCATCCATGCTGGCATGGAGGGAGGCTCCCGCTGTGTGACGGTGCTCCTCGTCTGACAGTTCTTAAATAACGGGGGGCGGGGCCACCCGGTGACCCCGCCCCCCTCTGACGCACGGGACATGATGGGACTTTCCTGTGGCATTCCCGTGACGTCACAGGGAAGTCCCGTCAAGTCACCGTGCGTCAGAGGGGGCGGGGTCACCGGGTGGCCCCCCCCCCCGTTATTTAAGAACTGTCAGACGAGGAGCGCCGTCACACAGCGGGAGCCTCCCTCCATGCCAGCATGGATGCGGAGCGGCCCGGAGAAGAAAATGAAGAAGAGAAGAAGAGAAGAAGAGAAGAAAAGAAGAAGAGAAGAGCAGGAGCCTCCCCCCCATGCCATGGGTGCGGAGCGGGCCGAGGAGAAGAAGATAGAAGACGCCGCGGAGGAGATGCTGGACGAGAACGCCGAAGGAAGAACCAGAAGAGCCAGAAGAACCAGAAGAACCAGAAGATGAAGGAAGATAGAAGAAAGAAGAAGTATTTAAATAAAGGAATTGTCAAAAACTGTCTCTTGTCATTTTTAACATTTTTGACAGTTTTTTAGTGAAATGGTAGGGGTAAGTACCCCCTTACCATTTCACACAGGGGGGGGGCCGGGATCTGGGGATCCCCTTGTTAAAGGGGGCTTCCAGATTCCGATAAGCCCCCCGCCCACAGACCCCCACAACCACCGGCCAGGGTTGTGGGGATGAGGCCCTTGTCCTCATCAACATGGGGACAAAGTGTTTTGGGGGCTACCCCAAAGCACCCTCCCAATGTTGAGGGCATGTGGCCTGGTACGGTTCAGGAGGGGGGGCCGCACTCTCGTCCCCCCCTCTTTTCCTGCGGCCTGCCAGGTTGCGTGCTCGGATAAGGGTCTGGTATGGATTTTTGGGGGGACCCCACGCCGTTTTTTTTTTTTTTTTGGCGCGGGGTTCCCCTTAAAATCCATACCAGACCTGAAGGGTCTGGTATGGAATTTAGGGGGAACCCCACGTCATTTTTTTTTTAAATTTTGGCCGGGGTTCCCCTTAATATCCATATCAGACCTGAAGGGCCTGGTATGGAATTTAGGGGGACTCCTACGTCATTTTTTTTTTTTAATTTTGGTTCGGGGTTCCCCTTTGGGGAATTCCCATGCCGTTTTTATCAATGAACTTCTATGTGTATTGTCGGCAATGCAATAGCCGCGGGTAGTTTTAAATGAGTTTTTTCCTTCAAAATGTCATTTTGCTGTCAGACTGTTCCAAACACAGGAAACATGCGCCCCTTTACAGGCATACTATAGACACCCCCCAGGTACGAAATTTAAAGGGATATTACACTTTTATTGTTTGACTTTAAGCATTATTAAAATCACTGCTCCTGAAAAAACGGCCGTTTTTAAAACTTTTTTTTGCATTGATCCATGTCCCCTGGGGCAGGACCCAGGTCCCCAAACACTTTGTAGGGTAATAACTTGCATATTAGCCTTTAAAATTAGCACTTTTGATTTCTCCCATAGACTTTTAAAGGGTGTTCCGCGGCATTCGAATTTGCCGCGAACACCCCAAATTGTTCGCTGTTCGGCGAACTTGCGAACAGCCAATGTTCGAGTCGAACATGAGTTCGACTTGTCCCTCGTCGGGACACTAGAATTGACACGGAGGGGCGATATTTGTTCATTAAAGGGCTTATAGGTGAAGTGTTGGTGACTCTAGCTACGGTCTACGCGCCAAATGATAGACAAGATACCTTTATACAAAATACACTAACCAACCTGATCGACTTTGCTGAAGGGCATTTGATTCTGGGCGGCGATTTTAACGTCTCCCTGAACCCAACGGTGGAAACATCCTCCGGTACCTCTTCCCTGCGTACCAGCTTGCATAAACACATGAGGCCCAGCTGATAGACATATGAAGGCTCCACCACGCAGGGGAGAGGGACTACACGTTCTTTTCAATCCCACACAAAACATACTCGCGCATCGACTTTTTCTTGCTACCACATGGCCAATTAGAGGCAGTGGATGCAGCGGAGATAGGTAACATAACTTGGTCAGACCAAGCGCCCATTACCATGCGCTACTCTCTTTCAAGCACTGCAATGACTAAAGCGAAATTCTGGTGACTGAATGAAAGCCTACTACAGACCCCCACAGTACTGACTGACGTCACAAAAGCACTTAACCAATACTTTCTAACCAACGATATCGACAATTGCGAATTAGGGATACTATGGGAAGCACACAAGTCTGTGATTAGAGGGGTTCTGATTAAGCATGGGACACATATTAAAAGGGAGCGGGAGAAACAAATACTGCCGCTCCTACAGAAGGTACATGACTTAGAAACAGCACACAAGAGAAACCAGACAACATCGCTAGAAGCTAAACTGTTGACTCTCCGCAGACAGACAGTAGATCTTACAATATCAGGCAAAAGTAGCACTACAATCCTGTAGGAAACTCACATACGAATCGGGGAACAAGTGCGGGAAACTTCTGGCCAGATCAGTTAGACAACAGAGACTCTGTGCATACATCCCCCAAATCATCTCCTCTTCGGGACAGAGGAAAGTCTTACGCACCCAGATTGCCAATGAATTCCGGGCCTATTATTCCTCCTTGTACAACCTCCCAAAACAGCATTTCAGTGACATTGCTGTAGGGGACTACCTAACTCAATCTAATATCCCCAAGCTCTCAGAGGAAAGTGCAGTTGCTCTGGAAGAACCCATCACATTGATGGAATTGCAGTGTGCCATTAAAAATATGAAACCGGGTAAAGCACCAGGACCAGATAGGTTCACCCTTCAATACTATCAAACCCTACTGCTGATTCTAGGCCCATACATGCTAAAATTTTAACAGTCTTACAGAAGGTAGTCGGCTACAGAGGGACACCTTAAGTGCCCACATCTCCCTCATTCCCAAAGAAGGAAAAGATCCGTCTACCTGCGGCAGCTACAGGCCCATATCTCTTTTGAATATAGATCTTAAACTCCTTACTAAAATACTAGCCAACAGACTATCCCGACATATGACAGACCTAATACACCTGGACCAATTAGGTTTTGTCCCCTCTAGGGAATCTAGGGACAGCACCACTAAGGTGCTTAACCTAATACATAGGGCCTCAATAACCAAGAAATCATGCATTTTTCTCAGCACAGACGCCGAGAAGGCCTTTGACTGGGTGAGTTGGGAATTTATGGCCTCGGTTCTTAAACACATCGGACTTGGTAGGCACATGCTAAATTGGTTATCTAACATTTATTCCATAACGACAGCCCAGGTCAAAGCTAATGGAGTCCTTTCTGACCCTTTTACCATGTCCTATGGTACCAGACAGGGTTGCCCCTAT
Organism: Aquarana catesbeiana; assembly: GCF_042186555.1. Classification (NCBI taxonomy): domain Eukaryota; kingdom Metazoa; phylum Chordata; class Amphibia; order Anura; family Ranidae; genus Aquarana; species Aquarana catesbeiana. The sequence goes on from NC_133325.1 coordinate 655,128,337, forward strand.
CACCCCTTCTCTATGCCTTAGTACTAGAGCCCTTATGTACGATACGCCAGAACCCGGATATCTCAGGAATTACCATTGATCAGGCCCAGTATAAGATTTCTGCATATGCCGACGATCTCTTGTTTTCCCTGACTAAAGAATTTCAGAGATATGGGAACATATCTAATCTAAAAATTAACTTCGACAAATCCACGGCTATAGCCATTAATATGACAGCCGATAAATTGACCCCCCTGCAATCTAAATTTAGCTTTAAATGGTCTGACAGCCATTTTACCTACTTAGGAACCAATATACCTAGAGACCTGAAACGCACATTTGAATTGAACTTTCCACCAATGATGTCCAAAGCAAAAGGGCTGCTCGAGGAATGGGGCAAAGGCCTCCACTCCTGGTTCGGAAGGTGCAATCTCATTAAAATGTGCATTCTGTATCTGTTTTAAGCACTGCCAATTAGGATACCTTCCCTACATTTTAAACAAGTACACTCAATGTTCATAAAATGTATTTGGTCACAAACGAAACCATGACTACGCCGACGTTACCTGACGCTACTAAAACATTACGGAGGTCTGGCCCTCCCCGACGTGAAACACTACCACCAAGCGGTACATCTAGGGAGGATTATCGACTGGAACAGACATGAACAAACCAAACTATGGGTTCAAGTAGAACGCACCCAGGCAGGTGTCCCGCTAAAGGGAGCAATCTGGTACTATGATCGTCTCCCCCCAGACATGACTACACACCCTATCATAGGCGCCACGCTATATGTGTGCTCGATAGTAATAAAGACCACCTCCCTGACCTCCAAAAAGTCCCCCTTATTCCCCATTTTAGGCAACCCGGTGTCCACACCAGGCCTAGACAACTCAGAGTATGAAACGCTGTGGACGGAGAATAAAGATTGCGCATTACATTACATAGACAGAGATCATTGGGCCTTGATCCATGGGCCTCGATCCAATCACTGACGAATAATACTGGGGGTTTTCAACTATCTTTTTGGAAGGCGATCCGACTACACCATTTCATCCACTCAATACCAGACCCTGCACATTTTAAACGTGACCAGACAACCCTAGAAGAGTAGTGTAGGGACGAAGGTACATTATCCCAGGTACTCTCCAAAACATACACTTTGCTCAACACCCCGGCGGAACAACCAGATTTGCTGTTTCTGCAGAAGTGAGAAAATGACCTACAATGTACCTTCACAGCCATACAAAAACAAAACATTCTTAAATTCTCCCTGAAGTCGTCCATTTGCACAAAAACTCAGGAGACAAATTATAAGATTCTAACTAGGTGGTATTATACACCTCAGTTGTTACATAGATTTTCCCCAATACTTCAGATAAGTGCTGGAGGTGCCAGACAGACAAAGGGACACTCCTTCATATCTTCTGGACTTGCCCATTACTACAACACTTCTGGACAACAATTGAGAAAATCATTCAGAAGTTTACAGATCACATAATTCAGAAAGACTGCGGCTTCTTTCTGCTACACGCCATCGCAATATCAGCGCGGTCGTACAAGAAGTCAGTGATTAGACATTTGCTCAATGCCGCAAAGTCGTGTATTCCAGCTACATGGAAGCAAAATGTGCCTCCCTCAGTGGGATTGTGGTTGCGCAAAGTAGAAGAAATTATCACTGGAAGATCTAATGCTCACAGCCCAACACAAACAAGACAAACATTCCAAAACTTGGTCATTATGGAATATGTTCATTTTTTTCTGACGAAGGACAGACCTTACTGAGTTCTTGAGGATCGCGCCGAGACAGACCAACTACGAGGCGATCCCCTTGGCATGTCCATCGCACTCGTGTTGAACAAATACCCACCCCCCTTTCTTTTCTACCTTCTGTATATTTCACCCACCTATCTCTTTTAACTATTGGTCTTATTTTCAGTTGCCGGGAGGCCATCCCATCCCTTCCCTTCCCTTCTATTCTGCTAAGGTCTTCGAATAGTCGGTTGCCCGACTAGGTACACCAACTGTTTTTTTGGGCCATATAGTATGTTTTATATGATGAGCTACCACATCCCTTTCTCTTGTTTGACATATGGTATGCTACCCTTCTTGGAGACTAAATGTGAGCCTCTATTGAAGACTATATCTATTATGCCCCGTACACATGGTCGGATTTTCCGATGGACAATGTCCGATCGGAGCGTGTTGTCGGAAATTCCGACCGTGTGTGGGCGCCATCGGACATTTTCCATCGGATTTTCCGACACACAAAGTTGGACAGCAGGAGATAAAATTTTCCGACAACAAAATCCGATCGCGTCAATTCCAACCGTGTGTGGCCTGTTCCGACGCACAAAGTGCCACGCATGCTCAGAAGAAATTCCGACACGGGACAGCTCGTTCTGGTAAACTTAGCGTTCGCAATGGATACAGCACTTTCGTCACGCTGCAATGTAAAAAATGGTTTAATACAGCGCACTCTCTTCTTCTTTATAATGTGACAAGAATTAAGTAGTTTTGCTGCTCATATTCACACACACTTCTCACAAACTTTTATTTGTGTTTTTTTAGTGGGATTCCCTCAATATATTGTTATTAGTTGTCACATCTGACAGTTTTATATTTTTTATGTTTTTTTTATTTTGTTTTTAAGCCTTTTTTTTTCTTTAATGTTTGTATTTTTTCCAAGGCTGATCTTTGTTCAATGTTATTTTTATTTTTACTCCAGAATATTTTTGTGTGTGTTTTGTGTGTCAAGTTACCCCAACACCATTGATATCTTTTATTATTTAATCTCAAGGAGATTGTTTGGTGTTGGTGTCCCTTGTTCATTTCACATTGTATATTTGAAATGTACCTGAATCCTCACAAACAAACTGTCATTTTTGAAGTAAAACACATAGGAGAGTATAATTCAAAACAAAAATCCTTTATTAAGGGATCAGAACCAAACAAAGAGGAAGGCAACACTGGATCAACATGAGAAATTAGTGAAGCCTGGGACCCCCAGGGCAGACATCAATTCTTCAACATCAAAATTGGTGGCCTGAGGAGTCCATATGTAAGGGAGGGCAGTCTGGTCCGGGATTCGCAGAGATCCGGATAGCAGCAGATGACATCTGTGTCCCCAGGCTGTGGTACCACAAGAGGCTGCATTTTTTGGCCGACCAGACTGGACCCAGGGTCCTCACTTTCTGGTCTTCCTTTCACACTTCCTTCCGGGCTGTGGCTGTGCAGTTGGAGATGTGGCAGGAGGAGGAGTAGGACCTGGAGGAGGAGGAGGACTGGGGGGACCTGGAGGAGGACTGGGAGGACCTGGAGGAGGACTGGGAGGACCTGGAGGAGAGGGAGGAGGAGGAGGACCATCCCAAAGGTGTGTCTGAGGTGTAATTTGGCCCCTCATACCTTTCTCCAGAGCCTCTGATATGAGGGCCTCACACATGGCTTTTTGGCCCTCCTCCATCCTCTGCATTTTATATGCTATGAAGGCAGAAATGTTCTCCTGCCTGGTCTGTGGTGCTCCCAGGACCTCTGTAGCCCTCCAAAAAAATCTGATAGCCGCCTCCTCTAGGGCACTCGTCCTACTGCCACTTTCTCTTTTCAGGGGGGGTGGAGGGACCTGCAGATCAGCCAGCCGGCTCGGCCCGGCCACCTCCTGGCTGAGACTTCCCTGTGTATGAAAAAGGGACATAGTTGTAATGTTTTGCATCATCAATCACAATCCTAAATTAGTACTCCAAACTAACATCTAGTTAACATCATTGATTGGACAAGCAGAAATATTTAGAGGAATGCTATACCTGGCTCAATCTGGGCTCCTCCACATGCGGCCTGGAAGGCCCAGGTTGGGCGTCAGAAGCCTCAGCCAGGGGGGAAGGAAGTGTGGAAGGAAGACTGGAGAGGGATGACCTGGGTTCAGTCTGGCCTGCCAGAAAGTGCAGCCTGTCGTAGTACAACATCCTGGGGACATAGATGTCATCTGCTGCTCCGGATCTCTGTGAATCCAGGACTTTCTTGTGCTCCCTCAGATATGTGCTCCTCAGGCCACCAATGAAAATCTTTAAATAAGTGATGTCTGCCGTGGGGATCACCTGCTTCACAATTTCACACAATTGCTCCAGTGCTGCCTTCCTCTTTGCTTGGTTCTTGAAATGGGGGTGGGTAATCTCCCACAGACAGGGCAGCTCACTTAGCATATCAATGAATAGTGACATGAAGTCAGTATCTCTCATTAAGATATCCATGTTCACTGCAAGACACAACACAAGACAAAGCCTAATGTCAGACAAAACTCTCCTAATCTTGTTACAATATAGGCCTCAATCTAGAAGCAGTATAGGCACAAGTTTGTCTCTTACCTTCGTTCTTACGATTGGCGCGTCCAATGCTCCTTCCTCCGCTCACAGATCGTATGTAATACGCACGCGTGTTACGCTTTATACACACTGCGCATGCATGTAACTCCGCCCGCCCCTGACGTTCTTTCTAGTGTATTTCCCGCCCCTTTTCGTTCGGCGCAGTGGGTGAAGAGCATGATGGCAGAGTTACAGCAGGTGCGGGCTAATTATAGCAACGAGGAGGAGGAGGAGGAAAGGCCGGATCCAGGCACGTCCCGATCCAGAAGGAGACGTTTTAAGGCCACAAATATGTCGTTTGGGGAGATGTTGGAGATGGTACACATCATGAGGAAGTCCGACTATGACGGAAAATATGGGCCTTACCCCAACATCCGAAAGGCAAAAATCATTGGTAAAGTGGTCAGGAGTCTAGAGCGGAATTTCGGGGTACGAAGGTCTAAAGATCAGCTCAGGAAGCGGTGGTCGGACCTGAAGTTGAGAGAGCCAGAGCAGTACCGAAAGATCCGGAGAGTGCTGCAAAAAAGTAAGTAGTTGTGCAGTGTTCCTATTCTTTCTGTCTTTATTACGTTCGTTCTGCTCCATATGCTTTTATTAATTGTAACGTTTAAAAGGGCAACTTTAATGTTCATGGGCCCATTATTCGTTCGTATCAAACATTTTTATTTCGGCCTCTAGAACACCATTGTTTAGGCCATATGCATTTTCACACATTTTTTGGGGCCTACTTGGATGCCAAAGATTTGTTTGTGTAGATGGGTTTGTTACTAGAATGAAATGACAACTAGATTGTGTGTAAAAAGAGGACACTGAGCAGCTGTTTTCACATCTGGACACTGGAGCACTAGTGTGGGACCCCAGAACACCATTTTTATTAGGGGGGCACACAGGTGCTCCAGTGTATACTATAGGGGGGGCTACATCTGTGAAGCTTGTACCAAACATGTAAAGTATTGCAGCTTGACAAAGGGCAATAAAAAAAATATACATCTTGGAACTCTGCTAAAATAGACAATTGTACCCCACTTCCAAGCAATGTTTCCTATTTCTAGTTCTGCCATCAAATATCTGTGTGCTAATTATACCATTTTTGTTTTACATAGGGGAGAAAAGACTCGGAGGACAGCCCTCATCCGAGGAGACCACAGACCCCCCACCTATGGAAGAAGGTGAAATACCCCCAAACGAAGAAGAAGAGCAGGAGGAAGAAGAAGACATGGTGGAGATTGGCACCACAACAGGTGAGTGTCTGCGACCACAGGCTCAGGTAAAAGAGATGGATGGTGGCAGATTTTTGAGATCTTTTTTTTGTTCTTTATCTCTTTTTAGGTGATCGTGATGTGAGGGATCCTGAACGCTTTACTTCAGAAAGTGCCCAGATACTTATCGGGGAGATCATGGGGTGTAATCTCCAATTGCAAAACATCCAGAACCAAATCAGTGATGTTATTAAAAAAAATAATAACATCATTGATGTTTTGGGGCGAATTTAAACCCCACAAAATCACCTGTTTTATTAATGTGGTCTAATCTTCAAAAAATTTTTAAAATGTTTAGAAAAGCCAAATTTGGAGGATGCACACAGTGTGCCAACATGTGCTATCTGCCATCACGGGAGATCAATGGACGCGTTTTGGGGGTGCAACACCTTCCTCAATTATAAAGTCGCATTGAGGAAGGGCTTTCTCCCCCAAAACACGTCCCTTGATCCCCCCTGATGGCAGATAGCACATGTTGCCATTCGTAAATTGGTGTGCATCTTCCAAATTTGGCTTTTCCAGGGGTGATTTCCCCCCATCTGAACGCTAGATCAAACCCAGTTCCTAAATACTGATGTCTGATCTAGCCTTCAGGTTTTACCTAATGTGAACTTTGTAAGTTCAAGTTTTTTGGCTTTCTTGTTGGTTTTACACAGGCCTGTTTTATCTGAAATGGATATTTTGATTTTTCATAATGCTACTGCAAACATTGTTATACAACAAACATGTTGGTTTGTTTTAAAAACCTTTGGTAAATGCGCATGTGATTGTGCAGGTATAAAAAAGTGCCTTACTCAAGAATGTGTGGATTATTGTCTCAACACTACAACACTTTTGGGGTGATGTAATTGTTGTTTTATGCACAAATGGGGGTTATTTCCTAAGGGCAAATCCTCTTTGCACTACAAGTGCAGGTTCAGTGCAGTTGCAAGTGCACTTGTAGTGAAATGTGTTTTTGCATTTAGGAAGTACCAGCCAACACTGTTTTTTATAAGGTTACCCAATCACGACATTTTCTGCACTCAACACATTTCTGTCAGGGTCAGCTAAAACAAACACAAGCAGTAAATGTCCACCAAGAATTTCTTTTGGTTGTTTTTTATTTGAAAAAGGTGTCACAGATTGTCTGGCATATTGATAGCCCCCCTACCCGCAAAGAACTCCAGGTATCGTAACCGGACATCACGGGCATTCAGGGAGGGCAAGCCAGGACGGCCGCTTTCAAGTGCCGTCATTGTTGATGTATTTGGGATTCCGGCCTCAGGCCCAACTGAGCCAGCATAGTTGGCTGAATGTTTTTGTAGAAAATTATGGAGAACACAGCAGGCAAGTATTATATGGTTCAGTTTATACTCCGCCATATGGATGGGTGTCATAAATAATTGGAACCGGCTGGCCAGGATTCCAAATGTGTTCTCCACCACTCTTCGGGCTCTGGCCAGCCGGTAATTAAAAACCCTCTGTTCCGGGGTGAGGGTCCTCATCGGGAATGGCCGCATCAGGTGGTCCCCCAGCGCAAATGCTTCATCAGCAACGAACACAAATGGGAGACCTTCAACATTGTCCTCTGGAGGTGGCAAGTCCAAGCTGCCATTCTGGAGACGCCTGTAGAACTCCGTCTTGGCGATGACTCCACCATCGGACATCCGGCCATTCTTCCCCACGTCCACATACAAGAAGTCGTAATTAGCCAACACCACCGCCAACATCACTATACTATTAAACCCCTTGTAATTATAATAGTACGACCCCGAGTTGGGTGGTGGGACGATGTGGACGTGTTTCCCATCAATTGCCCCTCCGCAGTTAGGAAAGTCCCACCGCTGGGCAAAGTGGGAGGCCACAGTCTGCCATTCCTGTGGCGTGGAAGGAAACTGTTGAGGAAAAAACAATAAACATTACTATTTTTTCACAGAAACCTGGCAAGCAGATTAGACACAAACATTATGGGTAAACCTCCAGATAGCATTTATTAAGGGGAATTTAACAACAACAAAGTATAAGGTACACCTATCATATTCCCCCTCCCCCCCTCATGGGCCATTTCTAACATTATAGGGGGGGGGGAACTCTTGGACAGGTAACCCTCTTCACTTCATTGAGAGATGAATGCCTAAATACAGGGTATTACTTGGAACAGCCCCTCCTTAGTTACACTATTGGCAGCCCACTGGACAGGTAAGAAGTGTCATAATACAAAGATATAAATACACATTGTACACATTTGAGCACATTTGGACATTCTGCTATTACCTATCAAGATCATAATAGGATACAAGAACTTTAAACAGTACCATTGGAAAGTATACAGGAAGGCCCTTGCACTACATGCTTTGGGGAATTAATCCATAAATCTGAGCACTAAAGAGATGGGTATAGTGTGTATGGGTTTGGCAAAGTCAGCAGATAGATAATTGAAGATAGAGAATTGGGATCAGCTGACTTAGCAGTTGGGGGAGGGAGGGTTACAAAAAATTTGGGGACACCACAAAAAAAAGCCTCTGCCACTCTGCCTGAATTTAAATCAAAAATAACATTTCAAAACATTTTAGGGGGTGTTTGGGGTAAAGCACTACTATGGAGCTGATAAAATACATTGTTAAGTGACTACATGAGGTGAATATAGGGGCAAGAGACACCATGCTGGGGAGGTTATTGAAGGGCAAATTTGTATGAAGGACCTAAAATAATAATTACATAAAAATCCAGCATGCATGAGGACAAAGGGGACATTCACAGCATATTACAATCATGGTAATTATGGAATGAGGGAAGAAATACAATATATTATCAAACATTCAATACAATAAAATGTGATATAAAAGGATAAAAATCTTACCTTCATATACTCCTTCTGTAGGACCTGGATGATGGCAGAACAGGTCTCTGGGATGATGATCCCCAGAGCCTGGGGGGAGATGCCTGTCGAGAACTTCAAGTCCTGCAGACTTCTCCCTGTGGCCAAATACCGCAAGGTAGCGACCAACCTCTGCTCCGGAGTGATGGCTTGCCTCATGCAGGTATCCTGCCTGCTAATATAGGGGGTCAGCGAAGCCAACAAACGGTGAAATACGGGGTCCGTCATCCTGAGAAAGTTCCTGAAATCATCAGGATTATTCTCACGGATCTCACGGAGCAAAGGCATATGACAGAACTGGTCACGCTGAAGCAACCAATTCTTGGTCCATGAACTCCTCCCCACCCTGTTCATGGACTGGACTTGTGTCAAGGTCAGGACCCCAACACCAAGCCCCCGCACAGCACGAACTCTACGAGGAGTACGCATACGAAACATGGCTAGAAAACGGTCGGCTGCTCAGAACGAAGTAACAGAACGCACTGAAGAACAGCAAGGCCTGTGAAGAGCGACCTGAAAAACAGCAACGAGCGGACAAGATCGCACAGAAAACTCCAATACGAACTGACTGCACGCACTGAAGAGCAGATACAAACCCACAAGCACAAACTGAACGTCAGAAAACGATCTGAAAGCCACGAGTCTGAAAAAGCGCGAATCGTCTCTCACCAAACTTTTACTAACACGAGATTAGCAAAAGGAGCCCAAAGGGTGCCGCGCTTGGTTCTGAACTGGCCTTTTCTAGTCTCGTCGTACGTGCTTGACGTCACCGCGTTCTTGGCGATCGGAAATTCCGACAACTTTGTGCGACCGTGTGTAGGCAAAACAAGTTTGAGCCAACATCCGTCGGAAAAAATCCGAGGATTTTGTTGTCGGAATGTCCGAACAAAGTCCGACCGTGTGTACGGGGCATTAGAATGTCAAATTTGACCATTGTTGTACTGTACTTCTCTGTACTCCTTTTCTTTGTAACTTTCAATAAAAAAATTTTATATTTGAAAAAAAAAAAAAAAAAAACTTGAGAAAGGAGCTAACTCCAGAAAAAAAAGAAAAAAAAAGTTTTGCCTTTAGATACGCCTAAATTGCTGAGGTGTGTAACAGGTTTATTTTCACCTGGCACTTTCTTGCCTGTCAAGGTCCTTAGTTGTGATATCTTTGTGCTTGAATTCCCAGGTCCTTGCACCTGCAATATTTATGATGCAGTTTTATGCTCTGTTTTTAGATTAATTATTGAAAGTGTAACAGAAGTAGTTGGGACATCTGGGAACACCATTTTGTTGACAGAGAAGGGGTGATAATTGCAAAGGCTTGCCTTAGAAGTCTCTAAAACCCAGCTAGTAACAATAGAATTAAATAAATTAAATACATCACATTAGAATAAGTCAACCTTTTAAATGGACTGATAACTTTATTAACTATTCAGAAGCATGATGCAGTTAGGTATTCATTGGCCTGCCTAATTGGTTCTGTGCATTCTTATACGCTGCTACTGTAAAAGTACATACATCTAGTTGAGCAGTCCACCAATAATTTCCCTGTATCATGTCTCTAGTTTGTAAATAAAATATTCCTTTCTCTGAAGTTTTTTCTCAGTTTGCAGTACTGATGTACAGGAGTACAGGACACACAGATTCACATTTAGATAGACCCTATGCAGGTATTGCACAGTATTACAGACACCAAGCCTTTAAAAGCAGGCTTGATGCTAAATGGTTTCCTCTACTGTTACACTATAAAAGTAATCATGGGTTTGATTTTGTAAGTTTATGAGGCATCTGTTTTTTTGCCTTCGTGCACGTATAGACTTTGGTTTTCTGCAATACAGATGTGTTTGTGTTCCTTTCCGATTCTTGGGCTGTTTAATATTTCCACGGAAGTCACCTTGTTTGCATTGATTCTGAACTTCCCAAAACAACTACATGGTTGGAAGATGGAGAATGCTGCCTCTATCAGACAGGTAATTAATCTCAGGGTATTTTCCTTTTTTTTTTTGTAAAAGCAGATGTGAAAGTTTTAATATTCTTAACGCATCTTTCTCAAGACTCTCTTTACATTTAAATAAATTACAAAATATAAATTGAAGAAAAATTCTACACAACAACTAAAACTGACTGGTATGAATTACTAATGCTTTCCAGCAAATGCAGGAACTCTGCTAATATAAGAATAGCCATTATAATTGCCTAAATCTGAGCATATTGTAATCCATTGCACCAGTGGCGACTGGTGAAGTTTTAGGATGGGGGGGCGCCAGACCCCACCCTTCCTTTTTGACCCCTCCCACTTGATGAACGAGGGATGGAGGGAGAGGGAGAGAGGGATGGAGGGACAACAGGCCCAGATCCTACACAATAGAAATATGTGTATTCTGTAAAGTTTAACAATCAGCAGATAAAGATATTCCAAACACCTTGTGTTAGCACTTCAATCATCCCGGCACCATGGTTGTTATGGTGTCAGGATGATTGAAGCCCATTATTTCTATTATTACATGGGTATATAAAATGAAATCATTCAACTCACCATAATGCAGAATCAGTGGGAGCCCTGAGCGTGTCACTAGCCACATCGCCTGCCATCAGGTGTCCCCAGTGGAGTCCGTCCTTACATCAGGTGTCCCCAGCGGAGTCCGTCCTTACATCAGGTGCCCCCAGCGGAGTCCCTCCTTACATGCAGCCTGTGTCCCACCAAGTGCAGCATCCTGTGTCCCACCAAATGCAGCAGCCTGTGTCCCACCAAAAGCAGCAGCCTGTGTCCCAGCCTGTGTCCCACCAAATGCAGCAGCCTGTGTCCCACCAAATGCAGCAGCCTGTGTCACCACCAAATGCAGCAGCCTGTGTCACCACCAAATGCAGCAGCCTGTGTCACCACCAAATGCAGCAGCCTGTGTCACCACCAAATGCAACAGCCTGTGTCCCCACCAAATGCAGCAGCCTGTGTCCCCACCAAATGCAGCAGCCTGTGTCCCCACCAAATGCAGCAACCTGTGTCCCCACCAAATGCAGCAGCCTGCCTGTGTCACATCAAACCCCCGTTACTTACCTTGCTGTGTCTTGTCCTCTCCAGCTGTGTCTGCTTCCAGCGGCGATGGCGATTTCCGCTCCTCTCATACTTTCTGTTTCCTCTCTACCGGGCACAATGGGAGAGAGAAAACAGGAAGTGACATCAAACTCAGATGTCAATCAAACCGCCCGACCATAGTAATACATACTACGAGCGCCGGGTGGAAGCTACTCGGTGCTTCAGAAAGCGTCGCAAGGTGGGCTAAATGCCCGCAAATGAAGCACCAAGTCTGCAATCTTGTGATTGCATAGATATGGCGCTTCCCATAAGTGCACTGTGTCCAGCGTCGCACTGTGTCCGGCATCCTAACACAGTGCACTTAAGGACGTTTTTTGTTTTTTTTTGTGACTGCCTGGAGGGGGGACGGTGCCCATGTGCCCCCTATGGATGGGCCGCCACTGCATTGCACCAACAAGTAGAATTTACTTTCTGCAGCCTGTGCTGTTCCTGTATTTTTCTCTGTTTGATGTTATCACCAATTGCATTCAAACTTTCAAAAAGATTTTGAAGCGTTTCTATGCAGCACTACAAGTACACATACCCTTTAAGTCTCTATTGTGTAGATTAACATACCCTTGCATAATGCCTCATTCGGAGAGAACAGTAATCTACATTTCTATTTTTGACAGCTAGAAGCTGACACTGGGGTTGATTTACTAAAGCTGGAGAGTGCAAGATCTGGTGCAGCTGTGCATAGAAACCAATCAGCTTTCACTGAAGCTTAAGACCTGGTTCACACACGGGAGGCACGACTTGCAGGTCGCCTCAGCGAGGCGACCTGCAAACGACTTCCGCGGCGACTTGCAAAACGACTTCTGTATAGAAGTCTATGCAAGTCGCCCCAAGTCGCCCCCAAAGTCGTACAGGAACCTTTTTCTAAGTCGGAGCGACTTGCGTCGCTCCGATTAGAACGGTTCCATTGTACAGAACGGGAGGCGACTTGTCAGGCGACTAGGTCGCCTGACAAGTCGTCCCTGTGTGAACCGAGTCTAACTGAACAAGCTGACGGCTGAAGCTGATTGGCTTCTATGCACAGCTGTACCAAATTTTGCATGCTCTAGTTTTAGTAAATAAACCCCATTGTGTGTGGCTGCTAACTGTCAGACCAGCTGTTACTGAAAGTTCCGGATCCCACTATAAAGAACCAATCATACTGGTTTCTGATCATGTGATTTTTTAATGTCAGCTATGACAAAGTGATCACATGCAAGCTGGAGGTTAAAGCAGGTGTAAAGGCTCAGTTTTTGTTTCTTTTAATAACAAACATGTTATACTTACCTGCTCTGTACAATGGTATTGCAGAGTGGCCCTGAATCTCCTCTTTTGTGGTCCCCTGTTGGTGCTCTAGGATCCTTCTCATCTCGGTGCACCCCCATAAGAAGCCATTTTCCTATGGCAACGCATCTACAAACTCACTCTCCAGCTGGGCTGTGTGCGTCCATTGACACACAGCACTTCTCAGCCCTGGCATGGCTCCCTCCTCACGGGATTTGATTGACTCAGCAAAGCCTGTGAGAGCGAGGAGAGGGCAGAGATCACGGGCACCGTGCTGGATCAAGTGAGAGCTCAAGTAAGTATTTAGGGGGGGTGAGGGGGGCAATACTATTACTGGGACATTGTTTACATTAATCCAGGGAATGCATTAAGGTAAAAACATGTCTAGCCTTTTGAAACAACTTTAAAGTGGTGTTCCAACCGTTTTTGTGTTTATTTAAAGTCAGCAGCTACAAAAAGTGTAGCTCCTGACTTTTAATAAACACACACTTGCCTGTCCCACGGTCCAGCGATGCGGCCACCTGAACCCTCCCCTTCTGTCCCTCGCCTCTCCCCGGTGCCGGCATTACAAGTGTGGGCACTCGGCTATGACAGGTTGCAGCTTCACAGCTGGGTGTGCATTGCGCATGCACGAGTCACGCTACACCTCCTCAATAACCGGGCCATCTCCTGGGACCTTTGATGTGCCCCAGAAGATTGCAGGGAGGGAGGGGAAGTGGAGAACTTCAACTCTAGCCACCTAGGTGTCCCAAGCTCAAGTGGGAGCATTTACCTGTCTATACTAGGTACCTGCCCCCCCCCCCCCACCCAAAAAATGACATTTCAAATGTGGCATAGGAGGGGGGAGGATTGCTTAAAACAGAACTTCCCCTTTTGGGTGGAGCTCCGCTTTAATTTAACAGAAAATAAACGTTCAGCCAACAGTTGTCACTGCAACCTAAATATGTGTGACTTATTTATACTGCAATTGTATGATACAATTAAAGTATTAAATACCATTAAAATAGAATAATATGTATATATTCTAATATTTCTTTTTACACACATGCCCATTTGTTAGCCAATAAGAAAACATAAGCAGGACATTTAAACAGTGTACCAAATAAAGGTCTTATATTTACAAACTTAAAAATGTTCAAATTATTTAGGTACGTAAATTAAAGTTATAGTCAAGCTGACTGATGCATGCTGAAATTGCTAAATTTGGTCTGGACATCAGGACTTCAGTGACCACTGGTCATAAAAAGTTTAGTACGCACTATTTTATTGACTTGGTCAGGTTAGACTTTTATTTAGCCAGTATTTTATGCGGCAGTGTAAATTGTTGTACATTAAGCACAATGACACACGTCACTCATCTCAGCTGAGATAGAAAAAACACCCAAATCTTTAAACTTCTTCAATTAACCTCCCAACCATTCATAAAATTGGTCCTTCCTACTGATCTCTGTTTTTGATCGCATACACCTAATTAAAATGGCCAGCTTTGCCAAACTGTGGTACTCACCATTTATTTATACAACTTAGAATGTCTATTTTGACACGCCATAGACTAGTTGAACGGACATGTTGTCACCATAGAAGCTAGCAGCCCTACTACATTGTCCACTGGCTGAATTGCCAGTCTCTTGAAAACACATTTTAATTAGGGATACAACCGTAGCCTGGAGAGAAGTTCAAAAATGTTTACAGGTACTTCCTTATTTCGTAAAACACCTTCCTATTAAAAACAACCCAGCTTTTCTCCCAGGCAAATAACATAACGTGTACCGTAGATGGACAGACAAAGGGGTAACCCACTTTTTTTCACCCTCCACATGGAATCCACTCACATTTAAAGAATTGAGATAAAAATATGTCCTCCTGACCACAGACTACATATATTTTATGCAAATAATGGCCTACTGGAAAAAGGTTACTAGTAGACCAGACTCTGACCTATCATCAACCATGTTAGACAGGCTCATGGGATAATGCGATCTATCCATATAATTTGTCTATCCTTCCCTAAAATAAAGGCTTTCAAACTAATAACATCCACTGTACAGTGTGAAGTGGAACTTGGACTTCCAAGTTTATAATATAGTAGACTCCTTAAAGGTTATTGGACTGTATTTAGAGTGATTGTCAGTGACCTCTGGGGGGAGGGACCCAAACTAGTACATAGAGCCTATGTGCCATTCCATCACCATAGCTCCAAACTGGAGTCACAAAATGCCTGCCCAAATAGCAGGCCTTCTGGCACACTGCTTCAGGCAATATCCTAGGATACAGATATTTTGAATGCAGGTAGCAGATTTTAGCTCAGAAATTTGGTACAAAGCTATACCCCTTAATCCTTTTATTCAGCCATTGGGAATCCACATGCTCAGCACCACGTTCACCAGGTCATAAGGACTGAGTCCACATATGTCTCCTCACTGCCAGATGATGCATTCTTAAAGATTGTCTTTCTCCAGATCCACCTTGCCTCCTATCACGCCCTTTAAGATTTATTATACCTTGAAAAGTTGTCAGTGAGTACCGTTGAGGCCAGAGGACGCCAATTTAAATTAAAAGTGGTTACCATTCATTAACAAGGCCATAACACCCACATAGAGAAACAGTGTTATCTCATCCTTAAAGTTTACCAAATATTACAACAGGGAAGTCATCAAAGCTAATATACTTCTAGTCCAATTTATAAAGGGGCCAATGAGACCAAACATGGAATAGGTCCACTAGAGATATGATGAAACGCCATCTCCAAAGTTTTTCTTAGGCTGTAGTGAGATGATACTAATGTGACATATACTGTATGTTTCGTATAGTTTTTTTTTTCCAGTCATTGCTATTGTAGTCTCATCTTTACATGTAATTGTTAAGGTAATCACACAGAAAATAGTCAAGGCTGTGAGTCCCTAAATACATTTTCCTGGAGAAAACTGCTCTTCCTGACAAAGCAGTATCTAGTGTACTGGAATCCACAGTAGCAGTGGTAGAAGACATCATTATAAGGGCTCATTTAAAAATCAGTAGCATGGCCACTAAATCAAACATTTTTAAAGCACAACAAGGACAGGGGCACAGTGACAATGAAAAAAGGAAGGAGACATGTCAAGTAAAAGTATCAGTTCTTCTACAATCATGAAGCTTTCTCTGCTCTGTTAAGCAGAGAAAATGCCATGGGGCTTTGCTGGCTACACACCATGGCCCAGTTTTTATGAATAGGATGGGCTGTGGTGTCTGCCGCACAGTGATGCCCGCTTTCCATTATAAATTAGACCCTAATGACGTTATATTTATGAAATTGTGGTGGTATTGATCTCTGATGCAGTGGCGTAGCGTGGGGGGTGTGAGGGGGGCTGTGGCACCGGGCGCAACATTTTGGGAGGCGCAATTCAAAGCCAGTGTGTGTCACTGTCCTAATTCCGAAATACTGTGTTCCTGCGCTCCGGCCACCATGTTTAATCTCAGGCAGAACGGCCGGCGCCCTGTGATTGGGTGAATGGGGTCATGTGCAGTGGCAGGGCTGGCCTGTCTGTGATGTCGGGTGGCAATTGCGCAAAGGTTGCTCCTGGAGTCCCGCCTCCGCCTTGTGACCTGTCGCCGCTGTCTTTTCCTCCTCCTCTTCTCCTCCGGATCTCCAATCATTTACCATTGTGGCAGCGCAGATCGATCATGGATGAAAGACAAAACACAGGTGAGACTCCCTCGTCAGAGATGAGTCATGTTGCTGGTCTGGGGGTAGTGCACATGGTCTGGGGAGAGGAAGCAGCCAGCCAGAGAGAGAGTAAACAAGCAGTTAGAGTCATGCTGTGTAGTGGTCAGTATAGGAATACTATAGATAGAGTGGGTGGTGTAGTGGGTAGTGGTCAGTGTGGTGTAGTGGGTAGTGCAGTGCAGTGGGTAGTGCAGTGTAGTGGTCAGCATGGTGTAGTAAACAGTGTAGTGGGTAGTGCAGTGTAGTGGTCAGTGTGGTATAGTAGTCAGTGCAGTGCAGTGGACAGGTAGGTAAGCGTAGTGGTCAGTGTAGGAATCAGGTATGTCAGTGTTAGTGGTCAGTATAGGAAACAGGTAGGTTAGTTTAGTGGTCAGGTAGTGCGGTGTAATGGTCAGTGTTATGTAGTGGTCAGTGCAGTGGGTAGTGTAGTGGGTAGTGGTAAGTGTAGTGTAGTGGTCAGTCTAGTGTAGTGGTCAGTGCAGTGTAGTGGTCAGTGCAGTGTAGTGGATAGTGGTCAGTGTAGTGTAGTGACTAGTGGTCAGTGTAGTTGTCAGTGTGGTGTAGTGGGTAGTGGTCAGTGCAGTGTAGTGGGTAGTGTAGTGGTCAGTGTAGTGGTCAGTGTAGTGGGTAGTGGTCAGTCCAGTGTAGTGTAGTGGTCAGTGTAGTGTAGTGGGTAGTGCAGTGTAGTGGTGAGTGCAGTGTAGTGGTCAGTGTGGTGTAGTGGTCAGTGTAGTGTAGTGTGTAGTATAGTGTAGTGTAGTGGACAGGTAGGTAAGAATAGTGGTCAGTGTAGGAATCAGGTAGGTTAGTTTAGTGGTCAGTGTAGTGTGCAGTTTTGTGGGTAGTGCAGTGTAGTGAATAGTGGTCAGTGCAGAGTAGAAGTCAGTGTAGTGTAGTCGGTAGTGTAGTGGTCAGTGTAGTGGGTACTGTAGTGGTCAGTGTAGTGTAGTGGGTAGTGTAGTGTTCAGTTTAGGAATCAGGTAGGTTAGTTTAGTGGTCAGGTAGTGTAGTGCAGTGTAGTGGGTAGTGGTCAGTGTAGGGTAGTAGTCAGTGTAGTGGTCAGTGTAGTGCAGTGTAATGGGTAGTGTAGTGGTCAATGTGGTGTAGTGGTTGGTGTAGTGGTCAGTGTAGTAGTCAGTGTAGTGTAGTGGGTAGTGTAGTGGACAGGTAGGTAAGCGTAGTGGTCAGTCTAGGAATCAGGTAGGTTCGTTTAGTGGTCAGGTAGTGGTTGGTGTAGTGGTCAGTGTAATGTAGTAGTCAGTGTAGTGTAGTGGGTAGTGAAGTGGACAGGTAGGTAAGCGTAATTGTCAGTGTAGGAATCAGGTAGGTTAGTTTAGTGGTCAGGTAGTGTGGTGTAGTGGTCAGTGTAGTGTAGTGGTCAGTGTAGTGTGTAATGTAGTGGACAGGTAGGTAAGCATAGTGGTCAGTGTAGGAATCAGGTATGCCAGTGTAGTGGTCAGTATAGGAATCGGGCAGGTCAGTACTATTGTAGGAAGGGAAGGAGTGCTAAAAGTTCACAGGTTAGGGGGCGCAAATGACTTGCCTTGCCCTGGGTGCTGACAACCCACGCTACGCCACTGCTCTGATGCCACAGTTCTGGTGATATCTGTGTTATATTAACCACTTCAGCTCTAGAAGGTATTACGTCCTTCCCAACCAAGCCATTTTTTGCGATACTGCACTGCGTTGCTTTAACTGACAATTGCATGGTCATGCAGCGCTGTACCCAAATAAAATTAATGTCCTTTTTCCCCACAAATAGAGCTTTCTTTTGGTGGCATTTGATTACCTTTTTTATTTTTTGCGCTATAAACAAAAAAAGACTGACAATTTTGAAAAAAAAAAAAACAATATTTTTGACTTTCTGCTATAAAACATTCTCAACAAAAAATGTCATCAATTTAGGCCAATATGTATTCTGCTACATATTTTTGGTAAAAAAAAATCCCAAAAAGCATGTATTGATTGGTTTGCGCAAAAGTTATAGTGTCTACAAACTATGGGATAGATTTATGGACTTTTTATTTTTTTAAATGTTTTTACTAGTAATGGCGGCGATCAGTGATTTTTAGTGGGACTGCGACATTGCGGCGGACAAATCTGACACTTTTTGGGCACCAGTGACACCAATACAGTGATCAGTGCTAAAAAAAATGCACTGACACTGTATGAATGACATTGACAGGGAAAGGGTTAACATCAGGGGCAATCAAAGGGTTAACTGTGTTCCCTATGAGTGTTTTCTTACAGTGTGGGGGACGGATGCACTCAAGGAAGAGAGACATCCGTGTTTCTGACTAGCAGAAATCACAGATGTTTCTCTTCCTGTCTGATAGAACGACGGTCTGCCTTGTTTACATAGGCAGACAATTGTTCTGTCTCTCCAGCGAGCGATCGCAGGTGGCCATCTGCCATCACGGCCACCAGACCCGCTGATTGGCTCCTGCTGTGCCCAGAGCCATCCACGAGAATCACGTACAGGTGATTTCGTTCCTCTGTTATCAGCATGATAACTTCTGACAAGTTCTTCGACACATAAGATAAAACCAGCCTGAGTTTTGTGTCAGGGAGGGTGCTATAAATAGATTATCTGCTGTTACTCACAGGACAGCTCTGAAAGTATCTGCCTATCTGGGGGGGTGGGAGGTGGGGGGTGCCTTTCCTCCAATCAGCTGTCTCCCAGTGTAATCCAACACTACACTGCTACTGCTGAATGAGGATGTGAAAATTCTAACACTACATGCACTTTCTAAACAGTATATAAAACTGAAGACAGCAGATATACATATAAAACTTATGTGTATCATCTGAGGCTGTTCACGTTACTGGGTATATGTGAGGATTTACATCCACTTTAAATTGACTTTGTTTACCTGGTAGAGCAGAACCAGCCAAACCAATATACAAAAAAAGCCATGGCTATAATCTATAGGCCAACCATAGAGGTCTCTCCCCCTATAGCAGCATTTTAAGTGTTGACATTTTAAAATTGGCATTGCTGCTCTGGACATGGAAATTTCAGTAGCAGAAATTTCAGTACTGAGAATTTCAGGAGCAAGGACTACTAGTGTTTATTTAGCATACATTGTTTATACCTAAAAAATATATTTATCCCACCAAAAAGTTAATTTAAGACCCCCCCCAAAAATTAACCCCTAAATCTTAGCCTCAAACTAACCTAGAAAATTGAACCCTGTACAAAGTCTTAGAGCCCATTCACACCTGAGTGTTTTGTAGCTTGAAGCCTGAAGCTACAAAACGCTGGAGGGGAAAAAATCAATTATTCTCTATGGAGATGGTTCACATCTCCACTCCAAAATGCCTGAAGCCCTACGCCTGAAGCTCAAACAAGTTCTGGACCCTTTTTTGTCACGCAATTAGGGCAGATTTGGGCGTTTTTCTGCTTTTTACATTGGTGACCCTTTGCCCTACACAAAATCGCGGCAAATCGCCGTAAAAAACTATGCAAAATCGCAATAAAAAACGCAGCAAAAACCGCCAGAAAATCGCGGTAAAATCGCATGATTTTCTGCCTGAAAATGCCAAGCTCAGGTGTGAATGGGGCCTTAAAGCTTACGTTTAATCTGCTCATATATTGTCTTTGCTGGTTCCATCTTTTCCTTCATCAACTAGTTATAAAATACCTTTAGATCATCACTGAGTTTTTGAGCTTCTCTATGCAATGCAGGAAGATTATGGTGAATGAGAAGGACCAACAGGGTGCTGTATAGGGATGAGCCAAACATCCCCCATTTTGGTTCGCGGCAGAACATGTGAACTGACAAAAAGTTTGTGCGAACACCGATAAAGCCTATGGAACCCGAACGTGAAAAATCAAAAGTTCTAATTTTAAAGGCTAATATGCAAGTTATTGTCATAAAAAGTGTTTGGGGACCCGGGTCCTGCCCCAGGGGACATGTATCAAAGCAAAAAAAAAGGTTTAAAAATAGCCGTTTTTTTCGGGAGCAGTGATTTTAATAATGCTTAAAGTGAAACAATAAAAGTGAAATATTCCTTTAAATATCGTGCCTTGGGGGTGACTAGAGTATGCCTGTAAAGTGGCGCATTTTTCCCGTGTTTAGAACAGTCCCTGCAGCAAAATGACATTTCGAAAGGAATTAAAGTCATTTAAAACTGCTTGCGGCTGTAATTGCATTGTCGGGTCCCGGCAACATAGATGAAAATTGTTGAAAAAAACGGCATCCCCCCCGCAGCCCATTACCAGGCCCTTTGGGTCTGGTATGGATATCAAGGGGAACCCCGCACCCAAGTTAAACAAAAAAAAATGTGTGGGGCCCCCAGGTCCTATATACTCTGAACAGTAGTATACAGGCAGTCCCCGGGTCCCAAACAAGATAGGGACTGTAGGTTTGTTTTTAAGTCTCTGTTTGTAATTTTCAACAGGTACATTTTTTTAAGTGTAGCTCCAGCCAAAAAAAAATCCTAGTTTTAAGCTTTTTGGATAACATGGGGAAGGGTTATCACCCCTGTAACATTTGTTTTGCTGTCTGTGCCCCTATTCAGAAGATTTCACATCACTTTCTGTCCCAATGACAATTGAATTTTGAAAATTTTGGGTTATTAGGAAAACAAGGATTGGTGATAAAGCATCAGTGGAGACACCTTTTTCCCATATTAACTCAGGAGAGAATTTCCCTTCCTAGGGGTAGATTTCCTCTTCCTGTTGTCTCCCTCCGTTTGTAAGTAGGAGTCATTTGTAAGTCGAAAGTTTGAAAATAGGGGACCGCCTGTATATACTATACGGCCTGCCCTATATACTCTGCGGAAAATTGGGCCTTAGGTGTTGGTGGTACCAGAACACTGTAAGCCCTCACAGTTATGCCCCGTACACATGGTCGGATTTTCTGATGGAAAATGTTCGATGGGAGCTTGTTGTTGGAAATTCCAACCGTGTGTAGGCTCCATCTGACATTTTCCATCGGAATTTCCATCACACAAAATTTGAGATCTGGAACTCAAATTTTCCTACAACAAAATCTGTTGTAAGAAATTCCGATCGTGTGTACACAATTCCGACGCACAAAGTTCCACGCATGCTTGGAATCAAGCAGAAGAGCCGCACTGGCTATTGAACTTAATTTTTCTCGGCTCATCGTACGTGTTGTACGTCACTGCGTTCTTGACGTTCGGAATTTCCGACAAGATTTGTGTGACCATGTGTATGCAAGACAACATCCGTCTGAAAAAATCCATGGATTTAGTTTTGGTGGGCGCTGGAAAGGGCCCTGCTGTGAAATATTATATCAAGAATTGTAATTACATGCACCTGTTAAACAGGGACAGAAAAATTGGGCTATTGGTGGTGCCACAACACTGTAAGCCCTCACAGTTGCTCATTTTGAGCGCAGGAACAAGCCGTGCTGTGAAATTAGAGCAAAAATTGTAATTACATGCCCCTGTTAAACAGGGGCAGAAAAATTGGGCCTTAGGCGGTGGTGGTGGCACAACACTGTAAAGCCTCACAGATACTCTTGTTGAGCGCAGGAACTGGCCCTGCTGTGAAATATTAGATCAAAAATTGTAATTACGTGCCCCTTTTAAACAGGGGCAGAAAAATTGGGTCTTAGGCAGTGGTGGTGGTGTCCTGAACCAAAAATATTCTTAGAAGCTATCATCATGAAGATTGAGGAGGAATAGGATAGTCACTCAGCATAGGCAGTCTTCAAGGGATCCCACATCCATAGAAAAATTAATTGGTTACATCAGCATCAGATGCTTGGTAGCTGGTGATCCAAGACTGATTCATTTTTATGAATGTGAGCCTATCAACAGTCTGTGGACAGGTGCACTCTGTGATCGGTTACAAAGTCTCCAGCAGCACTGAATCTGCGTTCAGAAAGAACGCTGGATGCAGGACAGGCCAGTAGCTCAATTGCATATTGAGCAAGCTCTGGCCAGTGGTCCATCCTCAAGACCCAGTAACCCAGTGGATGTTCTGTTGGAAAGGTCTCCAAGCCTGATCTTGCCCCTAAATATTCCTGCACCATGTAATTAAGACGCTGGCAATGGTTGCTGGAACCGATCAGACCTTGGCGCTAAGGACTGAAGAATTGTTTGAAGGCATCGGTCAGTTGGCCACCTTCTCCACCGCTCTTTCTGTGACTGAGCGAAGCCTCAGCAATACGTTGTCCAGCACCAGGAAATTGTAACCTCCCAGGCTCTGGAAACGCATTGCACAAACCTTTCTGCAAGGCCTCCCAAAGATATTTCATCCTCTGCTCCCTCTGCGAAGGCTGGATAAGTTCTACAACCTTATCCTTGTAATGTGGATCAAGAAGGTTTGCCAGCCAGTAATGATCCCTCTCCTTGATACCATGAATCCTAGGGTCCTTTCGCAGGCTTTGTAGGGTCAGGGAGGCCATGCAGCATAAGTTTGCAGAGGCATTCGATCCTGACTCCTCTGGGTCACTAAGGATCACATGATCCGCAACCACCTCCTCCCAGCCACGTACAACTCCATGGGTTTCTGGGGACTGAAAATGATCCCTTGAAGACTGCTGCTGATGCTGAGTGTTATCCTCCACCTCCATTCTGACACAATCCTCCTCCTCCTCTTCTTCTTCCTGTGTGATCGGCGGGCCCACAGGAATACTATCTGGATAAAGGGGGCCTTCTGAGCCTGCCCCTGCAGATCTGACAGAATCTCTGCCCCAGTGTGGCTCCTGTCCACTAAGGAGACCAACTCAAACACCACATGGCATCTTTTTGCCTGAGTGCTTGCGTAGCCCCTTGAACGCCTACAGAGCACCGCTGGTTCAGAGGACAAATCTGCAGGAAGAGGCCATAGAGGAAGAAGAAGAGGAGGGGGTGGAGGAGAGAGCTGTGGTAGAATCACCACTAGCATTTTGGAGACATGGTGGTGGAACAAGCTCCAACAATACTGAACCCTGTCCTGCATCCTTCCCAGCTGCCAGCAGAGTTACCCAGTGCACCGTGAAAGAAAGGTAACGTCCCTGTCCATGCCTGCTGGACCATGAGTCAGCGGTAATATGCACCTTATTGCTGACCGCCCTGTCCAACGAGGCCAAGACATTGCCTTCCACATGCTGGTAGAGAGCCGGAATGGTCTTCCGTGAAATGAAATGGCATTTGGGAACCTGCCACTGAGGTACCGCACATTCCACAAATTCAAGGGGGCAGAGTCTACCAGCTGAAAAGGCAGCAGTTGCAGTGCTAGCAAATTGGCCAAGCTAGCATTCAGACGCTGAGCATGTGGATGGCTGGGACCAATTTTCTTTTGATGGTTTAGCAACTGGGGTAGGGACATTTGCCTGCTAAAACTACTGGATGTTGGTGTACCACTAGCAGATTCACTGCAAGTACTTGGGACACCTATTTTCTATACCTTCATTCCTCTCAGTGCAGGTTTCTGAGAGGACTGGAGGTATAGTGGGGTTGGAGATCCCAGCTGATGAGGAGCAAGGAGAGGTCCGCCTTGTTCTTTGATGTGGGTCTTTTAAGTGCTGTTGCCAACAGACTGCATGGGAGGTCGTCATATGTCTGGTCAA